>NC_142601.1:33739761-34065816 GCF_041222555.1 Hakea prostrata | reverse complement strand
TTGATCAAAGAAGGAAAGAAGGAAAAAAATTATATTCAGAGAAGGAAGAGGGAAAAATTTCCGTTTTTGAATGGCTCTGTCTAGTTTCGGTCAAACCCTTCATCGAATGGTCTTCTTGTGTCTGATTGAGCTGATTTTTGGAGGAGAGCTTCATGACTTCTTGATCCTCAAATCCAACAGTGGAATTGTGCATTTGATCTCTCTAAGTCAATCTAATTAGTACGCCAAAACCCTAATTGGTTGAGTCAGATAGGAACTCTGAGTTTGATTCAAACTCTGTCAAGATTTATATCCCATGTAAACTCTATAAAAGGAGAGCATATTCCATCAAGGGAGAATGTGTTTTAGAGCTTAGGAGAAGCACATTTTCTTTTCTCTTTGGTTTATTTAGACTTTATTTAGTTTTCTTTGATTGCTTTTGTGAGATTCTAATTTTTAGAATGAATGTTTAGGTTTAATTTTTCTATGTAAAGCAATTTCAAGTTCAAGTTCAAGTTTGAGGATTTGTTTTCCTCTAGGTCTAGAAATTGCAGATCTAGATCTGGTTGTTAGGGTTGGTTGAAATTCGAATAGTTCGTTAAATTTTTTATTATCATTTGAAGTTCAAAGATGCAAGTAAGTAACCTTCTTCAATAATCTTCTCTCCCCCCCCCCCTCAATTCCCGTATTCTTAATTTAGGATTTACATTTAGCATTTATTTATTGTTCTCCCTTCCCCCTAAGTCCTTGATCAGAGATGCCTACAGTCGTGCCTCCTTTGGTTAAGGTTTCCCTTTTCCTTTTATTGGTTTGTTACTTACTTTCTGCAATTTACTTTCAGCATTTTTTTATTGTTCTCCCTTCCCCCTGGGGTCCTTGATCGAGATGCCACTAGTCGTGTTCTCTTTGGTTAAGGTTTCCTTTTTCAGTTTATTGCTTTGCTATTTCATTTTTGCATTTTTTTCTTCTGCCTTTTGTTTATGCATTGGTTTTATTTGTATTATCTTTAGTCTCAATTTTATTGCATTAGGTGTATGGATTAGGACTGCTCGTTTAGTTTAATTAATTAGTTAACAAATTTGAATCATTGCTCTCACATTATCACGAAGATGTTAAAATCTAAGTGGCATATCTCCTTGATATCGACCCGTTAGCTATACGATACCGTGTGCTTGCGGTTATTTACATTTTTTATTTTGCAAACAAGTACCGGCTGGGTGGATGTGACACGATCTCTCAAATAGATTGTACTAGGATTTCTTTTATGCTTTTACTGATGTAATCTCTTTTGTAAAAACTTTCTAGAAATTATTGAAGTTCCATTTTGTTTCACCTTCTTATTGTGTATTGTGTATTATGCATTTTATTTATTGCATTAAGTACTATTTATTCAACCATGGTTATTGTGCATTATTCAACAATTATATTATGCTTCATTTATTTAGGTTTCTAGCCCAAGGTTTTTCATTATTCACTTCTAAGAAAGTTTGAGTCACTTCTGGATCTATGACTTAAAGATGTTCCATTATTGCTTCATATGGTTAGGATTGTCCGTGAACTGTGGGCTTAGACACCACTCAGTCACATCCACTCAGCCGATACCTTATTTGCAGTACCTGAGTGTGTGATCCATAGCCCCAAAAATCAGTTTCGAGGAAATCAACCTCCCACATTTACAATAATACAATCAAGAAACAAAATTAAATCCATGTTTAAGTATTATAAATGAATAATCATACAAAGGTTCAAGAGAGATTACAATTCGATCAGAGTGCAGAAAAAGATACCAAAAGAATAAATCAAGTATAGAGTCTAGTGGAAAACCACTCTGTAATAACAATGGAAAAGTATATCAAAACTTAAAAGGAAATGACAACCGATTCCAAAATGTAAGGAGCAGAAATAAACTAAGTTTAAACAAAGGTCTCTTCAAATCTATAAATAGTATGTCTAAAAGTAAAAGCTTCAGTGTCCCATCGCTGGCACACAAGCAACAGAGTTGGACTAATCTTGATAAGCTCCAACTTCCACCGGTAGTCTTCATAGTCGTAGTCATAACCGCCAGTACTTTGGGTACCGTATGAGTCATCCGCTTGGGCTTTGTAGTACTGGCCCTCATAGTCATCAGTACCTACAGAAATATCTAACAACATTTTCCAAAAAGGAATGAGTTCAAAAGAACTCAGCAAGGTAGTTTATTCCACAATAACACTTATGACATGATAGCAAAACATACGAGATGCAATATGATATGAGATAGTCATGCAAGTATGCTTCTAACTCTATGTATGATGGTCTCTAGTGGTAGACATGCTTTAATTCATAACACCATACTTGTCACATCCACCAAGCCGGTACCCTACCTGGCATACCCGGGTATGTGATCCATAGTCCCAAGGATCAAGTATCGAGCAACCATGCCTCCCACATACGCGATAACACAATCATGAACAATAATAATCAAGGTCAAAGCATATAATAAATGAAATCATGAATAAGATAAGAACAAGATAATCAGAGTGCAGAATAAAAGATAGCAATGTAAACATATAATACAAAAAGAGAGAGAGTGAGCGGAAATCACTCCCTCGGTAACAGCGGAATGTAGATCAGTTAAAGTTAAGATTACAGATCCAAGTTTCAAAGAGACAACAATATAAAAGTCTAAACTAAGGTCTCCTCTATCTTATACAAAATATTCTTATAAGTATAAATGTACGAGACCAAACACGGCCTCTCCCACACTAAGGTTGAGCTAATCCTGGTATAGAGTGTAACCACCCTAGGGATCTTCACTGTGATCTTCATAGTAGCCAAGACCTTGAGAGTAGTATGTGGCATCGGGGTCCGTCTCGATGAAGGAGACATCAGATTCTTCAACACCTATAGAGTAATCTAACAAAACAATTGCACATAAAGGAATGAGTTCGAGAGAACTCAGCAAGGCAGTTATTCCATAATACATAAGTCACATGATACAAAACATAACATGATGCAAGATGATATGAAATAGATGATGCAATTATGATTCTAACTCTACATATACTAGTCTTTATGGTAGACATGCTTTAAGTCATAGCACCATACTTCTTTGGGTAGGTCTCAAATCACTCGGCTCCGGTTGGTAATGGGTCCTGCATTCATCTCGGACAATCCATGGCTGGGGTTTCGCTCACCGCTCTCTCACATCACCATTTGCTCTAAGTATTGGCGCATGCCAAGGTAAAGCCTAGCCCAATGCAAGTCATCTACCCAGTCGTATCATGTTAGATCAGGATACGTCCATTCCTTTGCTCTGGGGATCCTTTCCAGTATCCTATACACTAGAGTCAGCGTATCCAACTCTCTCAAATACGGACTCACCAACCCTATTGGTCATCTACAAATAGTAGACGGGAAGCTCTTACGTCCTCTCACTGATATAACTCACCGTTCTTGAGCGCTCGTGAGCCCAAGTCTAGCTATTTGCAACCCTACCAATAAATGGCCTCTAACGAGTATCCGCAATGTGATTTATGTCCTCTCACAGGTTGGTTACCGGTCTTGAGCACCCAACAAACCACACTGCTACCACGAGTCGTTCGGTCTCAATTCCCTTCTGATTCGGGTCTGATACAAAAGGGCATCCTAGCCAACACTACTAGACAAGTCCTATGTATGTCATTCAATAATCCGGCAAAGCGTCGATGGGCATCTTCAGAAAACATCCCATACTATTCTCCCCGATGTCCTAGGACAGAAATGTCAAAAGGACATTCCCCAATCCCAAATCATACTTATCCAATCACATTCTCAATTTCACCATATCATACATACATGATACTTCATCATATTGAAAGATAAGTCATAACATCACATAATCAATCATACATGAAATTCACAAGAATGAATAACCATGATAAGCAAGAGTATATAAACATGATACTACTGTCATAAAGTACCTACAACAGTCATATGATGTCCAAATACAACCAATAAGCTAAGCCTACTAAGTTGTCAACATCAATGTAATAATCATATAGTCTATGTTATATGGTGATAACAGTCCTTACCTTGAGTCGATGTGAAGCTAATCCAAAGGTCACAAGAGAATGATCCAAGATGGTAATAGGACCCTAGACAAACATAAATGAAAGATTAGAGAAGCAATCGGGAAAATCAGAGGTTGAACGGGTCAAATCGGTGAAGTACACAATTCAACAACCAATTGGTTGACTGACTTGGTTTACTGGGTCAGTCGACCAAGTAGTTGACCAAGTGAACAGTGCGGGGCTGAATAGTGAATTTTGATCCGAAACTCAGCTTCCAGGGCTCGGATCGATCCGAAACTTGGAGGGATTGATACTAACAGTATAAGAACACTATCTAGAAAGTAATTGGCATAATCTAATGGTCTAATTAGGAATCCCCAAATTGAAACCCTAAGTTCTAAATACAAGAATTATAGCTTCAATTGAAATCAAATGAATTGCAAGGGGAATTAGGGAATTAGCTAGGGGAATTGATAAGCAGTAGATTAGGATCATATGCTAGCATAGAAATCAGACTGAGCATGCTTCATACTTTAGTTTAGGACAAGAATACAAGATGCTAAGAAGAGAATCATAGAAATGCATATGCAAGAATCAAAATGAGATGGCATAGGTAGAAATGGAATGAGCTTATGAATTAGCAAGGTATGAACACTTGAGGTGGTGGTTGCAAGGTTGCAGCACTAACTTCAAGGTTACAACAGCAAGAAGAAGAAGAAGAGAATAGAGTAGGATAGAGAGAAAGAGAGAGAAATCATACCTTGTAGATGATAATGGAGACAAGAGGCAATGATTAGTAATGATTGAATGCAAGCTAAAAAGGAAGTGCCTTGGGAAGCTCTCCCCTCGTTCTCAACAAGCTAAAAATGTAAAATAGGGTTCAAGACACGAGGCTCACTTAAGTAAAGAAGAGAATATCCAAAAAGCATCAAATTCCCAGATTTGGGAATCCTTTGGTCGACTGGCTTGGTCGACCAAGCAGTGACAGCAAGCTTGGTTCAGGGAAATGAAGGGCTAGAAAGATTCAAATTGAGGTGGGTTTTCTCCTACAAGTCAATTAACAAGTCTAGATTAAAGAAATACCTTCGAAACAAGACCGGAAGTGCATCAAGTACTTCAACTAAGCTTCCTCTCTTCTAGGTGCAGTTTCACCGAACACTGACAATGCATCCAAGTAAGGGGCATCACTGTCAATGTCCATGGGCTCAAAATCAAACACCAAGAGGGCCCACAAGTCTCTCCTTCCTCCACTCCGGGTCTTTAGACCTACAAACATCAAAGGTTTCCGGGTCAGGGTCAGGGTCAGGGTTAGGATAGGGCTGGGTTTTATAATACTCCTCTGGGTAGTCTCAAATCACTCTCCCTCAACCTCAGTATCTTGGGTTCTCCAATGGTACTTCGGTCCTGCATCCCTCTCGGACATTCCATGGTTGGGGTTTAGGTCAACACTCTCTCACAACACCATTGTCTGAGTATTGGCGCATGTTAGGGTTAATCTTAGCCCAATGCAAGTCATCTATTTAGTTATATCCACGGTCCAACATGTCTCTCCATGTCACCGTGTCGGACCGTGGCGACATGGCGACTCGGGCGACATGTCGCTCCATGTCGCCAGATGAAAAATTGAACCCTTGTTTCGAAGGGTATTTGGGGTCATTTTGACCTGAAATTTGATGTGTAGCCTAATTTGAGGCCAATAAACACATTGGGAGTGTTATTTTGACCTAACACATCACCTAAACTAATGTTCTTAATCGACCCATGTTCTATTGTAAGCGGACGAAAGCCCTGAAACTAGAAATCTAAAAACTCATAAAAACCAAATCATCTAATGTCTACAATTCATTGTACAAATCCATAGAATCATCCAACCATATAAAGTACAAATACATAGAGTCATCCAACCATATAAAATCTCGAACTCTCAATTCCAAGTACTGTGCCTAGGTGGATCGAACTCGTGTGACTCAGACTGTCTCCAGTGATGCTCCCCCAACAATCTCACATAGTGATCACATGTCATACGATTAGTGGTCCAGATAATCATCATATGCACCTGTATAGCGGTGATCTTCTGCCCCCAAGAGAACTCCAATTTGAGGGAAGTGAGAATATGGTAATGGAAGGTGATGCATGCCTGATGATGCTACTATTGGTGCCATGGTATCTGAAAGTGAAAACATGGCCTTATGAAAAGACAATGGCCTCCTCTTGATACCATAGTCAAAGTAAGTATCGTGACTATCGGCTTGCGAGTGCCCATGATACGAAGTACTAGAAGGAATACTAATTCCCATATCATACTGTCCATGTGAAGGAGGGGGGCACCATAAATAGCCATAGGCCAATAACTTGGTGTGGAGCCTATAGACTCATCCAAGCTCATGGACCCCATCGCTCCTGCTAAGTCGGCCGCCTAATCCCAAGGATTAACATAATCATAGCCACCTCTGTGTTGTTGCTAGCCCTCATGGCCCCCCCTCCGATGGTGGCTCGGCCTTGTATCAGGATATTGACGACCACGCTGATAATCATCACCATGATCATAATCCTGGGTGGCATGTGAGAAATGACTCTCCCCAATGTATCTAAGTTGGGGCTGTTGTGTCTCTGGTAGTGGAACATGTAGATGCTTTTGAAGGCCTCCACCACCACCATCATCATCATCATCATCCCTCGTAGTCTGACTAGGCGGGAGTGTTTCCTCTGGATCGTCATCCTCCCACTCCTCCATGCCTGGTGCCACAATCCAATCCTCATCAATAGTGGCAGCTGCCTCTGCATGTGCATGACCCTCTTAAGAGGCCATAAACTCATCCACATCAACCCCTGCAGCTCGAGCTAGGTCTGGGTCAGGCCTCCCTCCAGGTTGTTCCAACACCGGCTCACCCCTATCCAACATCCACCAAGTGAGGGGATCTTGCTCATCTACGCCCACATCAAATATATCATTGAGATCGATGTATCTGCCTATCATTCTCAGCCTACTCTCTGACATGTTGCAACTTCAACCTCATATTATAGTGACAAAATACCAAATCATTCAGGCGTTGGCTTCCCAACCGGGTCCTCCTCTTGGAGTGGATCATGCTAAATTTACTCCAATTCCTCTCACATCCAGAGGCATAGCAAGTATTAGATAGGATCCTGATCACTAGTCTCTGAAGGTTTGATGCACTATTGCCATTGAGATACCACCATTTAGCTGCATTATCACAAAAATATTAAGTTAGAAACTCATAACTTTAATACTTAACATCAAATCAACTTATCTATAAATTATAATAATAATGCATTTATGCATCTAAGAATCTAACTATATAAGTATCTAACCTGGATCACTGGTTTCTCTGCCCCGTATAGCAGCATCTCCACTAAAAGACCCAAATGCATCCCTAAACAACTTGATCTGCAATAATACAATCATTAGTACTGATTGGTTAGCAAAATTATCTAAACAATAAATACAAATTCAAATCGTTTGAAATTCCCAATGTCTCACTGTTGGTGCTAAATTTGCCGGAGATCTAGGACCGCAACTTCAGCACCAATCCAACTTAGATCTGGCTCGATCTATCTTGCTTGATTCCTCAATCAGTCTCTCACTCCTAAAAAATAGAACACCAGCGAGAAACAGAGCCGATCATCTTGATCGGCGTCGCATCTCCAACGGTCTAGTCAGAATGCTCAAGACGATGCTCCAAAGCTCGAAGGAGCTTCTGAGGTGTTCTAATGGAGTGAAATCAGAAAATATCAGTGTTTAGGTTGATCTGAGAGACTTACCTTAGACGAACTCACCATTCCTTTATATATGGATTTTCCACCTGATCTGCTTTTAACTGTGACCGTCGGATCATAGTATAGGATTGGATGGCCATGATCAGACCTTCTTCTTAGCTCCTGGGCGGACCCATAGATCACTTTATTTAATTGTCTTAAACCAATCGTATTAGATTTAGACCGGAATGAACCATCATGAACCGAGCTTAGGGTATTTTCTTCATAACACGAGCCCCCAAGCCTGCTGATCAGGTTGATCTTATATGAGACTCTGGTCAGGAGGTTTGAATCTCTCTTTAGAATATTTTATATCTTGCACTGTTTTCAAAAATTCCTTAGTACATGATCTCATCAGGACTGTTCAATTCAACTCAGCTGGGAAAATCTATCCATAGATGCTGAGTTCAATCAGAACCATTCATTCTGTACTTTTGACTTTTCGAATTCCAACTACATTCTTGCACTTAACCTTTTTCATCAAGTCTTCATTTTGCTTCCCACGTGGAGAAATCTTAATCCATCGACGCTCTATATTTCTTCAAAAAATCATGATTTTCAAAATTGTAATTTCGGATTTCCAGATTGTCATTAATTTAGATGTTGATCCCAATCTTCTTTAAAAGAACCATAATCATTCTCAAAAATAATTCCACCTTTAGTAATCATCAAATACTGTGCTCAGCCCCCAAATCATCTCAAAATCTTTACTTGTTAGACCTTTTTATCCCCTCATTAATGCACATGTTCAGCTTCTCTGACGTTATCTTCTTCTTCGACATTTGATCAATAAATATTATTCACTTCCTATCGCACGATTGTAATGCTTTCTTTATTCTTTTTACTTCCTCCACGTGTCTGGTCACAATGTTTCCAAATCCACCGATTAACCCCAAGCGTTGATTACGATCAGTTACAACGGTCGATCTGAATCATCATACATTTCCCCCCAATTTTCAAGAATCTTTTCATCATGTCACTTCATCCCTGTATTTATTCACTCGCTGTCATCTGCTTTTGGCCATAACCTACTTATCCTCTTTAGACTCAAACTGCACACCTCTACAACCCCTTTACCATCCTTCCTGTGTTTTGCTTTTTCTCCTTCATGGATCCATCTACTAATTCTTCAGCCCCCAGCACTTTTGAACAAGTTGATGCACCTTCAGACTCTAATTTGGACAGAAACCTGGGTGTCCCCTCTGCTGAACAGGTTCCATTAGATTGTATCCGTAACCCTTATGCTCTGGACGAAGAAATCACTCCTTATGTTCCCTTGGACACCACCAAAGAGAAATTGGACCCCAGATACGCTGGACCTGAATGGTACCTGATACGGAGAAATTATGATCAAACCGGGTTCATACCTTGTTCGACCCTCGACCCCGGTAGAGACAGAGGGAACTGACTCGCTCCCGAGTGAACCGGATCCAGAAGATGGCTTGCTGAAGAAGAAAACTGATTCAGCTACAAGCACGCCCTAATCCTACTTATGGATTAGGGTAATTACCCTAATGATGGCAGACTCGAATTGACGGCTGCGGCTAATCATTATCAAAGGGATAATCATCGCATAATCTAAAGAGTTATCTCAGGAGTCCTCTACTTGTCCAAACTAGTAGAAGTCTGTTGCTTAACAGATCTATTTGTTAAGATCCAACGACTACCCGAAGAAGGCTCAAGTGCATCCAACGAAGGAGATTCGAAGGTACACTCTATATAAACCTCACTACCATACGAGGTGAGGGGGATCGAAAACACACAATCTGAGACTCAGGTTCAGATAGATACTGATAGACTTAAACTATCAGCGGCTTACGATCTAGATCACCTTTCCCAGTTCTTCATTCCTTAGCTCTGTGCTTCTAGCAGAGCCGTTTGTGATTAAGTTCATCAACTGACTTAGCCTTCGGAGGTGGACCCCCGACCCCCGTGGTCTGGCCACATCTGACGCTTTCGTTTTGCAGGTCATCACGAGGAAATCTAAGGGCTGAGCAGATTTTGGATGCATCATTTGGCGCCGTCTGTGGGAAACGACTTGAAAAGCCATGGTGACTAGATCAGCAGCCGCTACACAGCACAATTCCGGTGTTTAGATCCCTGGAGCGAATAATCCAGATATTTCCCAGGGAAGCCAAAATCCTATCGAGGTAGATGATGGAAGAGAGGACATAATCCTCCTGATACATTCCAAGATCAATTGGATCAGGTAAAGATTCAACTTTTGGAGGTGAGCCAAGCACTCCGCCAGCTCACCAGACGAGTGGTTTTACCACAAGTACCTGATCAACACGATTCAAGGAGACGTGCGTTACCACGTGATCAAAGATTGGCTGAAGACCGGAATATTGATCATAATTTTTGTGAAGGAGACCGAGGACCTAGGAGGATTGATGATCAACCTAGGCTAGACGATTGGTTCGACAGACCGCAAGAGAGTACAACTTATTCAAATACAAGGTTGGATACAGGGGTAAGAACTCACTCACCAACTGTCAGATGAACCGTTCGAGATGATCGAGCAGTTCGCGACGAGCGGAATGTTCGGGAAGGATGGGCTGTTCGTGATGATCGGATAGCACGGGATGATTGTGTTAATCGAGGTCGTGATCATATTGCCGAAGATCACCCAACCCAGATTGGTCAGGTTTTGGCCAACATCAATGAGAAATTAGGGCAGTTGGCTAAGGGCAGAATTGCTGAGGATATTTACTCAGTCATTCGAAAGACCCCCTTTGCCGAGCCAATTGCGGGATATCAGTTTCCCCATAACTTCTGTTTGCCTACCTTTTCTACATTCGATGGCTCCGAAGATCCAACAGCTCACATCGGCTATTACCAACAGACCATGGCAGTTTCAGGTAATTCTGATGAAATTTTATGCAGGGTTTTTGGTTCATCTCTAACTGGAGCAGCACAAAAGTGATTTTCAAACCTCCCCTCTGGAAGGATTGTAAACTTTGATGAATTGGCGCGCAAATTCATAGGGTGATTCCAGAGTGGAATACAGGTCAAGAAAACGGAATAAACCTTGTTTACTGTCAGACAAGGAAAGAACGAATCAATCAGAGAGTTTCTGAAAAGATTCAACAAAGTAACGATGGAGATAGAAAATTTGGATGAGCAAGTAGCCAAAACTGCTCTATTCACGAGACTCACTAATTGGAAACTCCTGGAGTTATTACTACAGGATATGCCTGCGACTTATGCTGAGTTGGTACAGAGATGCCAGAAGCAGGCTGAAGTCATGGAGATTCTAGATGCGCGCCAAGGAGATAATAAAGTCTCCAATAAGGAACGTAAGGCTCCTGAGCAGAAGCAGAAGCCAAAGAAAAATGTCCATGATCGGGTTGGAAAATTTCAGGCTTGGCGCCAAAGGTCTCCCGGTAAAAGTGAGTATACTCCATTGAATGTTCCTCGGGCTGATATTTTAAATATCATCAAAAGAAAAAATATCTTGAAGTGGCCGCCTAAAATTCTTTTGAAACCCAGAGAGCAGCAGGATCGAGAAAAGTATTGCCGATTCCACAAGGACTATGGTCATTATACAAATGACTGTCGTCATCTGAAAGCAGATATTGAGAGATTAATATCTCAGGGACATTTGTCCAGTTTTGTTAACAGAAGGAGGGAGGAGCCACGTGCGGCAGCTCCTAAAAGGGATCGTTCGGTTAGTTCAGAACAATCAAGGGAGGCCCCGAAGTCTAAGAAGGGCAAGGAGGTGATTGAAGCTACTCGGTCACCGATCCTTACCATCTTCGGGGGACCAGAGCCCGAATCACTCTGGAGTTTGAAAACAAAATCCAAATTTGTTGGAACCGGGGAGACGCAGAAGCGAAAAAAGATGAATGGTGAAGATTCTATCACCTTTAGCGAGGAGGACGAAAGAGATGTTTGTTTACCTCATGATGATGCCATAGTCATCAAGGTAGAGATTGCACGTCGAGAAGTGCATAGAGTTTTGGTTGATACAGGGTCTGCAGTTGACCTAATTTCTTACGAAGTGCATAAAAAATTGAAGGTGGATCAGGACTTGATGAAACCTTCATCCACACATCTATATGGTTTTGCAGGGTCATCTGCAGTGGCGGAAGGATCGGTCCAGTTGGACTTATCTATTGGAAGTTTTCCTAAGGAAACAACCGTCCCAATAAATTTTTTGGTGGTTCGGGAAGTGCCAGCTTATAATATTATCCTCAGGCGACCATCTTTATCCAAGATAGGTGCTATTGTTTCGACAAAACACCTGAAGATAAAATTCCCGACTGATATGGAAATTGGTCAAGTCTCCTCTGACCAGAGGATCTCTCGGCAATGTTACGTTGCCTATTTAAAAGACAAGGAGGGCCCGAGGAATGTAACTGCCCTACCTATAGAAGTTCGAGACGATCGGGAAGAGGCAGAGATGCAAAGACCCGAACAGTGGAAAAGCTGGAACAAATCCAGCTGTGTACCGAGGATGAGAAAAAGATTACTTATATCGGGTCTGAACAGCTAGAGGAATTTAAAGATAAGTTGAAGTTATTTCTTCAACAGAATAAAGATGTATTTGCATGGTCCGCTGAAGACATGCCAGGAATCGATCGGGCTGTCACAGAGCATAAACTCTGGATAGATCCTAAGGCGAAACCAGTGATATAGAAAAGGAGAAATTTCTCTATTGAAAAATATGAAGCCTTTCGTAGCGAAGTTGAAAAACTCAAGAATTCTGGTTTCATAGAACCAATTGAATGCCCAACTTGGTTGGCCAACGTGGTAATGGTAAAAAAGGCGAATGGGAAGTGGAGGATGTGTACAGACTACACAGATCTTAACAAGGCTTGCCCTAAAGATTGCTATCCATTGCCTCGGATTGACCTCTTGATAGATGCGATTGCAGGATATGAAACTTTAAGTTTCATGGATGCCTACTCAGGGTATAATCAGATCCTTATGAATAAGGAGGATGAGAAGTTTACGGCTTTCATGACTGATCGTGAAAGCTATTATTATAAAGTCATGCCTTTTGGCCTGAAGAACGCAGGAGCAACATATCAAAGGGCCGTCAACAAGATTTTTAAAGAGCTGATAGGAAAGAATGTTGAAGCTTATGTTGACGACATGCTAGTGAAAAGCTTTACAAAAGCAAATCATATTGCAGATTTGACTGAGGTATTCTTTGTACTGCGAAAGTATCAAATGAAGCTAAACCCAGAAAAGTGCGCCTTTGGAGTCTCCTCGGGCAAATTTTTGGGCTTCATGGTATCACAGAGGGGAATTGAGGCTAATCCTTTCAAAATACAAGCTCTGGTTGGTATGGAGGCTCCCAAAATTGTTCATGATGTGCAGTGTTTAACAGGGAGAGTTGCTGCTTTGAATCGATTCATCTCCAAGTCTAGAGAAAAATGATTGCCTTTCTTCAAGGCACTTAAAGACTTGAAGGGCAGCAAGGAAGCAAAATGGACTGAAGAGTGCCAGAAAGCTTTCGAGGAGTTAAAAGAAGCACTTGGACAACCACCGATCTTGTCCAGACCAGAGAAGGGGGAAATATTACAGCTATATCTAGCAACGTCCCTTTCAGCGGTCAGTGCGGTACTTGTTCGTGAAAAAGATAAAAAACAGTGGATGCGGAGACAAGATATTAGCAGATTGAGAAGCAGGCTCTGGCTCTCATGATGGCCGCCAGGAAGCTAAGCCCATATTTTCAGGCTCATCCAATTGAGGTATTTACAACTTTTCCTCTTAGTAAAGTTCTTAATAAACCTGATTTGTCTGGAAGGATGGTGTCCTGGTCAATTGAACTCAGTGAGTTCCAAGTGAGCTTTAAGCCCAGAACTGCAATCAAGGCTCAGGCATTAGCCGATTTTGTAGTAGAAACTACTGCACCGGTGGAACCCACCATCGAGGATCCCATTATACCAACCACTTGGGAGGTATATGTGGATGGTTCGAGTAATAAAGATAGAGCAGGAGCTGGAATTCTATTAAAAAGTCCAGCAGGATTGATTATTCGATATGCTTTCAGATTTGCATTTGAAGCAAGTAATAACGAATCAGAATATGAGGCTCTGATAGCTGGACTTCGGTTGTCAAAAGCATTGTCTATTGCAGATGTTACTATTTTATAGTGACTCTCAACTTATAGTCAACCAAGTCCAGGGGGAGTATGGTATTAAAGAACCTCGCTTGCAGAAATATCAAGAGATAGTGCAGGCATTTCAAAACCAATTTCGGAATTTGAAGATATCTCAGATTTCGAGGAATGAAAATTCAGTGGCAGATGAGCTATCCCGACTAGCCAATGCCAAAGAAAAGAATCTAGACCCTTCGGTCTATATTGAAGAAATAAATTTTCCAAGTTATCATGAGAAAGAAATTTCTTATATTGAAGCAGAGCGTTGCTGGATGGATCCGATAATCGAGTATCTGAGAGATGACAAATTACCTAAGGATCCGAAAGAGGCAAAGTTGATCAAGATTCGATCAGCTAGATTTATCATTCAGAATGGGAGACTATACAAAAGATCTTATTCTGGACCCCTTATGAGATGTATAGGCCCCGAAGAAGCAAAATCAGCTTTGGCTGAGGTGCATGAAGGAATTTGTGGAGCTCACATGGGTGGACGAGCCCTGGCTCACAAAATTCTGAGACTTGGGTTATATTGGCCTAAGGTCCAAGAGGCTACTATGGAATATGTTCGTCGGTGTGGTAACTGTCAAATTCATGCTACAGTATCGAAGCGCCCGGCTGAAACCATGACTTCAATTCTAGATCCCATTCCCTTTGCGATGTGGGGAATTGATATCATGGGCAAATTCACCAAGGCATTAGGCGGATGGGAATATCTGATAGTAGCAATTGATTACTTCACGAAATGGGTTGAAGCCAGTGCACTGGCAGCAATTACTGAGAAAAAAGTGGAGAAATTCGTACTTGAATCAATCATATATCGCTTTGGGATTCCAAAGATTATCGTCACTGACCATGGTACTCAGTTCGACTGTCTGCAATTTGAGCAATTATGTGGAACATATATGATCGAGCATCGTATGTTCTCAGTGGCATACCCCCAAAGCAATGGACAGGTAGAGGTTACTAACCGAACACTACTGGATGGAATAAAGAGAAGACTCGAAGCTGACAAAGCTTCTTGGGTCGAAGAACTTCATAATGTATTGTGGGCCTATAGAACTACGGTTCGAACACCCATAGGAGAAACTCCATTCAGGTTGGCATATGGATCCGAAGCATTGGCACCAGTGGAGATAATGGCGGGGACATTACGGGATCGTGAGTTCGAGGAAAAAGCAAATGAACAAGGACTGCTTGATAGTCTTGATCTGTTGGACGAGGTTCGGCAAAGGCAATAGCATGAACTCAACATTATCAAAGAAGGATAGCGTCTCATTATAATACTCGAGTGAAGAAGCGCCGGTACTTAGCCGGAGATTTGGTGTTGAGAAACACCCTAGCTTCCGACCCGCGTCACCAAAGAAAATTAGACCCTTCTTGGGAAGGACCTTATATGGTTGTAAAACCAGTTGGTTCAGGAGCTTACAGGCTGAAGAACATCAACACCCAGAAAGAGTTGGATCGGTCATGGAATGCCAGGCATCTCAAAAAGTTTTATCCTTGATGATGATTTCAATTTTGTTCACGATGTAAACATTTTCAACTCAATCAATGCAATTTTTGGCTTTTAACAAACTATCTTTTGATTGGGGGCATCATACACCACATTCAAGAACAAGATCCAACTATAAGGCATCGGATGAAAATCCGTGTGGGTCCTTCAACACTTATGGAATTTTTTCGGATCTTCTTAAGTCGAGGCATCGGATGAAAATCCGAGTGAGTTCCTTTCGCAAGGCGTCGGTTTGTAACCCGAGTAAGTTCCTTCAAGACTTTTTGAATTTTCGATTAATCTTTAAGTAAAGGCATCGGTTTAAAACCCGAGTGAGTTCCTTCTTAGAGTTATTGTATTTCTCCGGAAATCCTTAAGTAAAGGCATCGGTTTAAAATTCGAGTGAGTTCCTTCTCAGACTTATTGTATTTCTCCGGAAATCTTTAAGTAAAGGCATCGGTTTAAAACCCGAGTGAGTTCCTTCTCAGACTTATTGTATTTCTCCGGAAATCTTTAAGTAAAGGCATCGGTTTAAAACCCGAGTGAGTTCCTTCTCAGACTTATTGTATTTCTCCGGAAATCCTTAAGTAAAGGCATCGATTTAAAACCCGAGTGAGTTCCTTCTCAGACTTATTGTATTTCTCCGAAAATCTTTAAGTAAAGGCATTGTTTCAAACAACTAAGACCTAATTCAACAGCGATTCAAGGGGCTAGCAAAGTTCAAGATGAAGTTAATTTCTTATTTCTTCAAAAGATCGAAAGAGGCCAATATCAAAACAATTACAAGAGCTGGATACAATCTTCGGTCAAAAAAGAAAGTCATCATCGGTGACTATTAAGAAGTTATACAAGATCGACACGACTTTGCTAGAACAAGCATATGAGTCAACCATTGGTGTGGATTCAAGGAAAAGAAGAGGAGAAATGAGGATTACAAAAAATATTTTGGTATGCATAAAATCCTCCGCAATTTCATACTCTTTGTCCAGCTTGTCTAGGAGAAGTATGGTCCTCGACCAAACTTGCATTCAAGACGAGCTCGTCATAATTGACTTCTTCCAAGGGAGGATAAACAGGAGAATCTTCCAGATAATGCATAATATCTGGATCGGAAGGTGGAGGATCAATCTTATCTTTGGTCCAGTCAGGAGGAGGAATACCCAAGTTGGTAAATACTTCAGGATGGCAAACAGCACTATAGGGAGTCGTATCAAAATGAGGATCCTTACTAAATATTGATTCCCATACTTCGTTCTCACCATCCCGGTACGCCTGCAAGTTATAAGCATTCAGCATATCAACAAAGGGCTTACTGTGTAAATACTTGAAGACACAGGCTCTGCGAACATCAGTTGGAAGGAATTCGGGCAAAGGAATGACAGCTTGCCTCTGGGGTAACGTTTCAGATCCTTTGGCTCCTGACTTTCCAACTGCTCGCTCCAGTTGCCGGATCTTCTCCCTGGCATCATCCAAGTCCGACTGAAGACGACCGATCATCGAATTCTTTTCTCCTACAACCTCCCAAGCTAGTTTCCGAAGGCGAGCAATCTCAGCATCTTTAGCTTCAGAGAGTTCCCGAAGCCTGGAAACTTCATTGCTTAACCTACTGAGCCTAGAAACTGCTTCCACTTGGTTGTGGAAGTTACCAGTAAGACTCCTGCAAACAACTTCCGAGTTAAAAAGGAGCAGAAGAGTAATTTTTCAGAATCAAAAGATAATGAAGAAAGACTTACATCACCAGTGACTTCATAAAGACTTCATCTGAGAGTTTGGAAAGCACTGCGATCTCAGAAGTCATTCGAGTAGCAGTGCACCATTCCAACGCTCTGTCAAACTTGTTTGACACTAATTCGGGCGAAGAATGAGAAGGATGAGTTACACCAAGAGAAGGATGAGTTGCATCACCTGTCACCCGACGGCGCTTCCTGGTGGCAAAATCCTCCAACTCCAAAGGAGAGGAGGAGGATGCCAAACAAGCACTGGAGTTGGAAATAGGAGCAGTGCCTGCTGGGACCACACCTTCATCAGACGCCAACATAGTTGCCTCAGATGCCCGAAGAGTCTCCTTCAGGGGTGCACCAACGGTCTCTCGCAGGCGGGCGTCAGCAGCGCCATCAACAACGGAGTGATCAAGATCTTCCTGGGAAAGACGAGCGATCACTTCGGGCAAAAGAGGCGTACGGGCGGCATCAATAGAAATTGTGGGAATCTGACTTGAAGATTCACCAACAGCAGTCACCTTACGCTTGGAGGATTCACTAGCTGAAACCACCTCACTGGCCCCAACCACCGCCGACGGAACGATTTTCTTGCTAGATTTCGCTCTGATAAAGTTCGGGTTGATCTTGGGAGCCACTATGCAAACAGAAAAGCCGTATCAGTATAGATATCCAACGACAACAAAAAAAAAAAGGGAAAACCCTAGTTCTCTATCTCTTCAAAAAAACCCAATTAACTAAACCCCAAGGAATACTACTGTGCAGTTTACTCAAGGGGGAAAGAGATGAGTAAAAAAACAAAAGACTCACTTGTTCAGAAGTTGATAGAGCTATTGTTGGAGTACGAGGAATACGAAAGCAAGCAGAAGGACGGAATGTCGCTTTAGCACTTTAGCAAATCTAACTTGCAGATAGCAGGATAGATGGAGAGTACCCGTGAAGGCTTTAAACAGCCTCAGGTATTAAGACGACGGTTGAAGGCTAAGGACAACCAACGACCCAGATCTAAATGACGCTTCAAAATCCGCAGAAAGCAAGATCAACGGTCGGAGGGATGCCACATGGAAACATGTGGAAGCGAGCACCCGATGCAGAGATACCTCCAATCGTCGCACCGCCATTATAATTATGGGAGTATTTCCGATTCATTGGAAACAGTGAATGGTGTACAAAAGCAAGAAAACGTTTGGACTTCGTAGAAGGGAAATGTGTGGACTTTGCAATAAATGAAGTAGTGGGGAAGATTAATGCATCTTTCCAAAACGCATCTTCACAATATTTCTACAAGATTATTATTCGGCGAGGAATGTAAAGTTAAGTGATAAGTTTTATCATTTATACTTTGATATTCAAGACAAGATTTCGGCAGGAGACAGGGAAATGGAAAGGCCAACATGAAAAAGAAATGTCTATTCATTAACAAGGAGGTCAATCTTTGCAAAGAAACAAAAGATAACTCCCTAAGCCTCTTCTTCATTGTTGCCCGAGGGACCCTGGTCGGGAGAACTTTTCTTAGGATCTTGAGAAGAGCCTTCCTCAAGAATGACATTGGTTGAGTCCTCTATAGCAACAACTTGAGACTCGGCTTGTGATTTCTCCTCTGGAAGCGCCGGCTCGTCATCCAGGTATGCCTCATATTGAGGGTTAGCTGGAAAAGGATCATCTTCTTCCCGAGCCCAGTCTGGGAGATCCATGCCAACTTTCCCGAAGACCTCTTTATGGCACAGCTCACGAAAGGGAGCAGTATCTAAGGAAGGGATTGATGCGAGAATTCGCTCCCAAACGTCATTCTGCCCCAAGCGATAAGCTTGAATGTTGTAGGCACCTAGCAGCTCAGAGAAAGGTACACTGTTCAGGTATTTCCGAACACACTCCTTCCGAAGCTCTGGCTTTATATGCTCGGGCTTGCTAGGGATCACCAACTTCAGATATTCTTCGTTCTCCCTACATCGGAATTCAAGCCTGTCACCGAACAACGTGGCAGCTTCCTTTTGCTTCCTGGCCTCGCACTCGGCAGCGGCAGCCCGAGCCTTCGAAGCATCAAGGGCCTCCTTGAGGGAGATCACTTCTTCCTCATGCTTTCTCTGCAGCTCCTCAGCAGCTGCAGTCAGCCGGTCTATCTCAGAATTGGCCTTGGCCAAATTCTCTTCACAGGTTTGCAGCAAAGAGCTGTTGCGGCCAACCCGGCTCAATGCTTCCATGTGTTGATAGAAGCTCAACACGGCATTCCTGAGAAGGCGGAAAATATCAGAAGAAGTCATAAGAAATTATGAAAAAATAAGTAAGCAAGAAGACTGGTACCTTGTGGATTGACTAACAAGGGCAACGTCATCCAGGTTTTCAAATTCCTGGCGATCAGAAGGAACAAGACTGAGGGAGCTCCACTCAGCAGCTTTCTCAGGATCCCGAGTCACCCTGTCGGTCAACTTCAGGGTCCACTGGGGGTGAAGACCTCCTCACAATCCGTTGAAGCTTTGGATTTTTTATGGGAGGAAGCATCAATTGTATCATGCCTCCTTTTGGTTCGGGCAGAGGAGGAGACATTGAACCTCTCCACCATTGGCTTCTTCCCTTTACCCGAAGCATCAGCCACGGGCCTGATATTCCTGATACCCCTATAAGAGGGGTCGGGAGAGGGAGCAGAAGCCTCTTGATCTACGGTCAAGGCTCTGGGTGATCGTTGCTCGGCTGTCGCAACGGCCCTAGCAGCCTTCACTCGCAGGTTCTCGGGGTTCATCCTTGGAGGCACTGCAAAGAAGAACAAGGGTCATAATTAAAGACATATCACTTCAGCAAACTCACGCCAGAGGACAATTAGGGTTTTGTTATCACTATCTGACTATTCGGAAGGAGGAGAAGCAAAAGCTTCACTACTATTACCAACACGGGATACCAGAGAAGCCCTATTATCCGCCATTACTTGTTTCAGTAAACTACAAAAAGAAAAAGACCAGTAAACTTACTGATTCAGTGAGGCAGAAGCTTGAGAGCAAGAAGGCGCAAAGCAGACAACAAAGGTTCAAATTCCAGACAGGAAGAATGAAACCTATGAAGACAAAACACCAGCACGAGTGTTCGGGAATCTGAACGATTGAGATTGATTCAAAATCAATGATCGAGATTGAAAGACGTTTTGAAAGTTTGAACTCACGAATCCGAAACAGGCTTTCGGAAACAATCGCTTGGATTACGTGAGCCATGATAGATCGACTGCAAGGTGACACGTGGCCTTACCCTCACAACGCTTGAGGAAAAGTGACCACCGCATTAAATGTGATATGACATTTAATGGAGCACGCAAAGTCTATCGCCTGACGAAGAACCCAGTTAAAAACCAAGCCCTCGGGATCGACCGAACGCTTGGTCTGGGGGGCTCGTGATACGGAGAAATAATGATCAAACCGGGTTCATGCCTAGTTCGACCCTCGACCCCGGTCGAGACAGAGGGAACCTACTCGCTCCCGAGCGAACCGGATCCAGAAGATGGCTTGCTGAAGAAGAAAACTGATTCAGCTACAAGCACGCCCTAATCCTACTTATGGATTAGGGTAATTACCCTAATGATGGCAGACTCGAATTGACGGCTGCGGCTAATCATTATCGAAGGGATAATCATCGCATAACCTAAAGAGTTATCTCAGGAGTCCTCTACTAGTCCAAACTAGTAGAAGTCTGTTGCTCAACGGATCTATCTGTTAAGATCCAACGACTACCCGAAGAAGGCTCAAGTGCATCCAACGAAGGAGATTCGAAGGTACACTCTATATAAACCTCACTACCATACGAGGTGAGGGGGATCGAAAACACACAATCTAAGACTCAGGTTCAGATAGATACTGATAGACTTAAACTATCAGCGGCTTACGATCTAGATCACCTTTCCCAGTTCTTCATTCCTTAGCTCTGTGCTTCTAGCAGAGCCGTTTGTGATTAAGTTCATCAACTGACTTAGCCTTCGGAGGTGGACTCCCGACCCCCGCGGTCGGGCCACATCTGACGCTTTTGTTTTGCAGGTCATCACGAGGAGATCTAAGGGCTGAGCAGATTTTGGACGCATAAGTACCCAACTATGGTAAAAGAATCTCACCTGTCTTCTACTGTCAAGATTTTCATTTTCCTTCTAATGCCAAGTTATGGGCTCCTAAATCTTCTGTGCGTTCGTATGATGCTAGCCCTGGCGTTATTGCCATTTATCTCCATCATCTTGATTCCGGATTTAGAGTTCCTCTGATTCCCACTGTTCAGTATTTACTTGATTACTATCGCGTCTGCCCTTGTCAACTTACTCCCAACAGTTGGAAGTCAGTTTACTGTTTCTTTGCCTTCATTTGTAAAATGGTTCGCATCCCATCTATCGAACTTTTCAAAAATTATCACACCCTCAAGATTTCCAGTGAGCGTGGCTATATCCATTTTTCTTGAAGAACTTGCATTGCTAATGAGTTGGGTAAGAAAACAAAAATCTTCACCGACTCTTCCATTCCTCACGACAACAAGAAATGGGGAGAAAAATACTTTTTCTGTGCCATCCCTATTCCCAATTACCGCTCTCGATGGTGCTTTCATACAAAGGAATCCCTTCATTCTCTGGAACCAGCGTCTGCGTTGAGTGCATATGACCAGGAAACATGGAGCCTGATCCCTTCCGGAAATTCCTATGATGCAACAGAACTTAAAACTGATGCCGGTTTGGCAAGTCACAACCTTTTACCAGGTACATAGTTGAAGTATTTTCCCCCTTCTTTTTTTTTTTTTTTGGCCTCTGTTTCTTTTCCAGGGACTGATATTTACCAAACGCCAAACATTTTTGAACTCCAAAAGGCTGCTTCAGAAGAAAAGAAGCCTGATTCCAAACCTGAAAAATCAGGTAAGAAAAGAAAACATTCCACTGTTCGTCCTTCCAGTGACCGAAGTCACAAAAAATCCCCCAAGAAAAAGCTTGAGAGAAAATCTACACCTGATCAACAAAAGGTTGACCAGGTTCAACAAGATATTGTTGAAGTTTATGTTGATGAAGAAAGTCCCAATGTTCAATTTGTTAGAGTGGTTGCCAGTGATAACCCTGCTAGAAGAACCAAAACCTCAAGAACCTCAAGAACTTTGAGATGTAGACTCCGCTCTACAGGCCCCTCTTCAGGTCATAAGTTGTCTGGCACCAAGAAAAGAAAAGAGAAAAAAGAATCTGCTTCTACCCCTGCTGAAATCCCTATTGAAAGAAACAATCTCCAGGAAGAAACTCCCACTGTCACTGACAATATAACTAAAGAGATTGCTGAACCTGTTTACTCTCCTAGGAATGAAGTTTGTACTCCTCCTATATCACCTGTGTTACCCCACGATGTTTCTGTTTTCCCAGAGAAGATGGTTGAGAATGAAGATTAAGGTAAGGAAATTCCTGATTATTCCTTTGACCAGCTGAAGAAATTCATGCTCATGCTGCAGGTAACATTATTGAACAAATAGCTGATCAACTATTTGATGAGAACACTTATGTTCCTGTTCCTCCTTCTGAAGTTGCTTTTGGAGAGAATATCCCTGAGAATATTCCTCAAAATGAGTATGTTGTTGCTGGTGATATTCCTGTTTTTGCTCCCCTTATACAAGATCCTGTTTTGAATAATGTCATCCCAGACATTAATATTGCTCCTGACGTTGGTGAAGAAAATGTCCAGATTGTCCCAGCAAATGAAGAATTTTTTGATGCTGCTCCCCCCGAGTTTGATATGCCAGCTGATCCTCCCATTGGTCCTAAAGACCAAGAGAACATTGCAGCTGAAGTTGTTAATATGCAAGTTGACTCTAATGATGCCGTTGTTGATGTTGATCCTTATAATGTGCTGGAAGCTGTTAATCCTCACCCAATTGGATCTGGGCAATTAGAAGATTTCCAAAGTGTTGCTGACTCTGGGAGACCATTTTCACCTGTTTGGGGTTTGAAAGAAAATCATACTGCCAATTGGAATTGGGAAGTTGCCCGCAAATGGGGAACCAAGGGTAGAATTCCCCGTGATAAAAGAGAGACTGCTGGCATGTCTGATGAGGGACTTTACACACATGCCTAGGGGTAAGAAAAAATAAACCTCTATTCTTTTTGTCAAGATAAATTATTTTCATTAACCATTGTTTTACTAAGTCCTCTCACTTTCTCTGCAAATGCTTTGGTGCTGCTTTCAATGCTTTTTCTGGGGTCTTGGAAAGAGAAAAAAAAATTCTTTCCTTGGAAAATGACAATTTAATCAAGCGTAATTTTGAATTGATTGATGAGGTACAAGAACTCAAGAACAACTTGAAATCCTCATTAAGGAAATTAGAGGCTGCTCAGTTCAAAGAAATGGATTTATGTTCTCAGGTAGGTAGTTTACAGGATGACTTTCAAATCTGCTCTGATTTATGTGCTGATTTGCAAGAAGTTGTTTTGAATTTAATGGCTTCTTTAATGAAATATAAGGAAGACCTTTTGCAAACTGAGATGTTGAAGAACAATGCAATGAAGAGGGTCAGACTTGCCACTTATGAAAAGATTGAAATTCAGGGTAAGTTAGAAAGGGCAATTGCTTGGTCCCAAGGCTTTGAAAAAGAAACAGATGCTTTGAAGATTAGATTTGAAGAAACCGAAAGATTGAAGTTGACTCTGGAAAGAAGAAACAGGTTTTTACAGCAAGCCTTTGATTCTCTTTCCAAGGAGAAAAATGATCTAGAACTTCAGAAGGAAAATTTGAATTTGGCTTTTAATGAGGTTTCCTTGGAAAAGGATAATCTCAGAACCTCCTTCAATGAAATTTATGAGGAAAAGAACAGTTTAGCTCTTGCTTGGAAAGAAGTTATTAAAGAGAAGACTTCCATGTCTCTAAACTTTCAAGAAGAGAAGAAACAATTTGAGCTTGAGAAGAAAAGAATGCAGGATGAACATTAACTTGTCCTATGTTCTGTTACCTTTGCAGTGGAGGAGGCAGGAGATAATCCAGCTTTTCTTGGATTTTGCAAGAATATGGTGAAGGTTTGCTCTGATCAGATCTTTTTTGAAGTTCTAAAAATTTGTCCTAATGTTGATTTCAAGTTTCTTCCCCCTAAGTTTCTTCCGTCCAGAAAATCTTTTGATCACAGAAATTTAAAACATCCGGATTCTGAGAGTTCTTCAGAAGATGCTGAAGATGAAGATGTGGACTCTAAGAAAGAGGAAACTGCCAGCTTTGGTTACAGTTATTCTTCCAATGATGATGAGGAGCCTCTTCCAGAAGATAGCAAAAATCCTCCTGCTGACAACAATCCTCCAGTTGACTCAGATATTTAGGAAAATGTTTTCCATTGCTTTCAACATACCCTTTTTTTTTTAGGTAAACCTTTTGATGTAATGGCTTTGACTGTTGATCTTTTTTATCTTTTTTTTTAATAGAATTTCCCTTTCTTTTCTTTTTGCTCCTTGTGACTTTGATTAGACAATATTTTAAGAGAATCTTAACAACTCTGATTAGAATCTTCAATATAATTTGCCTTGTAAGAAATCCTCTTGATCAGCTCGTATAACTATGATCAAACCTCGGAAGGTTGGCTACTTGAGCCTGACTTACGGAAAGTCGGGACCACCCTCGGAAGGAATGATCCTTGATTAAGCTAGCATGACCGGGCCTCAAAGGATTGCCTCGAAAGGCTGGCTACTTGAGCCTGACTTCAGAAAGTTGGGACCACCCTCAGAAGGAATGATCCATGATCAGCTTCGGAAAGCATGACCAGGCCTCGGAAGGCTGGCTACTTGAGCTTGACTTCGGAAAGTCGGGACCACCCTCGGAAGGAATGATCCGTGATCAGCTAGCATAATCAGGCCTCGGAAGGCTGGCTACTTGAGCCTGATTTCGGAAAGTCGGGACCACCCTCGGAAGGAATGATCCGTGATTAGCTAGCATAATCAGGCCTCGGAAGGCTGGCTACTTGAGCCTGACTTCGGAAAGTCGGGACCACCCTCGGAAGGAATGATTCATGATCAGCTAGCATAATCAGGCCTTGAAAGGCTGGCTTACAAGAGCCTAAATTCAGAAAGTCGGGATCACCCTTGGAAGGAATGATCATGGATCAGCTTCAGAAAGCATGATCAGAAGACTGATTTGATGAAAAAGACATTTTACACAATTTGAAGAAGAATCTTTAGGTGATAATAGTTGATAGAAATAAATCCTTCAAAAATATCAGAAAATTCTGCTCCCTTTCTATTGATAATACTTCTTGAGGTGAACTACATTCCATGGTTGCCTCAAACAGCTTCCATGAATATCTTTGAGCCAATATGTGTTTTTGTTTACAGCCTTTGTTATCATATATGGTCCCCCCCCCCCCCGTTTGCAGAAAGCTTTCCACAATTTCTCGGGTCTGATGCTGATTTTTTCCTCAAGACCAAGTCTCCAACCTTAAAAGATTTAGGCCTGACGCGAGCATTATAGTATGCTGCTGTCCTCCTCTGGTACTCTATATTCCGATACAGAGCTTTTTCTCTGACCTCATCCAGAAACTCTAAATTCACTCTCAGCCCTTCTTCATTAGTTGTTGGATCAAACTTCTCTGATCTTTCTGACCCAACCATCACCTCTACTGGAGCCAAAGCCTCTGACCCATAAGCCAATTTAAAAGGTGTCTCCCCTGTTGGTGTTCTGACTGTAGTTCTATATGTCCATAATACATGAGGTAATTCATCCACCCATAGACCATTTGTCACATCCCGCCCTAAATCCACCAAGGGGATACCCTATATGGATTACTCGGGGAGTGAATTACAGTCCCGCCGATCAAGTTTAGGAACGATCATAGTCACTTAGCACAATAATATAATCAAAAGCAAGAACAATTCCTTGTATCCAAATAATTTAATACTAAAAGTCGAGAAAGTACCTCAGAAGGATTCACAAATAACATCAGAGTGTAGAAAGGATTTCATTAGTATAAACAATCAAGTGTGAAAAGGAGGGAGGAAATCCATCCTATAATAATAGCGGAAGATGAGACGACTAAAAGTAAAGGTTACAATCGATTCACCAAATAACAAGTGAAACAACTAAGCTATAGTCCCGACAATTCAAATAAAAGGTTAAAAAGGGAATGAGGCGACATCCCATCCCTAACACACAAATATAAAACTGAACTGCTACAAACAAGTCCCGATCTCGGTCTACTCGTCTTTACCAACTGGTTCATTGCCACCAGTATGATACAAGTCTTCAACTCAGCCTCCAGAGTGTTGAACTGCACAGTCAATAGTGGTAGTACCTGTAGGAAAGTCTAACAAAATATGTTGCAAAAAGGAGTGAGTTCGAAAGAACTTAGCAAGGTAGTCATTCCATAAAATATAAACCCTATGATACAAGCCATAACATGATGCAATATGATATGGAACACATGATGCAAGTATGGTTCTAACTCTATGAATGCTGGTCTCTAAGGTAGACTTGCTTTAAGTCATAGCACCATACTTCTCTGGGTCGTCTGTCACTCTCCCGTTCCATATCTTGGGAATGCCCGGGGAATATCGGTAAAGTCCTCAAAAAAACCATGGTTGGGGATTTAGTCACCATTCTCTCACAGCACCATTCGGTATAAGTATTGGCGCATGTCACAGTAAAGCCTAGCCCAATGCAAGTCATCTACTCAGTCATATCAACTCAGATCTAGATACGTCCATTCCTGGCCCCCGGCGATCCTTTCCGGTATCCTTCTCACTAGAGTCAGCGTAATCCCGGATTACGGACTCATCAACCCTATTGGTCATCCACAAGTAGTAAACGGGAAGCTCTCACGTCCTCTCACGGGTTGGTTACCGGTCTTGAGCGCCCGTGAGCCCAAGTCTATCCATTTGCAACCCTACCAATAAATGGCTCCCACAATGAGATTTATGACCTCTCACGGGTTGGTTACCGGTCTTGAGTGCCCACAAATCCCCACTGCTACCACGGGTCGTTCGGTCTCAATGCCCTTCCGATTCGGGTCTGATACGACAGGGACATCCTAGCCAAACCACTAGACAGTCCTATGTATGTCATCCAATAACCCGGGAAAGAGTCGATAGGCACCTTCGGAGAACATCCCATACTATTCCCTCCGGTGCCCAAGGACAGAAGCGTCAATAGGACACTCCCCAATCCCAAGTTATACGTAGGCAATCACATATTCAAGTTCATCACTTCTCATGCATCCAATACATCTTCATAATACAAGTTAAACCATGATATTGAAATGAATCATCATAGACATAAGTAAACAAGAATAGTAATGTAACATGACAAGAGTATAAAGATTTCAATACTACTGTTCTAACACATATATCACAGTCTTATAACGATTAAAAGAAATTAAGAGATTCTATACATAAATCATAAGTTGATGATCTATATGTTTATGGAGATAACCATCCTTCCTTAGGTTGAGTTGATGATGAATTGAGAATACTAAGAATTAGTCCAAAAGAATTGTTAAGACCCTAAACAAACATCAATAATAAGTTAGAGAAGAAGTCGGGAAGATCGGATGTCAAACGGATCAAAACGGAGCAAGGTTGCTGTCAGCAACAAGTTTGGTCGATGGTCTTGGTCGATGGTGTAATATCCAGCCCTATTCTAACCTTGACCCTGACCCGGATCCACTGTTGTATTCAGGTCCGAGGACCCGAAGCGGTGGAAGAAGAGATTTATGGACCATCCTGATTGATGATCATGATTTGGAGACTGAGCCCATGGACATTGACAATGATACCCCTTGCTTAAATGCATTGTCAGTGCGCATCGGAGAAGATTAATATGGTTGATGTACCAAATGACCTCCTGTGCACAATCCGAAGGTATTCCCCGAAACTAGACTTCTTGATTGAATTGTGAAAGAAAAACTCACTCAATTTGATATTGTATAGCCTTTCAAATCCCTACTTGAAGTTTCTGTTCTAAACCTGAGTTTTCTGCTGAAAACATTTTGGTCGATACCATCGACCAAGGACCATCGACCAAAATGTCCCAGTCTGCCAAGTTAATGATTCCATGGAATATTCCTTTTCTATTTAATATGACCTCGAGCCTTGAGCCTTTTGCAATCATTTTTCTCACCTGGGAACGTGGGGAGAACTTCCCAAAGTAGCTCCTTGGTTAGTGTGAAGGGTATCTCATCAAAGACACTTAGTTTATCATTGATTCTTGCCTTCATCTTCCACACTAAGGTATGACTCTTCATTCCACTCTCTACCCTACCATTTCCTACTCTTTTCTATTGTCATCTTGCTGATGGGACATTTGGAATGGTGTTGCAACCTTGCAACCACCACTCCAAGTGCCTACTCATGCTCAATCCATGATTCCCTTAGCCATTCATTGATGCTAATGCTTATATCTCATGCCTAGCATATGTATTCCATGATTTACCTATTAACATCATACCATTTGATATCAAACTGAGCTATAGAGTGTATTATGTTCATGTTTAACATTGCCATATGATTCCAATCGAATTTCTATTAGTTCCTCTAGCTATTGCATGCTATTCCTCATCAATGCAATCAATTCCAACTCATGCCATGATGTTTATCACTTGAACTTGATAGCTCAAATTGGGGCTTTTTAATTAGACCATTGGATTGGGTTAATTCATTGATTTATAGTGTCCTACTACTGTTGTTAAGTATGCCTCCAAGTTTCAGATTGATTCGAACACCAGAAGATTCATTTCGGACCAAAATCCCCAAAATCCACTATTCTGCCCGAGGACTATTTTGGTCGATCATTTTGGTCGATACCATCGACCAAAACCATCGACCAAAGTTGTTGCTGACAGCAACCTTGGTCCTTGGTCAGTTTTGACTCAAATGACATCCGATCTTCCCGACTTCTGTTCTAACTTATTACTGATGTTTGTTTAGGGCCTTAACACTTCTATTGGACTATTCTTGGTATTCTCAATTCATCATCAACTCATCCAAGGTAAGGATGGTTATATCCATAAACATATAAGTCATCAAATATTGAACTATGCTTTATTCAAAGAATGAAATCCCTAAATTTCTTTAATTCATTATGATACTGATACATATGTGTTAGAACAATAACATTTAAATCTTTATACATTTGTTGTGTTACTCTATCATTTTGATTTGCTTATGTTTATAATGATTCGTTTCAATATCATGATTTGAGTACTATTATGAATATGCATTGGATGCATGAGAAATGATGAGATTTGATGTGTGATTGCTTACGTATGACTTGGGATTGGAGGGTGTCCTACTGACACTTCTATCCTTGGGCATCGGAGGGAATAGTATGGGATGTTCTCTGATGGTGCCTATCGACACTCTCCCGAGTTATTGGATGACATACATAGGAGTGTCTAGTTGTGTGGCTAGGTTCATCCTTGTCGTGTCAGACCCGAATCGGAAGGGCATTGAGACCGAACAACCCGTGGTAGTGTATGGTTGGATGGGCGCTCTAGGCCGGTAGCCAATCCGGTAGGGGACATAAACCATGCTACGAATACCTGAAAGGGGCCATTTATTGGTAGAGTTGCATATGGATAGACTTGGGCTCACGGGCACTCAAGACCGGTAACCAATCCGTGAGAGGACGTGAGAGCTTCCCGTTTACTATATGTGGATGACCAATAGGGTTGATGAGTCCGAAATCCGGGATTTCGCTGACTCTAGTGTGAAGGATACCGGAAAGGATCACCGGGGGCGAGGAATGGACGTATCTGAATCTGACTTGACCGACTGAGTAGATGACTTGCATTGGGCTAGGCTTTACTGTGACATGCGCCAGTACTTGACCAAATGGTGATGTGAGAGAGCGGTGACCGATCCCCTTACCATGGTTTTTGATGACGTTACCGATCTTCCCTAGGCATTCCCAAGATATGGAAATGGGAGAGTGACTGACGACCCAGAGAAGTACGGTGCTATGACTTAAAGCATGTCTACCTTAGAGACCAGCATTCATAGAGTTAGGCTCATATCTCGCATCATATGTTCCATATCACATTGCATTATTATATGTTCTGAATGTGTATGATTTCTAATTATGGAATAACTTCCTTGCTGACTTCTTCGAACTCATTCCTTTTGTGCAAATGTTTTAGATTACATTCCAGGTACCGAAGATTACGATGGCACCTCCTATGAGGCGGACTATGATTCCACATACTACCCTCCGGGTAGTGGCGTCGGTGAGGATTCGTATATTGGAGCCGAGGAGGATTATTATTCGCACCAGGGTTAGCCCCACAGTTGTGCGGGAGCGACAGCGCTGGGTTTACTTCATCCGTACTAGTTGAGGAGACTACCATTAGTATAGAAGAAACCCTAGCATAGTGCCCCATTCCCCTGGTGTATTTGTGGAACCTTGGATTTTGTAATTAACTTGTCTTTGAATTATTCCGGTGATACTTGGATATGTAACTAACTTGATTTAATTCTTTTCCGCTGCTCTGAGAGGGTGACTACCATACCTTCTCACCCTTTATGATTTTGATCATACCTTATTTATTATCTATATTCCGCACTCTGATTTAGTTAATCTTGTCTTATTCATGATAATTGATATTAGCTGTTTTTACCATTGATTATTACTGTTCATGATTGTGTTACCGTGTATGTGGGAGGCATGGACCTCAGATCATTGATCCTTGGACTGTGGATCACATCCCGGGTATTCCAAATGGGTTACCGGCTGGGTGGATGTGACAGATGGTATCGACCAAAAGGATCGACCAAAATTGTCTTCGGGACAGAATAGTGGATTTTGGTCCGAAATGGGTCTTCCGGGGTTCGGATCAATCTGAAACTTGAAGGGATGATTAATAACAATGTAAGAACACTACCTAGCAAGTATTATCACAATCCAATGGTCCAAATGTAAACCCCCAAATTGAGGTCCTATGTTTTAAAGACAAGAATCCTAGCATTCATGAGAAATTGATGTAATTGAAAGGGAAGCTAGAGAATTAGTTGGGGAATAGGTTAGGAACATGATTACAATCATTTGCAAGCCAGAGATTAGACTAATCATACTCCACATATCAGTTTAGTATAAGAAATCAAGTTGTTAAGCAAGGAATCATGGTAATGTATATGTAAGGATCAAGATGCAAGTGAAGCATAGCAAGAATGAAGGAAAAGCAAGTATAAATGGGAAGAGACGTTCATGGCAAGGTGTTTGCAAGGTTGCAGCACCTTGGCCATGGTCTCGTCAGTAAAAGAAGAAGGGAAGTGAGTAGAATAGAGAGCAAGAGAGAGAATCATACCTTATAAGATGGTAGTTGGAGAAGAGAGACAAGGATTCTTGTAGAAGGTCATCACCCAAGCTAAGGAGGAGCCTAAGAGGAGCCTTCCCACATTCTCAGGTGTTGAAATGAGTAAAATATCGTTCTAGGTTCGAGGTTTCACTTAAATAAATGAAGGAATATCCAAAAAGCATCTTTTTCTCGATTCTGGGTAACACTTGGTCGTTGGTTTTGGTTAATGGCATCGACCAAAACAGGTAACAGGTTTCAGCAGAAAATCCAGAAATAGTTCAGCAACTTCGAACAGGGATTCGGAAGGCTATACAAGGTCAAATTGAGTGAGGTTTTCTCCTAAAAGTTAATCAAGAAGACTAGTTTCCAGAGATACCTTTGGATCAAGCATGTGAGGTCATTAGGTCCACCAAATAAGCTCACCTTCTTCGATGCGCAAGCAGGATTTTCCAGGCATAGTTCAGCAACTTTGGACAAGGATTTGGAGGGCTATATGGGGTCAAATGGAGTGGGGTTTTCTCCTAAAAGTCCATCAAGAAGTTTAATTTCCAGAAATATATTCGGATTGAGCACAGGAGTTCATTTGGTATTTCAACTAATTCACCCCTCTTCGGTGCGCAGATTCAAACCTAACACTGACAATGCTCTCAAGTGAGAGTCATCATCGTCAATGTTCACGGGCTTGGGTTCTGACACCAAATCATCCACCAAAAGGGTCCACAAGTTTCATTTCCCCCACTTTGGGTTTTTGGACCTACAAACATAATAGGTCCCGGGCTGGGCCAAGGTAGGATAAGGCCAAACACTACAAATCTACCCTAAGGGAAAGGTCTGACATGGCTTCCTAAGGTTTTCAAAGATAATAATATTGAAATTAAAGTCCAACTTTTAAGGTCTAACATTGAACTACTCTTTCTTTATCCCAAAATAAATAGGGTGTCCGGGCTAGGTTTGGGCTGGATGTTACACCATTAGCTTCATCTAGTCTTCTTTTGATCCCTTGCAGGAGAGTCCTGTTAGTTACTTCAATCTGTCCATTGCATGGAGAATAAGCCACAGAAGAATTTTTATACTCAATGTGATAGTCTGCGCAGAATTCGTTAAACCTTTCATTGTCAAACTGAGTGCCATGATCTGTCAGCAAGATCTTAGGCAGACCAAATCTAAAAATGATCTTATTTCTGAAAAACTTTTCCATTTGATTCGTCGTTGTTGTGGTTAAAGCTTCTGCCTCCACCCATTTTGTAAAGTAATCAATTGCTGCTACCACAAATTTTCTTCCTCCAGATGCTATAGGAAATGGACCAAGCAAGTCCATCCCCCACATTGCAAATTGAATGGGATTAAGAATTGAAGTCAACTGCTCTGCGAGCTGCTTTTGAATTGGAGCATGGATTTGACACTAATGGCATTTTCTCACGTACTCAATTGCTTCAGATTGCATTCGTGGCCAATAGAATCCTTGTCTCAAAATTTTATAAGCCAAGGCTCTTCCACCAAGATGATTTCCACAGATCCCTTCATGGACTTCGCTAAGGCATACTTGTGCATCGGATGGTCCTAGAAATTGTCCTTTTATACAGTAATCCATCTTTCAAAACAAACTTTGCTACTCTCCTTCTCAATACTCTAGCCTTTTCTCTGTCTTCAGGGAGAGTGTCCTCTTTGAGATATTGCACAATAGGATCCATCCACGACATTTCCATATCAATCTCTATTATCTCAAATTCTGAATACGCTGGAAAATCCAACTCTTCAATATACACGGCATGTGGCAGAGAAGCAAATTTTGCTGATGCTAACTTTGCCAGAGAATCTGCCATTGTGTTTTGATTTCTAGGTATTCTCATAATTGAGAATTGTTGGAACCAGCCTTTGCATTCCAGCACCTTCTTAAGATAACTGATCATCCTATCATCCTTTGCCCCATATACTCCTGTAACTTGGTTGACCACCAGTTCAGAATCACTCTTAACTTTGATGTTTTGTACACATAGGGATTTGGCTAACCACAACCCTGCAATAAGAGCTTCATACTCTGCCTCATTATTTGAAGCACAAAAATTGAATCGAAGAGCACTTTGAATTACAAATCCAGATGGACTTTGTAAAATCATACCTGCCCCTGACCCCTGAGAATGACTTGATCCATCCACATGAAGAATCCACCCAGCAGATACTTCACTAGAATTTTCCTGATCTTCCGGCAGTGAAATGTTTTCAGCAATGAAGTCAGCTAGAACTTGTGCCTTTATCGCAGTTTTGGGTTTATGGTCTATATCATGTTCAGTCAATTCTACTGCCCATGACACCATTCTCCCGGCAAGGTCAGGTTTATGCAATATTTTCTTTAAAGGCCAGTTAGTAAGAACAATAATTGGATGAGCCTGAAAATAGGGCCTGAGCTTTCTGGCCGCTATTATCAAAGCTAAGGCTTGTTTCTCAAATTCTGGATATCTAGACTCTGCATCTAACAATGTATGACTTACAAAGTAGATAGGATTTTGAATCGTACCTTCTTCCCGAATTAATATTGCACTCACTGCTGCCTTTGAAGAAGATAAGTATATCTGCAAGGCTTCTCCCGATATTGGCCGAGATAGAACTGGTGGACTGGTCAGCCTTCTTTTTAATTCTTCAAATGAATTTTGATAGTCCTCTGACCATCTGAATTCATTGAGTGCATTTAAGTTTTTCAACGCCTTGAAAAAGGGTGCACATTTATCTCTAGATCTGGATAGAAATCTGCTCAATGCTACAATTTTCCCCATCAAACTTTGGATCTCCTTCATATTGCTGGGCAATGACATATCCAGAATGGCCTTAATTTTTTTTGGATTTGCCTCAATACCCCTCTGTGTGACCATATAACCCAAGAATTTCCCAGATGAAACTCCAAATGCGCACTTCTCAGGGTTAAGTCTCATTCCATTCCTTCTGAGAACATCGAAGCATTCCTTTAGATCAGTGAGATGATCAGATCTGAATTGACTCTTTACTAGAAGATCATCAACATAAACTTCCATATTCCTCCCGATCTGATCAGCGCACAACTTATTCATTGCCCTTTGATATGTTGCCCCAGCACTCTTCAATCCAAAAGGCATAACCTTGTAACAGTAGCTTTCACGATTCTTCATAAATGATGTGTGAGGTTGGTCCTCCTTCTTCATAAGAATCTGATTATAGCCAGAATAGGCATCCATAAAACTTACATTTGCTGACCTGATGTGGCATCAATCAACTGATCAATCCGCTACAAAGGATAACAATCCTTAGGACAAGCCTTGTTCGGATCGGTATAATCCACGCACATTCTCCACTTGCCATCTGGTTTTTCACCATTACAACATTTGCCAACCATTTGGGACATTCAATTTGCTCAATAAATTTTGACTTCCTGAGCTTTTCCACTTCAACTTTGATTGCATCATGTTTTTCTGATGAGAAATTTCTCCTTCTCTATTTTACCTGTTTAGTAGTGTTGTCTATCTAGAGATAGTGCTCCGCAACTTCCCTGCTCAAACCTGGCATGTCTTGTGCTGACCAAGCAAAGACATCCACATTTATTCGAAGAAATTCTTTCAGCAAAACTTTATCCTGATTGTTCTGATCAGCCCCAATCATGGTTCCCCTATCTGGATTTTTGAAGATAAAAGAATTTTTTTTCTAATTTCTCCACTGGTTCTCCTCTCTAAATTTTTTCCTCGTCTCTATTATCTATAACTTCAATAGTAAGGGCAAGAGCCTGACCTTGTGACTTGGAATCTTTCAAGAAAGTTGTATAGCTCTGCCTTGAGGGTTTCTGATCAGATCTGCATTCTCCAATGCCTCCTTCAGTTGGAAATTTCACTTTCAAATGCCTTGTTGAAACCACAGCTCCAATAGAATTCAGAGTTGGCCTTCCCAGAATTATATTATACGCCAACAGATTCTTTATCAACAAAAATTTAATAACTGTTGTTACTGTTTGTGGATGTGTTTCCAATGTTATTGTCAACTCCACAGTTCCTTCCACCAAAGTAGATTCTCCAGAAAACCCAAATAACCTTGTTCCACAAGGTTTTATCTTCACAGCATCCATCTTCAACCGTTGAAAGGCTTCGTAAGACATAATGTCTATAGAAGACCTCGTATCAATTAAAACCCTGTGAATGTCTTTGTTTGCCACCTCAATGACAACAACGATGGCATCATCATGTGGTTCTTGGATTCCATCCATCTCTTCCTCCGTGAAAACTATTTCTCTCATCTTCTTAATTCTTTTGGGAATAACATGAGATTCAATAGCATTGACATACCTGGCATGAGCTTTAGACTTTGAAATTGAGTTCAAATCCAAGCTCCCCAAAATGATCATGACAGAAGATTGTTTCTGTTGAACCCTTTGATTTTCCTAATTCTTGGCATTATCATCTGGAGAATTAGATTGAAAGTCTCTTTTCACCTGGTCTTCCTTTGCTGGTGTCTGGTTATTCCACCTTCTTGGTTGATCAGCAGCATCTCTCTGATATCATCCATTTCTCCTTTGGACATATCGATCTAGCTGCACCTGATTGATAAATCGCTCAATTTCATTTCTCTGAATTCTGCAATCGTTAGTATCATGACCATGATCTCTATGAAATCTGCAATATCTGTTTGGATTTTACTCTTTTGCTTTTTCTATCATCGGTGCTACCCATTTCACAAATCCCTGATGTTGGATTCGCATCAGAATTTCTGATCTTCTGGTATTAAGAGGGGTATAATTCTCTAGGAATGGTCTTGAAATATGTCTTCTAACTTGACGATCAGGACCATTCCTTGGTAAATTTCTACTATTTCTTCGATCTCTCTAATCAAATCGCACAACTCCATCTTCCTTCTTTCTGCTCCCATCACCATCAGTTTCCTTCCTGGCCTGAAGAACATCTTTCATTTTAGCATATTGATTACATCGTGTTGTCAATTCGGCAATGTTCGCCGGCTTGTTCATAATCAGAAATTCCAACAAATGATCATCCATCAAACCTCTGAACATAACATCATAAGCCACTGCTTCATTCAGGTTCTTTATTTGAATTGATTCCCCTGACTTCTGGCAAATTGCAGCCAAGTTATCCACCGTTTTGCTACTTTTCATGCTGCTTTGGAATCTTGATAGGAATATCTTTGTCAGGTCTCTGAAATCTCCAATTGAATCCGGTAGCAGACTGAAAAACCAGGTAGTTGCAGAACCTTTAATGACGATGGAAAGGATCGACACTTCAAAACATCAGAGTTGCCTGCAAACATCATAACAGAATTGAATTGAGCTAGGTGCTCCAACAGATCTGAGCTTCCATCATACATTGTAAACACCGGAAGTTTGAAGTTTTGCGGCAATGGTGCTGACATGTCTTTGGAAAATGGATTTTGATTCATTGCTTCTTCCATCTTTTCTTCACCGTCTTTATTCGTCAATTGCTGAATCTGATAGTTCAGGATATGAAATCTCTTACTGATTTCAGATCCATGAACTTCAGATCTGCTGCCTTCCGATTTCCCTGTTTCTTTCTTATCTCTCCGATCTCCAAGATTTTTACTCTTTTTACTCTGAATTTGGCTTAAACAATCATCCTTAGACGATCCCCGATCATCTAACTCCAAAGGAATGTAGTTTGGATCTGCGCTCTCTCCTAATCCTTCTCTGAGAATTGATCTCCTTTGATTTTCTCTCAACCATTGCATCTGAGGATTTGGTACAGAAATCACCTCAACTTGGGAAAGATTGCGAGATCTTCTAGCAGGCGAGATCAGAACTCTTCCCTTTGGTTGAACTCCAACTTGTTTCATGAACGATCTCATCAGATTTTCGTTTCAAGGATTTGATGATGCATACTCTCAAATCATTCAGTGATTTGATTTGGATCTAGCTCTAATTGAGAAGCAGCCAGTGTATCTGCAAGTTGTTTCTCCTGTCTTTCAGAAATTTCAGCAGGATGAGGCGAATAATCTTCTGTCATTCTCCGCTTCTGCCGAGTCTGCATTGTTGGAACTGTTTCTCTTGTCCTTCTCTTTGGATTGATCCTTCTTGGCTCCCTCTGGCTTGCCTCTGCCATTTCAACTGGCAATATCTCCTCTCGCTCAGGCGATTGAGCCATGACCTTTGCTCTGAACTTCTTAAAGCTTGTTCCCACAGACGGCCCCAAATGTTGGTGCTAAATTTGCTAGAGATCTTGGACCGCAACTTCAGCACCAATCCAACTCAGATCTGGCTCGATCTAACTTGCTTGATTCCTCAATCAGTCTCTCATTCCTGAAAAATAAAACACCAGTGAGAAACGGAGCCGATCGTCTTGATCGGCGTCGCGTCTCCGACGGTCTAGTCAGAATGGTCAAGACAATGCTCCAGAGCTCGAAGGAGCTTCTGAGGTGTTCTAATGGAGTGAAATCAGAAAATATCAGTGTTCAGGTTGATCTAAGAGACTTACCTTTGACGAACTCATCATTCCTCTTTATATAGATTTCCCGCATGATCTACTTTTAATTGTGACCGTCGGATCATAGTATAGGATTGGATGGCCATGATTAGACCTTCTTCTTAGCTCCTGGGCAGACCCATTGATCGCTTTATTTAATCGTCTTAAACCGATCGTATTAGATTTAGACCGGAATGAACCATCATGAACCGAGATTAGGGTATTTTATTCATAATGCTCACCTCATTGTGGCAAAATGATTGGAGCATCACATCTGAGTCCAACTTTGAAATCACTTGTAATAGGGCATCCAACAGGTTTGTGTCCAACCCTAAATGATCACTATATTGATATTTAAAATAGGCTGCATAATTAAAAAAGCTTAAAATTAGTACCAATATCTACAATGCTACAACTATAAGTCAACAACCCAGAATATTCACTTATCAGCCCTATGCAAGGGATGCATCAGATGAGTTGTCCATCTTGCATCCACAATATCTAAGTAAGCCCAGTGTCCTCTAGGGTTTGCTGCCTGTATAGCAACCTTCATATGCTCAAGGGATGCATACAAGTGGGGCATAGTGAGTCCCCTCAAGGAAGAGTCCACCATACGCAAGACCTTTACAATAGGCTCTAAGGTCTGCAACACCACAGTAACACTTCTCCAAAATTCATCAAATGATATTGTGTAATGCGCCTCATGCCCGTTGGGCGTGCTGAATTATCACAAAGTCATTAAATTAATAGAAAGTAGATAACTAGATACAATATAATCATAAACTCATAATATAAATATAATAATTATAAGATGAAATAGTAGATAGTTATCTTACTTGGATCCAGCCTAATCAAACCACTCCTACGCTGCAAACATGGATCTGAGGCCAAACTTCGTATCTTGCATGCTGCTCAAGGCAAAGAAATTCGATGCAAATCTTGTTGGACTAGGTCACACCAACTCACCTCCACATGATCTCCTCATCATTGCCAAAGCAGTGCTATGGTTGTAGATGAAGTTGGTTACCTATCTTGCCCTTTCAACTGTGTTGTGGACAATGCTGATTTTTCCAATGTCCTTCAGCATTAGGTCAATTGAATGAGCTGCACAAGGCGTCAACAAAAGATGATAATTAGGTGAAGCCATCAACACTTCCCCGGCCTTCTTAAAGTTGGAGCTATTGTTAGTGACAATTTGCACCACATTTTTCCTACCAACCTCATCTATCACATCCTGCAGGAGACCCATGATATATCTATGGTCTTTAATATGGCTGGTAGCATCCACTGATTTAAAACAAAAATTGTTCTCCCGTCACAATATACCATAAAGTTGATGATGGACTTTCTCGTCGGGCCGGTCCATCCATCAGACATGATGGACTCCATAAGTTTCCCAAAAGGGTTTCATATTGTCAATATACTGCTGCAACACTTGCTTCTCCTCCTGAAGGAGGGTGGTCATCAACTCTGTTGGGTTGGGACCATCATATCCAGGGCTTGCGTCTGCAATAGTATCAATCATAATGTGAAATCCAGCCCTATCCTGACCCTGACCAGAAACCTTTGATGTTTGTAGGCCCGAAGACCGGGAGTGGAAGAATGAGAGATTTGTGGGCCCTTTTAGTTGAAGAATGGTATATGATTTCGAGCCCATGGATATTGACAGTGATGCCCCTTACTTGGATACATTGTCAGTGTTCAGTGAGAAAATATACCTAGAAGAGGGGAAGCTTAGTTGAAGTACTTGATGCGCTTCCGGTATTGTTTCGAAGCTATTTCTCTAATCTATACTTGTTGATTGACTTGTAGGAGAAAACCCACGTTGTTCTAGACCTTCAATTCCCTAGATCAAGCTTGCTATCCTTGCTTGGTCGACTGGGCTAGTCGACCAAAGGATTCCCAAATCCGAGAATTTGATGCTTTTGGATATTCTCTTCTCTACTTAAGTGATCCTCATGACTTGAACCCTATTTTACTCATTTAGCTTGTTGAGAATGATGGGAGAGCTTCCCAAGGCACTCTCTTGGTAGCGGTGAAGGAATATTGCATTCAATCATTGCCAATCATTGTCTCTTACCTCCATTATCATCTCTAAGGTGTGATCTCTCTCTCTTACACTCTATTCTACTCTGTTCTCTTCTTCTTCTTGCTGTTGTAACCTTGAAGTTGGTGCTGCAACCTTGCAACCACCACTTCAAGTGTTCATTCCTTGCTAATGCATAAGCTCTTTCCATTTCTACCTATGCTATGCTCTCATTTTGATTCTTGTATATGCATTTCCATTATTCTCTTCTTAGCATCTTGTATTCTTGTCCTAAACTGAAGTATGATGCATGCTAGGTCTGATCTTAAGCTAGCATTTGATTGTTATCTATTGCTTAATGCTTTCCCTAGCTAATTCCTTAATTCCCCTTGCAATTTCATTTGATTTCAATTGAAGACTATGATTCTAGTATATAGAACTTTGGGTTTCAATTTGGGGATTCATAATTAGACCATTAGATTATGCTAATTACTTGCTAGATAGTGTTCTTATCCTATTACTAACAATCCCTCCAAATTTCGGAGTGATCCGAGCTCCGGAAGATCGGTTTCTGGCCAAAATTCACTATTCAGCCCTGTTACTGTTCACTTGGTCAACTGACCCAATCGACCAAGTCAATCAACCAATTGGTTGCTGAATTGTGTAATTCCCCGATTTGATCCGTTCGACCTCTGATTTTCCCGATTTCTTCTCTAATCTTTCATCTATATTTGTCTAGGGTCTCAATACTATCTTTGGATCATTCTCTTGTGATTATTGGATTAGCTTCACATCAACTCAAGGTAAGGACGGTTATCACCATATGACATAGACTATGTGATTCTTACATTGATATTGACAACTTAGAAGGCTTAGCTTCTTTGTTGTATTTGGATATCATATGACTGATGTACATACTTTAGACAGTAGTAACTTGTTTATATACTCTTGCTTAACATGATTATTTTCTCTTGTCGATTTCATATATGATTGATCATGTGATGTTATGACTTGTCTAGTGGTGTTGGCTAGGATGTCCTTGTTGTATCAGACCCGTATCGGAGGGTATTGAGACCGAACCACCTGTGGTAGTAGTGTGGTTTGATAGGCGCTCAAGACCAGTAACCAACCCGTGAGAGGACATAAATCACATTGCAGATACTCGTTAGAGGCCATTTATTGGTAGGGTTGCAAATAGCTAGACTTGGGCTCACGGGCGCTCGAGACCGGTGAGTTATATCCGTGAGAGGACGTGAGAGCTTCCCGTCTACTATTTGTGGATGACCAATAGGGTTGATGAGTCTGTAGTCAGGGACTATGCTGACTCTAGTGTGAAGGATACCAGAAAGGATCGCCAGGGGCGAGGAATGGAAGTATCTGAATCTGACTTGATACGACTGAGTAGATGACTTGTGGGCTAGGTTTTACCGTGACATGCACCAATACTTATACCAATGGTGATGTGAGAGAGTGGTGACTCAAACCCCAGCCATGGATGCAGGAGGGATGCAGGACCCAATTTCCACCGGAGAACCCAAGATACCGAGATGGTTGAGGGAAGAGTGATTTGAGACCTACCCAAAGAAGTATGGTGCTATGACTTAAAGCATGTCTACCATAGAGACTAGCATATAGGGTTAAAACCATATTTGCATCATCTGTTTCATATCATCTTGCATCATGTTATGCCTTGTATCATGTAATTTATGAGTTCTTTCGAACTCATACCTTTCTTTGCAATTGTTTTGTTAGACTTCTCTACAGGTACAGAAGTATATGATGGCGCCTACCCAGAGACGAACCCGGATGAGGCATACTACCCTCAAGGTACTGGCTACCATGAAGATTACAGTGAAGATACCAAGGGTGATTACTCTTCATACCAGGATTAGTTCGACTATGGTGTGGGAGCGGCCGTGCTTGGTCTCATATGTATATACCTATGAAGATATTTTGTATAAGACCGAGGAAACGGTTGTGTAGACTTTTATATTGTTTTGTCTCTTTTTAATACTTGGATCTGTAAACCTTAACATTGATTTGATCTACTTTCGGCTGTTACTGAGAGAGTGATTTCCGCTCACTCTCTTTTTTTGATTATATACAATGGTATCGCTTATTTTCCGCACTCTGATTATATTGTTTCTGGTCCTTATCATGATTTCATTATTTATATGCTATGACAATGATTTATTATTGTTCATGATTGTGTTATCGTGTATGTGGGAGGCATGGTTGCTCGATACTTGATCTTCGAGACTGTGGATCACATACCGGGTATGCCAGGTAGGGTACCGGCTGATTGAAATATATCCACTTTGATATTGCTTTTTTCACCTTCTTGGCCATATCTTTCCATGCACCAGATATCTTAGGCTGCTTGGCCCTCTTCCTCCTAATATATTAGGATCCTGCTCCATGATCGGGTCTCTACGGCGTGGATAATCAGATGGTGGCGGCGGTGCTGAACCTAATGTACGAGGGGCCTACTGACTCTGTGATCTGCCAAACATGCCAAATACTCTCCCCAGAATTAGAAGGTCTAACAGGCCTAGAGGGACCAGCTCCTAAATGTCAAGCTTTGGCCATATCCTGCTCCTGATAGTGCAATTTTCTGCTCTCTGCCATGGCCTGCCGCATGTCCCTCTCCTCCTGATCTCTTCCACATCAACAGGATCAACATCCCTATCATCATCTAAATCATCTATATATGATGACGGTCCCCGCACTGCATCATCTAGTGCTGTGAAACCCAGCCCTAACCTTGACCCGGAAACCCTGTTGTTTGTAGGTCTGATGACTAGGAGTAAAGGAAGAAGTCAACTATGGCTATCTCAGTGGAAGATTTAAAGTTTGACCCTGAACCAATGGATGTTGATGTTGGTGTTCCAATTATGGAAACTTGCTCAGAACTAAAAAGGAAACTGCCCCCGATTGAAGATGAGATTAGTTGAAAGACTTGGAGTATTATTTGACTTGGTTCGAAGGCATTTCTGCACCCTAGGTAAGTCACTTGGTGTGTGAGTAAAATCTCTTTAAGTTTGGATTTGATCTGGACCTTCAATTCCCTATCTTGGCCTTGCTGTCCTGCTTTGTCGACTGCTTGGTCGATTGGGCCAATCGACCAATGAGATCTGTTTTTGCTTATTAGGTCATGGTTGCTCTATTTAAGTGCAAGCTCGAGGTTATTTCATCTCCTCTACCTCCTAAGCCTTTGGAACGAGTCAGAGCTCCATCCCAATCAATTTCTTTGCATCCTAGGTTGGATTCTTACAAGAACTCTTACATTTCTCTCTTTCTTGCATCAAAAGGTATGTCTACACTCTCTTCTTCTTCCCCATCTCTGTTTTCCTTTTCTTTATGGACTTAGACAGTAGAGTAGATGCTGCATCCTCTGTTGCAAACATCTCTCCACTCATCTCTCATGTTTTCCTAAGGATTGATGGCTAATACATGATCTTAATCATGATCATTGCAAGCTTTTGAAGGAACCATGATCTTTGATCTTCTTCTTTGATTCATCTTCTGATTCGAATTCTTATATTCTTAGATCTGTTTTCTTGATTAGATTAGTGTACAGTCTCTATGTTTTCTTTACTAGATTAGTAATCTATCAATCTCTGGTTTTCCCTTCGTGATTATAACATGTTTTCTTCAAAAACCCTGACTGTTACTTTTATGGTAAGTTTTGTTTCCTTATTTGTATCTTTAGGTTTTGATCAATGATAGTGTTAGACTTGTTCTTTAGTATTAGTACACTGTCATTGTAATTCCCTTCTTGTATGGTGGTGTTTCGGATCGCAAAATTATGTTTTCGGATCAGAAACCTCCTTTTTGTCTGTTACTGACTCAGTTGGTCAATTGATTGGTCGACTAGGTCAGTAGACCAATCAATCGACCAATGAAGAAAGTAGCTCTTTTCTTGGTCTGTTCTGATTCGTTTGATATTCTGCCTTTTAGACTTCTTTCCTAATAAGGTGTGTATACTTGTTTAGGATCTTCTTGCCAAGTTTAGAAAGATTCTCCTTGATTCTTGGGATTCTCTTCAAAGTTATATAAGGTATGGATGGTTACTTCTATAATTAAATAGATTGTGTGTTCTAAGTTTCTATATTAGAATCATTCGGATTTGTTACCATAATTAGATTCTTTTATGGATACACTACTGATGCACTTACTTCAATTACAGTAGCATTACTTCTTGCATTCTTTAGTTTATGAATGTCTTTTATTGTCAATTGTATATGAGATGGATCATGTTATTGTATACTTTCTATATGAGGAGTTACTAGAATTGTGTATGATATGATTGACTGATGATTGTGACTGATTAGGTATGGTTCGGGATGGAGAGGTGTCCTTTTGACACTTCTATCCTTGGACATCAACGGAAATATTATGGGATGTTTCTGGGGGTGCCCATTGATACCTTCCTGAATTGTTGGTTGTCATATCTAGGGTTGTCTAGTAGTGTTTGGTCAGGAATACCCCGTTATATCAAACCCGATTCGGAAGGGTATTGAGACCGAACGCCCCGTGGTAGCAATGAGGATTCATAGGGTTGCATATGGATAGACTTGGGCTCATGGGCGCTCAAGACCGGTAACCAACCCGTGAGGGGACATGAGAGCTTCTCGTTTACCATATGTGGATAATCAATAGGGTTGATGAGTCCGTAGTCAGGGACTATGCTGACTCTAGTGCAAAGGATACCGGAAAGGATCGCCAAGGGCAAGGAATGGACGTATCTGGAACTGAGTTGATATAACTAAGTAGAAGACTTGCATTTGGCTAGGCTTTACCGTGACATGCGCCAATACTTATACCAAATGGTTATGTGAGAGGGATGGAGGACCCACTACCAACCGGCGTTGTGAGATGAGACATTCCTAAAGAAGTATGGTGCTATGACTTAAAGCATGTCTGCCAATAGAGAGCAGCATCCTTAGAGTTAGATTCATGCTTACATTGTCTGTCTCATATCATATTGCATTATTCTTTGCTTTATAATCCTGCCATTTATGTTATTGTGGATTTAACCTGCCTTATTGGGTTTCTTTCGAAACTCACTCCTTTTGTACCATATCTTTTGTTAGACTTCTCTACAGGTTCGGAATACTATGACGGAACGTACAAGGAAGCGCAGTGTGAAGAAGCATATTTCCCGCAAGGTGATAGTTGTTACGATGATTACTATGAAGATCCCTTAGGTGGTCATGTTGCATACCATGATTAGTCCATCTGTGGAGTGGAAAAGTTCTTGCCTTATCTCAGAAGTCTACACTTACAAGGACATTCTTTACAAAGTTGAAAACAATTTAGTTACTTCTGTTATTTCTTTTTGGGATTAGTTGTAATCTCTTTTCTTTCCTTTTTGAGCTACTTTTCCACTGTTTTGGTAGAGTGAATTTCCGCCTCACTTTACTCATTGACTTGACATTATCTATTATCTTTTTGCACTCTGATGTTATATGATCTTTTCCTTCCTTATTTGGATTTTTCATTTATATTGGCACATTGATTATTTATGTTCATGATTATGTTATTGATTATGTGGGAGGATGATTTCCTCGGTACTTGTTCCTTGGGACTGTGGATCACACACCTAGGTATACCAGTTAGGGTACTGGCTGGGGGGATGTGACAGAGTGGTATCAAAGCCCAAAGTTCAAGGAAATCATAACCACAAAAAACAATAACGGAACATTCCTGAGTCATAGATCCAGAAGTGACTCAAACTATTCTTAGAAGTGAATAATAGAACACTTGGATTAGAAACTTACTTAATGAAGCATAACTGAATCTTTTGAATAATACACAATAATTATAGTTTAACAAATGTCATATAATGCAATAAAGGAAAGTGCATACACAATAATAAAGATAAACAAAATGTCCTTCATTAATTTTAAGAAAAGTTTACAACGGTTACATTTGATAAAGCATAATGGAAAATCCTAAGTACAATCTATCTAGGTGCTCTACTCTGATCTCTGAGTGCTCTAAAGTCCTTGGCCATCTGAGTAATCTGAGACTCTATACGCTCCTACCGTGACTCCATAGCACTGTACATCTGCTCCTGTTTGACCTCCATCCTCTCTAGCATGGAAGTCATCGATCTCATCTGTGCACCCAAATCAGAAGTCTCTGGAACTGAGTGTGAAGGACCTCCAGTCTCAAAATGTGATGATTTGGGAATCTCATGATGCTCTGGATCAGCCTCATGCATCTCAGTATCCTCCTCTGCCTGATCATCAAAATCTGGACCAACATCACCCTTATCAGCTGGAACCTCCTACTCATCCTCCTCAGTATCATCATCCTCCTCACCCTCAGGACCTGGAGATCTCACTGTCTGAGTAAGCCGCATCTGCCTGATGGTCCTCATCCCGATTGTATACCCCAGTGCTCCAGTGACTGCATCTGCGCCCTCTAGATCCACCCCAAAGTGCTGGAAGACAGACTAATGTCAGTAATCTCCCAAAGCAAAGGTTCCTTATACTAGGACGCGCCACCAAATCTATCATGACGTTCTGTATGATGTAGGACAAGTCAATCCCCCGTGTAGATACAGTAGATGAGTACGGGCTCCATCACTGTGACCCTGTGATGATGTCCGGCCTTCGGCATGATGTTTCAGCCCACAATGCCACCAATAATTCGAGTAGAATCCGTCATCTGCCCGCTATTCCGTGGAAGGTAACACTCTGAGTCATCCCAAAGAGTGGCACATATCTCATGAAGCTCCTAGGGCAACAAGTAACGGTCCACCTCAGCTCCTGAGGGTATCCATAAGCACTGATGTGGATAGTAAGGCACCTAGAGAATCTGTGCCAATGTCCTAGTGGAGAACCGGATTTGTGTCTCCATGACCCTGCTCTCAAGGATCAGTCTAAAAGGACGGCCCTGTCCTCTAGCCTCCTCGATAGACGTGAGGTTACTGAAGAACAACCTCACTAGCTCTAGGTAGACTGGCAAGTCCGCCGTGAAGAGATGGGTCCACCCTAAGGTGTCGAACCTCTGTCGGAGCTTGAACACCCTCAGCTCTAGCAGGTGAAGAAGTCGCCCATACTCAATATGGCAGTACTCGAAGAACGCCTCATACAGGAACTTTGCCTACGGCGTATCAAATAGATCTAGCTAAAGTACCTCCGCTCTCGGCTGAGCTGGAACTCGACCTCTACCCCTCCGAGCTCCAACTATACGGCCTCGACCTCGTCCTCCTCTCTGCATGATGAATGTCTGTGGAAAAGACAAAAGACTTTGCTTGTTAAAGTTGTTTCAAAAATTCAGCTAGAAGGGCATTTTCGTAATTTTTCACCAAAATTGAAAATTTGGGGAAAATGCAAATTGAACATACTAGCTGTGCACAATACTTGGAATTGCTTGATTATGATGTTTATTTGAAGAAAATCGATCGAAATCTTGGTTTAAAGTAAAAAGTTCAGCAAGAAGAATTTAGGGATTTTGCATTTTAAGTCAAAGTTGGATTTTTGAAAATTCTGAAATTGGTGGAATCAAACTACATGTATACATCCACAATATCATTTTAAGCATGTTGCAATTGATTTCATGCGAAAACTTCAAACGGTTTGTGAGAAATCAAGATTTTTTTCCTAAAGATTGGCGTTTTCGGTTGCGCTAGCGATGAGAAAATGCAAGAATGTGTTAAAACTTGTTGTCTAAGCTTAGAAATGTGTTAAAAACTCATGGAAAATGTTTCTAAGTGTTCCTAAGCATGATTTATAATTATAGACACAAGTAAAACATGAATTTTGATGAAGTGCTAACATGAGAATATGCATTTGAGAGAGAAAATGATAGTTTACCTTGTATGATGATGAGTGAGTGTTGTAGAGTTGTTGTTGAAGCACCAATCTACTCTTGAAACACTTAGAAATGCTCTAGAACTTCTTCCCCAGAGCTCCCTCTCAAGTTTGCAAGGTTTGGAATGAGTTTGGATGAGGTTTTGACACTTAAAAACCTATTTTTCGCGTGCTATGAGCATTGGTCGACTGGGTCAATCAACCAAGCAATCGACCAATGGACCCAGTAGCTCCAATTTCTGATGAATTTTGGAAATTTGTGATTTTTGTCCTATGATTAATTGTCTAATGACTAAATGGATATATTTGAGCATGATTTAAGATTTTTAATCATTTGGACTTTGGATTAAGTTGAAACTTCGAAATTCGATGTTTCTGACATTTTGGTTTATGCAGAATGGTTCTTTTGAGAAGTGGACGTGGTGGATCCAGTAGTCATGGACATGATGAGATACCTCTCGGTAGTGGTGAGATACCGATCGATGGTCATGATCAGCAGACCAACACTGGTGACCAAGGTACCCATGGTGTACCCGGTGTCCTGAACATTGGAAGTTTCTGCGATATTGCCAACATCATGGGCAATATGATGCAGCAACAGGTAGCCCAGTTCAATTAGATGCTAACTAGTTTCATGACAATGCACAATGAGACTCGTGCTGGTGCCAACAAAAATCCTCATGCAGTAGTCCCGAATGCGGAATGGTTTGTCGGAACTCCTCATACCTGCTTGACGGAGAGTTTCTTGAAGCTGCAAGTGTCCAACTTCACCGGAGTGTCCAAGGATGCCTTGTTTCCTAACAAGTGGTTGCATGAGCTGGAGAAAGCTTTCCGACATCTGCAATGTACTGAGGTCTAGAAAATTCTGTTTGCTGAGCAGAAGCTGCAACATGAAGCTAACGCTTGGTGGACTTCCACTCGGCCTATTTGGAAGGTTTGCATGCAAGCGTTGTGTCGTGGGATTTGTTCAAGGAGGTTTTCTACAAGAACTATTTCCCGAAAGTAGTGAAAGATGTGAAGGAGGTTGAATTTATGGCTCTTACGCAAGGACCTCCGTCTGTGTTGGAGTACCAACAGAAGTTCGAGGAGCTTTTCTTCTTTGCTCCTGACTCCTTGAAGCTTGACCATGCCAAAGCGAAGAAGTTCTTCTAGGGATTGCAACCCGTAATCAGGGCATATCTCACTGTTCAGCCCATTAAAAGCTATGCCCAGGTGGTGTAGAATGCTAAGAAGCTGGAAGAAACCGAGAAGGAGAATGCTAGAGTGTAGAGAGCTTGGCAGTCAAGGAATCCTGGATTTTTGGACCGTAATGATTGGCGCTTCGTGAGACATACGCCATACCCTACTCCTACTTGCCTAGGAGTGTAGGTCAAAGTTCTGAATTTTAGCAGCCAGGCCAGTATAGTCAGTATGGCGGGAATCGACCACCGATGAATGCAAATGCTAGACCGGTGAATGCAATTCCTAGGCCTTTGGATCAGAAGCCTCTAGTTGCAGCTATTCTTGTTGGACCTAGTAATCCTGTTTGCTTCTTTTGTAAGCAGACTGGTCACTTTGCTCATGCCTGTCCAAAGAGGCCAGTTTAGCAGCTGGCTCCTATAGTGAAGAGTACTCCTGCCCCTCCTTCTGGTAGAGTATTCAGTATTTATGGTACTGAACAGGATGCGAATCATGAAGTGGTTACAAGTACTTTGATTGTTGCTTTTATTCCTGCATTTGTCTTATTTGATATAGGTGCTTCCCATTCGTTCATATCATTTGCATTCATCAAGAAGATTGACTTAACACCTGAGAATTTATCTAGTCGTTTATTGATTTATACACCTACTGGACCTGTTGAGAAACTAGATAAAGGGTTAGTTAAGTGTCCTGTTTTGATTGGTGGGAAGAACTTGGAAGCCAATTTGGTACCTTTGGATATGAAGGATTTTGATATCATTTTGGGTATTGATTGGTTGACCGCCCATAATGCTGTAATTCTTTGTTCTTCAAAGAGAATTCAGTTTCAGATTAGTGGAAGTTCAGTTTTTGAATTCCAAGGCGAGAAAGGAAGAATTGGTAAGAAGACCTTGTCCGCACTGATGCAAGTCTATGCATTAGTAGTAGGGATTCCATCTGAAGGAAAGGTTAAGGAAGGAAAGAAAGTAGAAGAAGTCAGGATTGTAAGTGACTTCGTTGATGTCTTTCATGATGATCTGTCAGAAGTGCCACCTGATAGGGAGGTGGAGTTTTCCTTTAAACTAATTCCCAGTGATGTGACCCCTGAACCTACTGATGCCACCTGAGTATATTCTCTTCCCACAAAAATTACACTGTGTTTTATTTTTTGTCTCCATCAATAGCCACATAGTATTGCCATGCTGGATCAGTCCTCCCTCCTACTGCTAGTCTCTCAGGCTATCCAGTGTCTATCCCCGTCCACCCTGGGAAGGCCCAGCTCCCCTCTGAATCCCACTAGCAGACATGATGACTGTTGCATTCAAAATGATGGCATAAGCCTAACCACATAAGTCACTTAACAAATAACAACATCAAAATAATTTTTTATACACAAATAAACAATCATATATGAAATTATGAATATTGCATGTATGATGTAAATATGTATATAACTATTAAGTTTGAAGTATTAACTAGAAATTCTTCATCTTACTTTTAAATACAAAATGAATTTTTAAAATTTTCTCAGGAAAAAAAATAGGCTACCCATATAAAAACCGGCGATGAAGCCACATGGGCAACACAGCCAACAGTTGAAAAATACTTACATAATTATTCCATAATTTTCAAAAAAAAATTCCCCCATTTTCCCCTTTTTTTTTCCCATTTTTCATAATTATTGATATTTTCTTAATATTTTAATAGTTTTTGAAAAATAAAATAATTATTTATTGGGTCAAAAACTATTTTGACTTCGTGAGTCTGTAGATCGGCTCACGGAGTTCCACATATGTTTTTTATCATCATACAACATTTATATCACTTAAAAAGTAATCATACAAGATAATCAAAATATAATTTTTGACTCACAAAAATAAAAAAATAAATTACTTTGCGAAAAAAATTCTGACTCCGTGAGATCGTAGATCAGCTCATGGTATTCAACATATATTAATTTCTTAATCATCCAACATCATTATAGCATGCATTTTGTCAAAAATTACTTGGAGAAGAATGGTTACCTGTTTGATGAAAAAACTACAGATCTGTGAGAAACCCCGCCTGATCAACAGAAACAATGTGATATCCGGCAATATCGAAACAAGATGTCGAAGATCAGACTAAAATATGGTGAAAAGTGCGAAAAATGAGAGAGAGAAGCTTTGGAGAAGTGAGACTAGAGAGAGAAATTAAAAAAAAATCATTTGGAAATTCGGGCAAAATTCGCCCAAATTCCCATTATATCGCCGACTTTTTGTAAAGTTGGTGTCGCTAGGGGGTGTCGTGTCGCCCCGACCGACACGGCAAAAAATCGCCGACACATGGTACCGTGGTTATATCAAGTCAGGGTTAGATACTTCAATTCCTCACCTCTTGCAATCCTTTCCGGTATCCTTCCCACTAGATTCATCGTATTCTATGGCTACACCCAACTCAGATTACGGACTCATTAACCCTATTGGTCATCCACAAATAGTAAATGGGAAGCTCTCATGTCCTCTCATGGGTTGGTTACTGGTCTTTAGCGCCCACAAATCCCCATTGCTGTCACGGGTTACTCGGTCTCAATTCCCTTCCAAATTGGGTCTGATATAACAGGGTTATCCTAACCAAACACTGCTAGACAAGCTCTAGGTATGTCAACCAGTAATCAGGGAAAGAGTCAAGGGGCACCATAGGAAAATGTCCCATACCACCTCCACTAGTGTCCAAAGACAGAATGTCAAAGGACATTCCCCATTCCCCAATTACAGCTTAGGCAAACACATCCCAATTCAGTCATTCATAAGCACAACTAATAACAATTCATATAAGAATAACCAATCATTCCTAATCAAAATAACAAGTGAATCACAGGAGTAAAGTCCTAATGTAGTTACAGTAATTAAATAGTAATGTAACTAATAATAAGTCATGAAACAATAGTATGATCCTGCAATTCGAATCAAATACAAGCAATCATGTATTTTAGGTTAATTGGGAACAAACGTCCTTATCTTAGTTAGCTTCGTAAAAACTCCAGAGAAAAGTATGAGGATAGGTCCAAAGTTACCAAAGAAACCCTAAACAAGCATAGGGTAAGAATTAGGAACAAACCCTCGAAGATTGGAAGCGAAATGATTCAAAATAGAGCAACCTTGTTGTCACTGACGCTGTTGGTCGATCAGGCTTTGGTCGCTCTGATCGACCAAGGTTGATCGACCAAGCAGTCCTATACGGACAGAATCCCTAGTTTTTGTTCCGAAACTCAACTTCCGGGATTCAAAACACTCCAAAATTTTAAGGGAAACTCTAAAATAGTAAACTAAGATTATCTATCATAGTCTAAGCATCAACAATGATCATCAAAGTATAATTCTAATTTAATCACAAACTAGGCATTTATCGAAATCAATCCGTGAATTCTACGGAAAGGCTAGAGAGAATGAGAATTAACTCTAGGAGGAAAAGAACAGTAGATCATAGATAAAAATAATCATATGAATGAATCTAGCATGCTTTAGGAATCAAAAACTTAGAATGAATAGTCATTCATGAAGATCACACTTGATTTCCCTTCGAAATCATCATGTGTTGAACATTCACAAAGTAATAGAGTGTATGGAGATCCACTCTAGAACTATAGAGATTGGAGGAACAGTCATGGGAATGACAATAGATCATCCTCCTAATCACAGAGGCTAGAATAAATTAATATGAGAGTTGGAGTGATTACCAACCTTAAGGAAGAAGATTCCCCGAACAACTTTGAGAATTGGGTGAAGATCTTCCAAAGCTCCAATGTGAGTGCTTGAGAGAGGCTTCCCACGTTCTCTAGAGGCTTAGGAACATTATGGGGTAGTTTACCACGAAGTTATAATATATAGAGCATCAAAAACCTAGAAATCAAAGTTTTATCAAACAGTCCCTGTCAATGTTGGTGGTCAGGTGATCGACCAACATTGACAGTGTGAAATCCAGCCCCAAACCTAACCTGGGCACCCTATCTGTTTTGAATGAAGAAGTGATTTGTAAGTGTTTGACGTTGAAAAGTAGGACCCAGAGTTCAGTGTGGATATGTTTAGAAGGTCCTAGAAAGTCAATTTAGACATTTCCCTAAGTTGGTTGTAGATCGAAGTGTTGGATTTAACCCTAGAGATCCAAAATTCAGCAGTTTGAAGGTGGAAGACCCTTTGGTCAATTCCTTTGGTCAATCCCATCGACCAAGGCATCAACCAAGGCAGCTGCGAAATCATAATATGTTATTTTTGGAAGATTTGATTTTGGGATCCTTTATAAATGCAACCTCTTATTAAACTTAATTGTTTGGCCTCTCAATTGCTGGTGAACGTGGGAAGAACCTTAGAGCCTCCTCCTCAAGCCAAGGAAGATCCTCAAGCATTCCACCAAGTTTCTATTTTGATTCTTCTTCAACAAGGTTAGTAGTCTACCTCATTCTTCTCTAATCTCCTCTCTACTATTATAGCTTATTGTTTTGATTGTGAGGAAGGTATTACACTACTATAACTACCTATTTTCTAATTTCCTTATGTCTTAGAGTGAATCCCCAATCACTCTATGCATTCCTTGAAGCCATATGGCAATCCTCCATGTTTTTTATTGGTATTGCTAACATGATTCATCATCCTTGTAGTCTTCTATCCTAACCTATAGTAGACTTGTTTCTTATCAATTTCTATGCATGAACTACTGTACATATACCTCTTTGAATGAATCCCCATTCATTCTAGCCATTCTAGCTTTCTATGTTGATCATTGATTTAAGCATTCTAGCAAGTTTCTATTTGGTCTCTCTCATTTAAGGTTAGTAATCTCTTAATTTGCTATTTAATTTACTCTTGCTGTGATTATGAAGATGGTATTTTACCTTTGCAAACACCTCTTTTACGATCTTCAAGGTTGTGAATAAATCTCCATTCATTCCAATGATGCTATGATCTCCATATTTGATTTTCTAAAAGAGATCATGGATATCTTCATGAATGCATGTTTGAACTTATTTCTCTGGCATGATTTGATCCTTTCTCTCTAAATTCTCCTTTGCATTCATGGTAAGTTTTCATTGAATACCATGTTGTTTCCAATTTAGAAAGTCATGTTTCCAAATTAGAAAGTCATGATTTCTGATCATGGATGGTGTCTAATCTGTCCGTACTGAAACTACTTGGTCAATCCCATCAACCAAGGCATCAACCATGCATGCTGCAAACAACAGAATTTCTCAGTTTTGCTCCGTTTCGACTCCAATCTTTTGGAATTTCTTCTTATGACCTATACATGTTTAGTGTGTTTAGGTGTTTTGGTCTTGATCTCTGATCTCTCAATTGAAAATTATAATTTCGGGTTTCGAGGTAAGTATGCCTATTTACATGCCTTCTTATATTATGACATGAACGTATGATCTAGCTGCTGTTACATAGTTTTCTTTACATCAGGATATTTTTGTAGTTACACTAGCATGTCCATATTGTGAATTTCATATTAGAATTGAATATTGATTATGAGAATGTGAATTGGACTATGATGTGAATGTGAGTGTGAATGTGATATGTATGAAATCATGATATGTTGTGAATGCCTAGGTTATGGTTGTGGAATGGAGAATGCCCTTTTGGTGTTTCTGTCTTTGGACACCAGTTGTCACATCCACCCAGCCGGTACCTTACTTGGCATACCTAAGTGTGTGATCCACAACCCCAAAGATCAATACCGAGGAAATCAACCTCCCACATTCACAATAATAAAATTGATCGTGTCGCTAACCAATCAAAAATAAAATCCTATACTAATCTAGCAAGCAGAAAGTACAGGGTCGAACTATGGGGAACTAAAAGGCTAAGTCACTAAGATTGAATTCACAAAACTAAATTTAAACTAAATCTACTAATTAATGCAAAAACGTTAACTATGAATATGTGAAGATCTTTGGTATTTCGAATCCCCAATGCTTTTTGTGAAACCTAGCCCTGACCCTAATCTGGAATCTTTGTTAATTGTAGGTCCAGTGACCCGAAGTAAGGCAAGAAGTCATCTTTGGGCCATTTCTGTTGAAGACTTGATGGCTGGATTGGAATCCATGAGTGTTGATGCTAGTGTCCCAATGGTGGAAACTGCACCCGGAGGAAGATTGGATTAGTTAATGGTCTTGGAGTGGTCTCTGTATTGATTCAAAGGCATTTCTAACTCCTAGGTATGTCACTCTAGGTGTGTGCAAAACCCCTTGATGATTGGACTTGATCTGAGCCTTCAATTCCCTGTTTTGAAGTTGCTGTCTTGATTGGTCGACTAATTCGTCAATTGGACCAATCGACCAATCAATCGACCAATTGATTCTGTTTTTGAAATTTGAATCTGATATGGAGAGTTTATGATTACACCGGGTTCATACCTGGTCCGACCCTCGACCCCGGTCGAGACGGAGAAAACCGAATCGCTCTCGAGCGAACCGGATCCGGAAGATGGCTTGCTGAAGAAGAAAGCTTATTCGGCTGCAAGCGTGCCCTAATCTTACTTATGGATTAGGGTAATCACCCTAATGATGGCAGACTCAAACTGACGGCTGCGGATAATCATTATCGAAGGGATAACCATCGCATAACCTAAAGGTTATCTCAGGAGTCCTCTACTAGCCCAAACTAGTAGAAGTCTATCGCTCAACGGATCTAACTGATAAGATCCAACGACTACCCGAAGAAGGCTCAAGTGCATCCAACGAAGGAGATTCGAAGGTACACTCTTTATAAACCTCACTACCATACAAGGTGAGGGACGGATCAATCGATCGAAAAGAATACTATCTGAGACTCAGGTTCAGATACATACTGATAGACCTAAACTATCAGCAATCTGTTATCTAGATCACCTTTCCCAGTTCTTCATTCCTTAGCTCTGTGCTTCTAGCAGAGCCGTTTGTGATTAAGTTCATCAACTGACTTAGCCTTCGGAGGTGGACTCCCGACCCCAGCGGTCGGGCCACATCTGACGCTTTCGTTTTGCAGGACATCACGTGGAGATCCAAGGGCTGAGCAGATTTTGGACGCATCAATTGGCGCCGTCTGTGGGAACGACTTGAAAAGCCATGGTGACTAGATCAGCAGCCGCTGCACAACGCAATTCCGGTATTCAGATACCTGGAGTGAATAATCCGGATATTCCCCAGGAAAGCCAAAATCCTATCGAGGTGGATGATGGCCAGGGAGGACGTAATCCTCCTCCTGATACAATCCAAGATCAATTGGATCAGGTAAAGATTCAACTCTTGGAGGTGAGCCAAGCACTCCGCATGCTCACCAGACGAGTGGTTTTACCACAAGAGCCTGATCAACGCGATTCAGGGAGACGTGCATTGCCGCGTGACCAGAGAATGGCTGAAGACCGGAATGTTGATCAGAATTTCCGTGAAGGAGACCAAGGACTTCGGAGGATCTATGATCAACCGAGGCGAGGTGATCGGTTCGACAGACCGCAAGAGAGTACAACTGATTCAAACACAAGGTTGGATACAGGGGTAAGAACTCACTCACCCACTGTCAGAAGAACCTTTCGTGATGATCGAGCAGTTCGTGACGAGAGGAATGCTCGGGAAGGACGGGCTGTTCGTGATGATCGAGTAGCACGGGATGATCGTGTTAATTGAGGTCGTGATCATATTCTCGAAGATCACCCGACCCAGTTGGTCAAGAATTGGCCAACATCAATGAGAAATTAGGGCGGTTGGCTAAGGGAAGAATAATCGAGGATATTTACTCGGTCATTCGGAAGACTCCTTTTGCTGAGCCAATTGCAGGATATCGGTTTCCCCATAACTTCCGTTTGCCTACCTTCTCAACATTCGATGGCTCCGGAGATCCAACATCTCACATCGGCTATTACCAACGGACCATGGCGCTTTCGAGTAATTCGATGAAATTTTATGCGGTGTTTTTGGTTCATCTCTAACTGGAGCAGCACAAAAGTGGTTTTCAAACCTCCCCTCTGGAAGGATTGTAAACTTTGATGAATTGGCACGCCAATTCATAGGGCGATTCCAGAGTGGGATACAGGTCAAGAAAACGGAAGAAACCTTGTTTACTGTCAAACAAGGAAAGAGCGAATCGATCAAAAAGTTTCTGAAAAGATTCAACAAAGTGACGATGGAGATAGAAAACTTGGATGAACAAGTAGCCAGAACTGCTCTATTCACAGGACTCACTAATCGGAAACTCCTGGAGTTATTACTACGGGATATGCCTGCGACTTATCTTGAGTTGGTACGAGAGATGCCGGAAGCGAGGCTGAAGTCATGGAGATTCTAGATGCGCGCCAAGGAGATAATAAAGTCTCCAATAAGGAACAAAAGGCTCTTGAGCAGAAGCAGAAGCCAAAGAAAAATGTTCGTGATCGGGTTGGAAAATCCCAGCCTTGGCGCCAAAGATCCCCCGGTAAAAATGAGTACACTCCATTGAATGCTCCTCGGGCTGATATTTTGAATATCCTCAAAAGAAAAAATATTTTAAAGTGGCCGCCTAAAATTCTTTTGAAACCCGGAGAGCAGCAGGATCGGGAAAAGTATTGCCGATTCCACAAGGACTATGGTCATTATACTAATGACTGTCGTCATCTGAAGGCAGATATTGAGAGATTGATATCTTAGGGACATTTGTCCAGTTTTGTTAGCAGGAGAAGGGAGGAGCCACGTGGGCCACGTGCGGCTGCTCCAAAGAGGGATCGTTCGGTTAGTTCAGAACGATCGAGGGAGGCCCCGAAGTCTAAAAAAGGCAAGGAGGTGATTGAAGCTGCTACTCAGTCACCGATCCTTACCAACTTCGGGGGACCAGAGCCGGAATCATTCCGGAGTCTGAAAACAAAATCCAAATTTGTTGGAGCCGGAGAGGCGCAGAAGCGGAAGAAGCTGAATGGTGAAGATTCTATCACCTTTAGCAAGGAAGACGAAAGAGACGTATGTCTACCTCATGATGATGCTATAGTCATCAAGGTAGAGATTGCACGGCGGGAAGTGCATAGAGTTTTGATTGATACAGGGTCTGCGGCTAACCTAATTTCCTACGAAGTGTATCAAAAATTGAAGGTGGATCAGGACTTGATGAAACCTTCATCTACACACCTATATGGCTTTGCAGGGTCATCTCTGCTGTAAAATCCAGCTTTTACCTAACCTTGACCCGACCCGGTCATTGTTATGTTTGTAGGTCCAAAGACCCGAAGTGGTGGTAGGAGGGACTTATGGGCCCTACTGGTTGATGACATAATGTCGGGATTCCAGTTTATGGACATTGATGATGCTGCTCCTTCCTTGAGCACATTACCAGTGCTAAGTTAGAATCTGCGCACTGATGAAGAGCGAGACAGTTGAAATAGCAAACGGACTCCTGTGCATAATCCGAAGGTACTCCCTGAAACTAGACCTCTTGAGTGAACTGTAGGAGAAAACCCCATGCAATTTGACCTTGTATAGCCCTCCAAGTCCGCACCTAAATTTGCTGAACTATTCTGTAAAATTTCTGCAGAGATTGTTTTGGTCGATACTATTGGTCGATACCATCAACCAAAGGTATCGACCAACAAGTCTGCTGAGCCCAGATTTAAAGATTCTTGGAATATTCTTTTCTATTTATTTATTCCTCAAGACTGGAGCCCTATTCTCGCGTTTTTAACATCTGGGAACGTGAGAGAGCCTCCCAAGAACTCATCCTTGGTAGTGGTGAAGCATCTTCTTCATCAATCATTGCCAACCACTTATTCCTACTTTCTTGTTCCACTTTAAAGGTATGACTCTCTCTCCTAATCACTTTCTCACTCATCTTTTCTCTATTTTACTGTTGGGACCATGGCCAAGGTGCTGCAACCTTGCATACACCTTGCCATGAACCTTCTAAACCCCATACAATGATGTTTTCACCGATATGACTATGATTGATTCACCTCATGATCATTGACTACACATTTCCATGATTTATTGCTTACCAACTTGCTTTATTTACCAAAACTGAGATGAAGCTCATGATTAACCTAATCTATACCTTGCATATGTGCTCCATGTTACTTCTAAATGATTCCCTACCTAATCCCCCATGTTTTCCCCTAATTTGCATTGAGATATAGCCAATGCCATGATCTACAACTCTTAACCTTAACATGTCAATTTGGGGATTTCCAAATGGACCATTGGATTATGAAAGTTTCTTGATAATTAGTGTCCCCATGTTGTGCTTAGACTATCCTCCAAGTTTCATGTCAATCCGAGACCCGGAAGACCAAATCTGGGCAAGAATCCGAAAAGCCAGCTTGCTGTCCTGGAATTGATTTGGTCGATACTATTGGTCGATACTATCGACCAAATGTATTGACCAATAGAGTTGCTTTATCAACAACTTTTGCCCGATTCCGATTCGTTTGATCTCTCGATTGTTCCGATTTCTTCTCTAACCTTTCATATATGCTTGTTTAGGACTTTAAGACTATTTGGGCCACTGCTTGTGATCTTGGACCATTCTCTTCTCCGATTCAAGGTAAGGATAGTTATCGATGTAATTACCTAGGATATGGAAATCTTGACTTGTTATTCCTAACCTAGTAAATATAGTTTCTATTTCATATTCTAATCGTGTTAGACTTGCTACATATGTCTTTTAACAGTAGCTTTGTGTTTACATTATATTACTTCAATGTTTTATCATGTTTATCAATTTCAATATATGATGACTTATGTCAATGTCATGAATTGAATGTTTATTATGACGTTGTATCTTGTGAACTGATATGATGAACTTGGGCATGTGATTGCTTAAGTATAACTTGGGATTGAGGGGTACCCTACTGGTGCTTCTGTCCTTGGACATCGGAGGGAATAGTATGGGATGTTCTCTGAAGGTGTCCATTGACGCTTTCCTGGGTTATTGAATGACATGCATTGTATTTGTCTAGATGTATGGCTAGGATGTCCCTATCATATGAGACCCGATTCGGAAGGGCATTGAGACTGAACAACCCGTGGTAGTAGTGTGGATTTGTGGGCGCTCAAGACCGGTATCCACTCCGTGAGAGGACATAAATTGCATTACGGTTACCCGAAAGGGGCCATTTATTGGTAGGGTTACAAATGACTAGACTTGGGCTCATGGGCACTCAAGACCGATGAAATGATCCGTGAGAGGGACGTGAGAGCTTCCGGTTTACCATTTGTGGATGACCAATAGGGTTGATGAGTCCGGTGAGTAATATCCGTGACTCTAGTGTGAAGGATACCGGAAAGGATCCCGAGAGGGGAGGAATGGAAGTATCTGGAACTGGCATGATATGATTAAGTAGATGACTTGCATTGGGCTAGGATATACCCTGACATGCACCAATACTTAGACCAAACGGTGATGTGAGAGAGCGGTGACCGAAACCCCAACCATGGATTTGTCCGAGAGGGATGCAGGACCCAATTTCCCCTCGGTGATGAGTGACTGAGACTACCTAAAGAAGTATGGTGCTATGACTTAAAGCATGTCTACCATAGATGACCAGCATACTTAGAATAAAGTCATATTGCATTATATGCCTCATATCATCTGCATCATTTTATGATTATCTTGTGGTTTATGTTTGGTGGGATAACTTCCTTGCTGAGTTCTTTTGAACTCATTCCTCTTTTGTTGCAATATTTTGTTAGGCTATTCTACAGGTGATTACTCTGATGGCACCCTCCCTGAGGCGGACCCAGATACCTCATACTACCATCCGGAGGCTGGCTACGTTGAAGACTTCGGTGACCATACCGAGGAAGATTACCAGGCGTACCAGGGTTAGCCCCGGAGTTGTATGGGAGCAGTCATGTTGGGTCTCCATGGTCCTCAACTTTGAAGAAGATATATTTATTATGGAGGAGACTTATGAGTAGTTACCCCTTCTTTTGTGACAGTATACTTAGAAGAATTGTAATAACTTTAACTTACCTTTATAACTTGAGACTTGTACTTAGCTAAATTTTGACCTCACTTCCGTTTGGTGAAGGAGTGGATTCCGCCCACTGCCTTCTTAATTTATCTGATTTGATATTTATTTCCGCACTCTGATTATGTCTGACACCTTATTCCTGAATTCCATGATCATTCATTGTTAGTTTATGATTATTATCTGTTCATGATTGTATTATTGTCGATGTGGGTTATGTGGTCCCTGAACTATGGATCTTCGGGGCTGTGGATCACATCCCGGGTATGCCAGATAGGGTACCGGCTGGGTGGATGTGACATCTGCAATAGCGGAAGGATCGGTTCAGTTGGATTTATCCATTGGAAGTTTTCCTAAGGAAACAACTGTCCGAATCAATTTTTTGGTGGTTCGGGAACTACCAGCCTATAATATGATTCTCGGGCGACCATCTTTATCCAAGATAGGTGCTATTGTTTCGACAAAACACCTGAAGATAAAATTCCCAACTGATATGGGAATTGGTCAAGTCTCCTCTGACCAGAAGATCTCTCGGCAGTGTTATGTTGCCTATTTAAAAGACAAGGAGGGTCCGAGGAAGGTTACTGCCCTCCCCATAGAAGTTCGAGATGATCGGGAAGAGACAGAGATGCAAAGGCCCGAACCAGTTGAGAAACTAGAGCAAATCCAGCTGTGTACCGAAGACGAGAAAAAGATTACTTATATCGGGTCTGAACAGCTGGAAGAGTTTAAAGATGAGTTGAAGTTATTTCTTCAACAGAATAAGGATGTAATCGCATGGTCTGCTGAGGACATGCCTGGGATCGATCGGGCCATTGCAGAGCACAAACTCTGGATAGACCCTAAGGCGAAACCAGTGATACAGAAAAGAAGAAATTTCTCTATTGAAAAGTATGAAGCCGTTCGAAGCGAAGTTGAAAAACTTAAGAATTCTGGTTTTATAGAACCAATCAAGTGCCCAACTTGGTTGGCCAACGTGGTGATGGTGAAAAAGGCGAATGGGAAGTGGAGGATGTGTACAAACTACACAGATATAAACAAAGCTTGCCCAAAAGATTGCTACCCGTTGCCTCGGATTGACCTCATGATAGATGCGACTGCAGGATATGAAACTTTAAGTTTCATGGATGCCTACTCAGGGTATAATCAGATCCCTTATGAATAAGGAGGATGAGAAGTATACGGCTTTCATGACTGATCGTGAGAGCTATTATTACAAGGTCATGCCTTTTGGCCTGAAGAATGCAGGAGCAACATATCTGAGGGCCGTCAACAAGATTTTCAAAGAGCTGATAGGAAATAATGTTGAAGCTTATGTTGACGACATGCTAGCGAAAAGCTTTACAAAAGCAAATCATATTGCAGATTTGACTGAGGTTTTCTCAGTACTGCGGAAACATCAAATGAAGTTAAACCCAGAAAAATGTGCCTTTGGGGTTTCCTCGGGCAAATTTTTGGGTTTCATGGTATCACAGAGGGGAATTGAGGCTAATCCTGCCAAAATACAAGCTCTGATTGATATGGAGGCTCCCAAAACCGTTCGGGATGTACAATGTTTGACAGGGAGAGTTGCTGCTTTGAATCGATTTATCTCCAAGTCTGGAGAAAAATGTTTGCCTTTCTTCAAGGCACTTAAAGACCTGAAGGGCGATAAGGAAGCAAAGTGGACTGAAGAGTGCCGAAAGCTTTTGAGGAATTAAAAGAAGCACTTGGACAACCACCGATCCTGTCCGGGCCGAGAGAAGGGGGAAATATTACAGCTATATCTAGCGACGTCCCTTTCGGCGGTCGGTGCGAGACTTGTTCGGGAGAAAGATAAGAAACAGGGTGGCCGATTTACTATGTAAGCCACGTGTTGCTAGATGCGTAGACGAGATATTCGCAGATTGAGAAGTAGGCTCTGGCTCTCATGATGGCCGCCAGGAAGCTAAGGCCATATTTTCAGGCTCATCCAATTGAGGTATTTACAACTTTTCCTCTTAGTAAAGTTCTTAACAAACCTGATTTGTCCGGAAGAATGGTTCCTGGTCGGTTGAGCTCAGTGAGTTCCAAGTGAGCTTTAAGCCCAGAACTGCAATCAAAGCTCAGGCATTAGCCGACTTTGTAGTAGAAACTACTGCACCAGGGGAGCCCACCATTGAGGATCCCATTATACCAACCACTTGGGAGGTATATGTGGATGGTTCGAGTAATAAAGATGGAGCAGGCGCTGGAATTCTATTAAAAAGTCCAGCAGGATTTATTATTCGGTATGCTTTGAGATTCGCATTTGATGCAAGTAATAACGAAGCGGAATATGAGGCCCTGATAGCAGGACTTCGGTTGTCAAAAGCATTAGCTATTGCAGATGTTACTATTTATAGTGACTCTCAGCTTATAGTCAACCAAGTCCAGGGGGAGTATGGCATTAAAGAACCACGCTTGCAAAAATATCGGGAGATAGTGCAGGCATTTCAAAACCAATTTCGGAATTTGAAGATATCTCAGATTTCGAGGAATGAAAATTCAGTGGCAGATGAGCTATCCCGACTAGCCAATGCCAAGGAAAATAATCTAGACCCTTCGGTCTACATTGAAGAGATAACTTTTCCAAGTTATCATCAGAAAGAAATTTCTTATATTGAAGCGAACGTTCTTTGGATGGATCCAATAATCGAGTATCTAAGGGATGACAAATTACCCGAGGATCCAGTAGAGGCAAGGTTGATCAAGATTCGATCAACTAGATTTGTCATTCAGAATGGGAGACTATACAAAAGATCTTTTGCTGGACCCCTTATGAGATGTATAGGCCCCGAAGGAGCAAAATCAGCTTTGGCTGAAGTTCATGAAGGAATTTGTGGAGCTCACATGGGTGGCCGAGCCCTGGCCCACAAAATTCTAAGACTTGGGTTATATTGGCCTAAGATCCAAGAGGCTGCTATGGACTACGTTCGTCGATGTAGTAACTGTCAAATTCATGCTACAGTATCGAAGCGCCCGTCGGAAACTATGACTTCAATTCTAAATCCCATTCCCTTTGCAATGTGGGGAATTGATATCATGGGTAAATTCACCAAGGCATCAGGCGGACTGGAATATCTGATAGTAGCAATTGATTACTTCACAAAATGGGTAGAAGCCAGTGCATTGGCGACAATTACTGAGAAAAAAGTGGAGAAATTTGTGCTTGAATCAATCATATATCGCTTTGGAATTCCAAAGATTATTGTCACTGACCATGGTACTCGGTTATTTGTCCAAAATTTGAGCAATTATGTGGAACATATATGATCGAGCATCGTATGTCCTCAGTGGCATACCCCCAAAGCAATGGCCAGGTAGAGGTTACTAACCGAACGCTACTGGAAGGAATAAAGAGAAGACTCGAAGCTGACAAAGCTTCTTGGGTCGAAGAACTACATAATGTACTGTGGGCTTATAGAACTACGGTTCGAACACCTACAAGAGAATCTCCATTCAGGTTGGCATATGGATCCGAAGCATTGGCACCAGTGGAGATAATGGCGGGGACATTACGGGATCGTGAGTTCGAGGAAAAAGCAAATGAACAAGGACTGCTTGATAGTCTTGATTTGTTGGACGAAGTTCGGGCAAAGGCAATAGCAAGAACTCAACATTATCAAAGAAGGATAGCGTCTCATTATAATACTCGAGTGAAGAATCGTCGGTACTTAGCCGGAGATTTGGTGTTGAGAAACACCCTAGCTTCCGACCCGAGTCACCAAAGAAAGTTGGACCCTTCCTGGGAAGGACCTTATATGGTTGTGAAACCGGTCGGTTCAGGAGATTACAGGCTGAAGAACATCGATTCCCAGAAAGAGTTGGATCGTTCGTGGAATGCTAGGCATCTCAAAAAGTTTTATCCTTGAGGATGATTTCAATTTTGTTCGCGATGTAATCATTTTCAACTCAATCAATGCAATGCAATTTTTGGCTTTCAACAAACTATCTTTTGATTGGGGGGCATCATACACCACATTCAAGAACAAGATCCAACTATAAGGCATCGGATGAAAATTCGTATGGGTCCTTCAACACTTATGGAAATTTTTCGAACTTTCTTAAGTCGGGGCATCGGATGAAAATCTGAGTGAGTTCCTTTTGCAAGGCGTCGGTTTGAAACCCGAGTGAGTTCCTTCGAGACTTATTGAATTTTTGAATTATCCTTAAGTAAAGGCATCGATTTAAAACCCGAGTGAGTTCCTTCTCAGACTTATTGTATTTCTCCGGAAATCCTTAAGTAAAGGCATCGGTTTAAAACCCGAGTGAGTTCCTTCTCAGACTTATTGTATTTCTCCGGAAATCCTTAAGTAAAGGCATCGGTTTAAAACCCGAGTGAGTTCCTTCTCAGACTTATTGTATTTCTCCGGAAATCCTTAAGTAAAGGCATCAGTTTAAAACCCGAGTGAGTTCCTTCTCAGACTTATTGTATTTCTCCAGAAATCCTTAAGTAAAGGCATCGGTTTAAAACCCGAGTGAGTTCCTTCTCAGACTTATTGTATTTCTCCGGAAATCCTTAAGTAAAGGCATTGTTTCAGACAACTAAGACCTAATACAACGGCGATTCAAGTGGCTAGCAAAGTTCAAGATAAAGTAATATCTTATTTCTTCAAAAGATCCAAAGAGGCCAGTATCAAAACAATTACAAGAGCTGGATACAATCTTCGATCAAAGAAGAAAGTCATTATAGGTGACTGTTAACAAGTTATACAAGATCGACGCGACTTTGCTAGAACAAACATATGAGTCAACCATTGGTGGGGATTCAAGGAAACGAAGAGAAGAAATGAGGATTACAAAAATATTTCGGTATGCATAAAATCCTCCGCAATTTCATACTCTTTGTCCAGCTTGTCCAGGAGAAGAATGGTCCTCGACCAAACTCGCATTCAGTACAAGCTCGTCATAATTAACTTCTTCTAGCGGAGAATAAACAGGAGAATCTTCCAGATATTGCATAATATCTGGATCGGAAGGTGGAGGATCAATCTTATCCTTGGTCCATTCGGGAGGAGGAATACCCAGGTCGGTAAATACTTCAGGATGGCAAACAGACTTTGTAGGGAGTCGTATCAAAATGAGGATCCTTCCTTAATATTGATTCCCATACTTCGTTCTCACCATCTCGGTACGCCTGCAAGTTATAAGCATTCAGCATATCAACAAAAGGCTTACTGTGTAAATACTTGAAGACGCAGGCTCTGCGAACATCGGTTGGAAGGGATTCGGGCAAAGGAACGACAGCTTGCCTTTCGGTAACGTTTCAGATCCTTTGGCTCCCGACTTTCCAACTGTTCGCTCCATCGCCGGATCTTCTCCCCGGCATCATCCAAGTCCGACCGAAGACGACCAATCATCAAATTTTTTCTCCTGCCACCTCCCAAGCTAGATTCCGAAGGTGAGCAATCTCAACATCTTTAGCTTCAGAGATTTCCCGAAGCCTAGAAACCTCATTGCTCAACCTACTGAGTCTAGTAACTGCTTCCACTTGGTTGTGGAAGTTACCAGCAAGACTCCTGCAAACAACTTCCGAGTTAGCGAGGAGCAGAAAAGTAATTTTTCAAAATCAGAGGATAATGAAGAAAGACTTATATCACCAGTGACTTCGTAAAGACTTCATCTGGAAGTTTGGAAAGAACTGCGCTCTCAGAAGTCAGTCGAGCAGCAGTACACCATTCCAACGCTCTGTCAAACTCGTTTGACACTAATTCAGGCGAAGGATGAGAAGGATGAACTACACCAAGAGAAGGATGAGCTTCATCACTTGTCACCCGACGGCTCTTCCTAGTGGCAAAATCCTCCAACTCAGAAGGAGAGGACGAGGATGCCAAACAAGCACTAGAGTTAGAAATAGGAGCAGCACCTGCTGGGACCATACCTTCATCAGACGCCAACATAGTTGCCTTAGATGCCCGAAGAGTCTCCTTCGAGGGTGCACCAACAGGCTCACCAACAGGCTCACCAGCAGCACCATCGGCAACGGAGTGATCAAGATCTTTCTAGGAAAGACGAGCGATCACTTCGGGCAAAGAAGGCGCAGGGACAGCATCAATAGAAACTGCGGGAATCTGACTTGAAGATTCACCGCCAATGATCGCCTTACACTTGGAGGATTCACTAGCTGAAACCACCGCACTGGCCCCAACCACCACCGACGGAACGATTTTCTTGCAAGATTTTGCTCTGATAAAGTTCGGGTTGATCTTGGGAGCCACTATGCAAAACAACAAAAAAACAAGCCGTATCAGTACAGAAATAAACGACAGCAACAGCGGGGAAACCCTAGTTTTCTAAAACTTCTGACAAACCAACAAACTAAACCCCAAGTATAACTACTGTGCAGTTTACTCAGGGGGGAAGTGGGGAAAGAGATGAGTAATCCAAAAACTCACTTGTTCAGAAGTTGATAGAGCTGTTGTTGGAGTAGGAGGAATACGGAAGCAGGCCGAAGGACGAAAGGTCGCTTTGGCACTTTAGCAAATCTAACTTACAGAAGTCAGGATAGAAGGAGAGTACCCACGAAGGCTTTAAATAGCCTCAGGTATAAGACGACTGTTGAAGGCTAAGGACAACCGACGACCTAGATCGAAATGACGCTTTGAAATCCGCAAAAAGCAAGATCAACGGTCGAAGGGATGCCACATGGAAACATGTGGAAGCGAGCACCTGATGCAGAGATACCTCCAATCGTCGCACTGCCATTAAAATAACGGATGTATTTCCGATTCATTGGAAACAGTGAATGGTATACAAAAGCAGGAAAACGTTTGAACTTCGCAGAAGGGAAACGTGCGGACTTTGCAATAAATGAAGTAGTGGGGAAGATTAATGCATCTTCCCGAAATGCATCTTCACAATATTTCTACAAGATTATTATTCGGCGAGGAATGAAAAGTTAAGTGATAAGTTTTATCATTAATACTTTGATATTCAAGGCAAGATTCCGGCAGGAGACGGGGAAACTTAGAGGCCAACATGAAAAAAGAAATGTCTATTCAATAAATTGAGGGTAAATCTTTACAAAAGGACAACTCCCTAAGCCTTTTCTTCTTTGTTGCCCGAGGGACCCTGGTCGGGAGGACTTTTCTCAGGACCATGAGAAGAGCCTTCCTCAAGAGTGGCATCGGCTGAATCGTCTACAACAACAACTTGAGACTCGGCTTGTGATTTCTTCTCTGGAAGTGCCGGCTCGTCATTTAGGTATGCCTCATATTGAGGGTCAGCTGGAAAAGGATCATCTTCTTCCTGAGCCCAGTCCGGGAGATCCATACCAACTTTCCCGAAGACCTCTTGGTGGCATACCTCACGAAAAGGAGCAGTGTCGAAGTCAGGGATCGATCCAAGGATTCGCTCCCAAACGTCGTTCTGCCCCATGCGATAAGCTTGAATGTTGTAGAGACCTAGCAACTCGGAGAAAGGTACGCAGTTCAAGTATTTCCGAATGCACTCCTTCCGAAGCTCTGGCTTTATATGCTCAGGCTTGCTAGGGATCGCCAACTTCAGATGTTCTTCGAGCTCCCTACTTTTGATTTCAAGGCTGTCACCAAACAACGTGGCAGCTGCCTTTTGCTTCCTAGCCTCGCGCTCGGCAGCAATGACACGAATTTTCGAAGCTTCGAGGGCTTCCTTGAGGGAGATCACTTCTTCCTCATGCTTTTTCTGCAGCTCCACGGTAGCTGCAGTCAGCTGGTCTATTTCAGAATTGGCCTTGGCCAATTTCTCTTCACAAGTTTGCAGCAAGGAGCTGGTGCGACCAACCCGGCTCAATGCTTCCATGTGTTGATAAAAACTCAACACAGCATTCTTGGGAAGGCGGAAGATATCAGAAGAAGTCATAAGAAATTATGAAAACATAAGTAATCGAGAGGACCGGTACCTTGTAGATTGACTAACAAGGGAGGTGTCATCCAGGGCTTCAAACTCCTGGCGATCGAAGGAGCAAGACCGAGGGAGCTCCATTCTCGCAGCTTTCTCGGGATCCCGAGTAACCCTGTCGGTCATCTTCAGGGTCCACTGGGGGGTGAAGACCTCCTCACCATTCGTCGAAGCTTTGGATTTTTTATTAGAGGGAGCATCAATTGTGTCATGCCTCCTCTTGGTTCGGGCGGAGGAAGAGACATTAGACCTCTCCACCATTGGTTTCTTCCCTTTACCCGAAGCATCAGCTACATGCCTGATATTCCTGATACCCCTGTAAGAGGGGTCGGGAGAGGGAAGAGAAGCCTCTTGATCTATGGTCAAGACCCTGGGCGATCGTTGCTCGGCTGTCACAACGGCCCTAGAGGCCTTCACCCGCAGGCTTTCAGGGTTCATTCTGGGAGGCACTGCAAAGAAGAAGGACAAAAGTCAAAATTCAAAACATATCCTCTTGATAAGGATGCTGCCCCTCCAATCAAGTTCAGCCTTATTGCGTTTGGAAAGAAAAACCCATCCGGGAGGATAGGAGATAGAAAGAACATGAAAATGTACAAAAAGAGAAAGAGATGGCGTAATGCCAAGCTCAAAACACAAACCCAAGAAGCCGACGATGAGACGCCAGCTATTGGGGAGGAGCATTCTGGGACAAATGTTCCAGTGATTCAAAACTGCGGAGAACAAAGGATTAAAAAAGGGAAAGCGAACCCCGCTTTCCAGTGCATCTATATACAGAGAAAATTCACCCGAAAGGGATGAATCAACCCTCTCATCAGGGTGGGGAGCCCTAACCTGATATGAGGAAGGAAGATCAAAATCTTGGACAGCTGAAAGAAGGGTTTCCTCATTGTAAATGGAGGGAACAGAGCTAGGTCCACCATTGGACCCGGAGGTTCGAGGATGCCTAGAAGACTCGACAATCTTGGAAGATCCAGACTCGAGAAGGATAGGAGAAGTTTCGATTTTTCTTTCAAAACCTTTTTGAGAAACTTCAGCGAACTCCTGCCAGAGGACAGTTAGGGTTTTGTTATCACTATCTGACTGTTCGGGAGCAGGAGAAGCAAAAGCATCACTGCTATTACCAACATGGGGTACTAAAGAAGCCCTATCGTCCGCCATTACTCGTTTCAGTAAACTACAAAAGAAAAAGACCAAGAAACTTACCGATTCAGTGAGACGAAAGCTTGAGAGCAGGAAGGCGCGAAGCAGACAACAAAGGTTCAAATTCCAGACAGGAAGAATGAAACCTACGAAGACAACGAACCGCTTTTAAAACTCCCACACGAGTGTTCGGGAATCTGAACGATCGAGATTGATTCAAAATCAACGATCAAGATTGAAAGACGTTTTGAAAGTTTGAACTCACGAATCCGAAATAGGCGTTCGGAAACCGTCGCTTGGATGACGTGAGCCACGACAGATCAACTGCAACAAAATATGTGGCCTTACACTCACAACGCTCGAGGAAAAGTGACCACCGCATTAAATGTGATATGACATTTAATGAAGCACGCAGAGATCATCACCTGACGACGAACCCAGTTAAAAACCAAGCCCTCGGGATCGACCAAACGCTTGGTCTAGGGGGCTCGTGATATGGAGAGTTTATGATTAGACCGGGTTCATACCTGGTCCGACCCTTGACCCCGGTCGAGACGGAGAAAACCGAATTGCTTTCGAGCGAACCGGATCCGGAAGATGGCTTGCTGAAGAAGAAAGCTTATTCGGCTGCAAGCGTGCCCTAATATTACTTATGGATTAGGGTAATCACCCTAATGATGGCAGACTCAAACTGACGGCTGCGGATAATCATTATCGAAGGGATAACCACCGCATAACCTAATGGTTATCTCAGGAGTCCTCTACTAGCCCAAACTAGTAGAAGTCTATCGCTCAACGGATCTAACTGATAAGATCCAACGACTACCCGAAGAAGGCTCAAGTGCATCCAACGAAGGAGATTCGAAGGTACACTCTATATAAACCTCACTACCATACAAGGTGAGGGACGGATCAATCGATCGAAAAGAATACTATCTGAGACTCAGGTTCAGATACATACTGATAGACCTAAACTATCAGCGATCTGCTATCTAGATCACCTTTCCCAGTTCTTCATTCCTTAGCTCTGTGCTTCTAGCAGAGCCGTTTGTGATTAAGTTCATCAACTGACTTAGCCTTCGGAGGTGGACTCCCGACCCCAGCGGTCGGGCCACATCTAACGCTTTCGTTTTGCAGGACATCACATGGAGATCCAAGGGCTGAGCAGATTTTGGACGCATCAGAATCCTGTCTCTTCTATTTAAGTGTAATCTCGGGAATACTCCGCCTCCTCTGCCTCTTAAGCCTCTGGAACGAGTTAGAACCCTAATCTAACTCATTCCCTTGCATTCTTTGGTGATTTCTCGCAAAGACTTGAAGAATTCTTCATCTTCCTACGGCAAAGGTATGATTTCACTCACTCTCTCTTCTATCTCTGATTTCATTCTTTTATTCTGTTCTTCATCGAGATCAGAAAGATGATGAAGCATTCTTGTAATCATCAATTCTCTGATCTCACCATATTCTTAAGACTCATGATCATCATCATGACCTTAAACCCTGCCTGTTGAATTCTTGAAAACCTAACCCTAATTCTTTGAAACCCTAACCTGTGTGATTGTCAGGAGAACTTTTGGTAACCTACCTTGTGAAAGGGAAATCCTTTTTGGGTGACCTTGTGTTAACCTAAAACTTAATCATCTATATTTTCCTGTTTTGATTTGTCTTTCTTCATCCAGATCTCACAATTATTGTCTAGGGAGACAAAAAGGGTGAAACCCTAATTTTTCTTGGATCAAACCCAGGAACCCCCTTGTTGATCATGTGAACCCAATTGTTATGTTTTCTTTACCAGATCTGAATTCTTTCATATCCTAGTTCATTATCTTTAATTTTTGTATTTTTCCTTCCCAACCTATGTTCAACCTAATTAGGTTAACCTCATGATTTCTAGGTTGTAACTTGAGAACTTGTTTTGATTTATGATTTGATATCCTCTATACCCTAGAATACTACCATGATAATTCCCCTCTGATTTGTACCCTTTTGAACCATCGAATTCAGTTCTGGATTCTCAAAATTCGGATTCTTGCGGGCCACTGTCTGCATTTGTCGACTCATTGGTCGAATGGTCCAGCAGACCAATCAATCGACCAATGAGTACAACAACCTCAATCTTGGTCTGTTTCGATTGATTTATGATCTTTTCCTTTATGCATCTTTCCTAACATGTTGTGTGCACTTGTTTAGGACTATCTTCTCAGGTTTTGTCAAGATCATACTTGATTCTTTAAGATTCCATTCAAGTTAGAAGGTAAGGACAGTTAATTCCTTAACTACATAGATTGCTTGTTCTCTGGTTTCTACTTTATGAAACTATGAGATTACCTACTGTTATTGTATTTTAATTCTGATCTCCTATTGTGGGAACAGTAGCACTTGTTTATATTGTCTTTTTATTATTCATGATATATGAGTTACTGATTATTGCCTAATCTGATTTCTGCTTTTACGTTCTCTTTTATATGATGAACTACTGGTTGTGTATGTCATGAGTGTTCTGAGAATGTGTTTGCTTAAGTTTGGTTTGGGATTGGGGAGTATCCTTTTGATGCTTTTGTCCTTGGACATCGGAGGGAATAGTATGGGATGTTCTCCGAAGATGCCCATCGACGCTTTCCCGAATCAATGGTTGTCATACCTAGGGATGTCTAGCAGTGTTTATCTACGATATACCCCTGTTATATCACACCCGATTCGGAAGGGTATTGAGACCGAACGACCCGTGGTAGCAATGAGGATTCACGGGCACTCAAGACCAGTGAAATGATCCGTGAGAGGACGGTAATCACATTGTGGGGGGCATTTATTGGAGGGTTGCATATGGCTAGACTTGGGCTCATGGGCGCTCAAGACCGGTGAAATGATCCGTGAGGGGACATGAGAGCTTCCCGATTACCATATGTGGATAACCAATAAGGTTGATGAGTCCGGTGAGTAATATCCGTGACTCTAGTGGAAAGGATACCGGAAAGGATCGCCCGGGGCGAGGAATGGAAGTATTTGGACCTGAGTTGATGTAACTGAGTAGATGACTTGCATTGGGCTAGGCTTTTCCCTGACATGCGCCGGTACTTATGCCAAATGGTTGTGAGAGAGTGTGTTGACTTAACCCCCTATCATGGTTTGTCCTGAGGGATGCAGGACCCATTACCAACCGGCTGCCCAAGATACCTTAAATGGTTGAGGAAACCCAAGATATCTTATATGGTTGAGGATGTGAGCAGACTTTCCTTAAGAAGTATGGTGCTATGACTTAATGCATGTCTACCATAGAGACCAGCATACATAGAGTTAGATGCATACATACATTACTTGTTTCATACTGCATTGCATCATGTTATGTTTTGCCACATGTTATCTATGATGTTATGGATTAACTACCTTACTGAGTTTCTTCGAAACTCATTCCTTTTGTATATTTCTTTTTGTTAGATTATCCTGCAGATATAGATTATCATGACGAGCAGTACAGCAGAGCACAAGTTGATAAAGCGTATTACACGCAAAGTGCTTGCAACGATCAAGATTACTTTGATGATTCCCCAGCGGATGAAGCTACGCACTACTTTTGAGAACTGCATAGAGTTGGAACGGATTCATTGGATTGATGAAGTCCATACTTATGAAGACGTTATTTATAAACTTGAAGACGCTTGATCTTAGTTTATTTCTTAGTACATTTGTTTGAGTTGTAATTCCTTTTGATTTTCATACTATGTTCCGCTATTTTTGGTGAAGTGAGTTTCCGCCTCACTTTACTCCTTTTTGATATCATTGGATATCTGGTATCTTTCCGCACTCTGATTATACTGATTATTCATTATTTGTTTTGAACCTTGTTTATAATATTAAAACTTTATTTATTTCCTGTTTATGATTATGTTTTTGTATATGTGGGAGGATGATTTCCTCGATACTTGATCTTCAGGACTGTGGATCACACTCTCGGGTATGCCAGTTAGGGTACCAGCTGGGAGGATGTGATAGAATGGTATCAGAGCCCAAAGTTCAAGGAAATCCTAACCACAGAAAACAGTAACAAAACATTCTCCGAGTCATAGATCCAGAAGTGACTCATCTACTCTTAGAAGTGAATAATAGAACACTTGGACTAGAAACTATTAATGAAGCATAATTGGATACTTCTGAATAATGCACAATAATTATATTTAAACAATTGTCACTTAATGCAATAAAAGAAAGGTGCATAATATACAATAATAAAGTGAAACAAAGAGAACTTCATTAACTTTAAGAAAAGTTTTACAACTACTACATCTGAAAAACATAAAAGAAAATCCTAGTACAGTCTATCTAGGTGATCTCCTCTGATCTCTGTAAGCTCGGAAATCCTCTGAAAGCTGAGTCACCTGATGCTCTATCCTATCCTGTCGTGACTCCATCCTCTCATATAGCTGCTCCTGTCTGACCTCCATCCTCTCCAGCATGGAAGTCATCGATCTCATCCGTGCACTGAGATCCGAAGTCTCTGGAACCGCATGAGAAGGACCACCTGTCTCGAAGTGCGAGGAAGGGAAATCGTGATGCTCTGGCACTATCTCGTGCATCTCAGTATCATCTCCTGCCTGATCATCATCACTGTCAGGACCGATATCCTCTCCACCATCCTCTGACTCCTGCTCATCCTCTGTCTCATCATCCTCCTCATCCTCTGGACCAGGAGATCTCACTATCTGTGTCAGTCCCATCTGACTTACCATCCTAGTCCCCATGACGTATCCTCGTGGACCAGTGTCCACTGGTGTATCCTCGAAACTAACCCCGAAATGCCTGAAGATCAAAGTCAGTAACCTCCCATAGCAAAGATTCCGTATGCTAGGCTGCAGAACCAGATCCAGCATGACCTGCTGTATGATGTAGGAAAGGTCAATCTCGAAGCCCATGTAAATCCGGTAGATGACTATGGCCTCCATCACTGTAATCCTATGTTGATGTCCAGTGTAAAACCCAGCCCTAACCTTGACCCGGAAACCCTGTTGTTTGTAGGTTCGACAACCCGAAGTAAAGCAAGAAGTCAGCTTTGGGCCATCCCAGTAGAAGACTTGGTGTCTGGCTTTGAATCCATGAGTGTTGATGACAATGTGCTATTTATGGAAACTGAATCTTGATGAAGATCGGATTAGTTGATGGACTTGGACTGTTCTCTATCATGGTTTGAAGGCATTTCTACCTATTAGGTAAGTCACTTGGTGTGTGTGCAAAACCCCTTTAGGTTTGGATTTGATTTGAGACTTCAATTCCCTATTTCGAAGTTGCTGAACTGATTGGTCGACTCATTGGTCAATGGACCAGTCGACCAATCAATCGACCAATGGGTTCTGTTTTTGCTAATTAGGTCTTGCTTGCTCTATTTAAGTCCAATCTCGATTCTACTTCGTATTTTCTGCCTCCAAACTCTTTGGAACGAACCAAAGACCTCTGCAAGTCATCTCCCTTGCGTCCTTGGTGTTTATCTTGACGAATCTTCGTCAAAACTCATGTTCTTACACAAAAAGGTATGTTTACACTCTCTTCTTCTTCATCATCCTTGTTTTCTTTCCGTTTTGAGTTGAGACAGTAGAGGAGATGCTGCATTCTCTGTTGCAAACATTTCTGAACTTATTGTCACATCCACCCAGCCGGTACCCTATCTGGCATACCCGGGATGTGATCCACAGCCCCGAAGATCCATAGTTCAGGGACCACATAATCCACATCGACGATAATACAATCATGAACAGATAATAATCATAAACTAAAAATGAATGATCATGGAATTCAGAAATAAGGTGTCAGACATAATCAGAGTGCGGAAATAAATATCAAATCAGATAAATTAAGAAGGCAGTGGGCGGAATCCACTCCTTCACCAAACGGAAGTGAGGTCAAAATTTAGTTAAGTACAAGTCTCAAGTTATAAAGGTAAGTTAAAGTTATTACAATTCTTCTAAGTATACTGTCACAAAAGAAGGGGTAACTACTCATAAGTCTCCTCCATAATAAATATATCTTCTTCAAAGTTGAGGACCATGGAGACCCAACATGACTGCTCCCATACAACTCCGGGGCTAACCCTGGTACGCCTGGTAATCTTCCTCGGTATGGTCACCGAAGTCTTCAACGTAGCCAGCCTCCGGATGGTAGTATGAGGTATCTCGGGTCCGCCTCGGGGAGGGTGCCATCGGAGTAATCACCCGTAGAATAGCCTAACAAAATATTGCAACAGAAAAAGGAATGAGTTCAAAAGAACTCAGCAAGGAAGTTATCCCACCACACATAAACCACAAGATAATCATAAAATGATGCAGATGATATGAGGCATATAATGCAATATGACTTTATTCTAAGTATGCTGGTCATCTATGGTAGACATGCTTTAAGTCATAGCACCATACTTCTTTAGGTAGTCTCGGTCACTCATCACCGGGGGGAATTGGGTCCTGCATCCCTCTCGGACAAATCCATGGTTGGGGTTTCGGTCACCGCTCTCTCACATCACCGTTTGGTCTAAGTATTGGCGCATGTCAGGGTATAGCCTAGCCCAATGCAAGTCATCTACTTAATCATATCATGCCAGTTCCAGATACTTCCATTCCTCCCCTCTTGGGATCCTTTCCGGTATCCTTCACACTAGAGTCACGGATATTACTCACCGGACTCATCAACCCTATTGGTCATCCACAAATGGTAAACGGGAAGCTCTCACGTCCCTCTCACGGATCATTTCACCGGTCTTGAGTGCCCGTGAGCCCAAGTCTAGCCATTTGTAACCCTACCAATAAATGGCCCCTTTCGGGTAACCATAATGCAATTTATGTCCTCTCACGGAGTGGATACCGGTCTTGAGCGCCCACAAATCCACACTACTACCACGGGTTGTTTGGTCTCAATGCCCTTCCGAATCGGGTCTGATATGATAGGGACATCCTAGCCATACATCTAGACAAATCCTATGCATGTCATTCAATAACCCGGGAAAGCGTCAATGGACACCTTCGGAGAACATCCCATACTATTCCCTCCGATGTCCAAGGACAGAAGCACCAGTAGGGTACCCCTCAATCCCAAGTTATACTTAAGCAATCACATGCCCAAGTTCATCATATAAGTTCACAAGATACAACGTCATAATAAACATTCAATTCATGACATTGACATAAGTCATCATATATTGAAATTGATAAACATGATAAAACATTGAAGTAATATAATGTAAACACAAAGCTACTGTTAAAAGACATATGTAGCAAGTCTAACACGACAAGAATATGAAATAGAAACTATATTTACTAGGTTAGGAATACCAAGTCAAGATTTCCATATCCTAGGTAATTACATCGATAACTATCCTTACCTTGAATCGGAGAAGAGAATGGTCCAAGATCACAAGCAATGGCCCAAATAGTCTTAAAGTCCTAAACAAGCATATATGAAAGGTTAGAGAAGAAATCGAACAATCGGAGATCAAACGAATCAGAACTGGGCAAAAGTTACTGACAACAACTCTATTGGTCGATACATTTGGTCGATAGTATCAACCAATAGTATCGACCAAATCAATTCCAGGACAGCAAGCTGGCTTTTCGGATTCTTGCCCAGATTTGGTCTTCCGGGTCTCGGATTGACATGAAACTTGGAGGATAGTCTAAGCACAACATGGGGACACTAATTATCAAGAAATTTTCATAATCCAATGGTCCATTTGGAAATCCCCAAATTGACATATTAAGGTTAAGAGTTGTAGATCATGGCATTGGCTATATCTCAATGCAAATTAGGGGAAAACATGGGGGATTAGGTAGGGAATCGTTTAGAAGTAACATGGAGCACATATGCAAGGTATAGATTAGGTTAATCATGAGCTTCATCTCAGTTTTGGTAAATAAAGCAAGTTGGTAAGCAATAAATCATGGAAATGTGTAGTCAATGATCATGAGGTGAATCAATCATAGTCATATCGGTGAAAACATCATTGTATGGGGTTTAGAAGGTTCATGGCAAGCTGTATGCAAGGTTGCAGCACCTTGGCCATGGTCCCAACAGTAAAATAGAGAAAAGATGAGTGAGAAAGTGATTAGGAGAGAGAGTCATACCTTTAAAGTGGAACAAGAAAGTAGGAATGAGTGGTTGGCAATGATTGATGAAGAAGATGCTTCACCACTACCAAGGAGGAGTTCTTGGGAGGCTCTCTCACGTTCCCAGATGTTAAAAACGCGAGAATAGGGCTCCAGTCTCGAGGAATAAGTAAATAGAAAAGAATATTCCAAGAATCTTTAAATCTGGGCTCAACAGACTTGTTGGTCGATACCTTTGGTCGATAGTATCGACCAATAGTATCGACCAAAACAATCTCTGCAGAAATTTTACAGAATAGTTCAGCAAGTTTAGGTGCGGACTTGGAGGGCTATACAAGGTCAAATTGCATGGGGTTTTCTCCTACAGTTCACTCAAGAGGTCTAGTTTCAGGGAGTACCTTCGGATTATGCCAGGAGTCCGTTTGCTATTTCAACTGTCTCGCTCTTCATCAGTGCGCAGATTCTAACTTAACACTGGTAATGTGCTCAAGGAAGGAGCAGCATCATCAATGTCCATAAACTGGAATCCCGACATTACGTCATCAACCAGTAGGGCCCATAAGTCCCTCCTACCACCACTTCTGGTCTTTGGACCTACAAACATAACAATGACCGGGTCGGGTCAAGGTTAGGTAAAAGCTGGATTTTAGACTTATCTCTCATAATCTTCCTAAGGATTAAAGGCTAAAGCAATGTCCGTAATCATGATCATTGCAAGCTTTTGAAGGAATCATGATCTAAATCATGATCTCGTCTTCGTTTATCTTTGATTTAAATTCTGATGTTCTTAGATCTATTATATTGATCATATTAGTAGTCAATCGCTGTGTTTTCTTTACATAATCCATGATCTATCAATCTCTAGTTGTTTCTCCTCTATCATACCATGCTTTCTTCAAGAATCATGACTGATACATCTATGGTAAGTTTTGTTTCCTTATTTAGATTCATGTTCTTAGATCTATTTTCTTGAAGATCTAAGTATGCCTTCCATGATATCTTTATCAAAATCAATGATTCATTCTCCTATTGTTCTTGTCTATGATTTGTATCTTGAATTCTTCAAGAACCATGATTGATCTAATTATGGTAACTTTTTGTTTCCTAATTTGTAACTTGAAAACTTGATTCGATTAGTGTTTTGAGGTCCTCTATATGTTAGGATACTACTATTGTAGTTTACCCCTTGTTTAGTACCCTTTTGAACCACCAAATTCGGTTCTTTATTCTTAAAACTCTGATTTTGTAGGCCATTTGTCTCCATTGGTCGATCGATTGGTCGATCGAAACAATAGACCAATCCAATCGACCAATGAGTACAAAGCAACTCCAGATTTGGTCTGTTTTGGATGTTTTGATATCTTTTCTGTTAGGGATCTTTCCTAATATATTGTATACACTTGTTTAGGACCTTCTTCTCAAGTTTGTCAAGATCTTACTTGATTTCTTAAGATTCCTTTGCAAGTTATAAAAGGTAAGGATGGTTACTTCCTTAACAACATAAATTGCATATCTTAGTTTCTATATTTGAATCTTGTTAATTTATTTCTTTAATTAGATTCTTACAATGTTATACTACTGTGGTACTTGTCTTGATATCGTAGCATTACTTGTTTATATTAAATTGACTCATGTATGATTTACTTACCAGTTATACACAAGTTGAATGTAATTATTGATTTCTTTCCATATATAAAGTTACCATATATGTGATGTTATGAATTGATGCTTGTGTATGCTTAAGTATGGTTTGGAAAGGAGAGGTGTTCCTTTTGACACTTCTGTCCTAGGACTACTACGGGAATATTATGGGATGTTTCCAGAGATGCCCTTTGGACACCTTCCTAAACTGTTGGATGACATATTTAGGACTGTCTAGTAGTGTTTGGCTAGGATGTCCCGTTATGTCAGACCCTAATCGGAGGGGTATTGAGACTGAACGACCCGTGGTAGCAATGGGGATTCATGGGCGCTCAAGACCGGTAACCAACCCGTGAGAGGACAGGAATTACATTGTGGGGACCATTTATTGGTAGGGTTGCATATGGTTAGACTTGGGCTCACGGGCGCTTAAGACCGGTAACCAACCCGTGAGAGGACGTGAGAGCTTCCCGTTTACCATATGTGGATAACCAATAGGGTTGATGAGTCCGTAGTCAGGGACTATGAGGACTCTAGTGTGAAGGATACCGGAAAGGATCGCCAAGGGCGAGGAATGGTTGTATCTGGATCTGACTTGATGTAGCTGAGTAGAAGACTTGCATTTGGCTAGGCTTAACCCAGACATGCGCCAGTACTGAGACCAAACGGTGATGTGAGAGAGCGGTGACCTATACCCCCAGCCATGGAATATCCTGAGGGATGAAGGACCCATTACCAACTGATGATGAGTGAATGAGACTTTCCTAAAGAAGTACGGTGCTATGACTTAAAGCATGTCTGCCAATAGAGACCAGCATACATAGAGTTAGATTCATACATTCATTGTTTGTCTCATACCATATTGCATTTATGTTTGTTTTGTAATCCTGCCATTTATATTATTATGGATTTAACTGCCTTACTGAGTTTCTTTGAAACTCATTCCTTTTGTACAATGTTTGTTAGACTACTCTTCATGTTCTGAGTATCATGACTGCTTGTATGAAGAAGCGCAAGGAGAAGAGGCATATCTCCAAGAAAGTGATTGCGGTTACAACAATTACACTGAAGATTCCGCGAGTGGTTATGCTCCGTACGATGCTTAGTCCGACCATAGAGTGGAAGCGCCCTTGTGCCATTTATGAGATTTATACTTATAGGAATATTGTCTATAAGATTAAGAACAATTTAGTTACCTACTGTACCTGCTATTGGGATTAGATTTCATTCTGTTTCTTCTCTTTTAGAACTACATTTCCGCTGGTTGTAGAGTGGGATTTCGCCTCACTTTACTTATTTGATTTAGACACTCTGATTATATTTAGTACTCTGATTTATATATGATTCATTCTTTCCTTATTTGGATCTAAGGTTTATCTTTCGCACATCGATTATTATTGTTCATGATCATGTTATTGTATATGTGGGAGGTTGATTACTCGGTACCTGATCTTCGGGCTGTGGATCACACTCTCGGGTATGCCAGTTAGGGTACCGGCTGGGAGGATGTGACATCCAGCCTTCGGCATGATGTTTCGACCGACGATGCGATCGATAACTCGTGCAGAATCTGTCATCTGTCTATTGTTCCTAGGAGTGAAGCACTGGCGGCTGTCCCACAGTGTAGAGCATATCTTGCATAGCTCGTATGGCATCAAGTAGCTGTCTATATCTGCTCCTGTAGGTATATATACTCATTGATCTGGGTAGTGAGGGACCCGCAAGATCTCGCTAGTGACCTGGTGGAAAAGAAAATTTGAGTCTGAAGGACCCTGCTCCTGAGGACAAGTCTAAGTGGATGCCCTGGACCTCTAGCCTCCTCGGTGTAAGTAAGGTTGCTGAAGAACAACCTCACTAGCTCAGGATATACAGGTAGATCCTCTGTGAAGAGATGAGTCCACTACAAGGTGTCGAGCCTCTGCTGTATCCTAAAGACTCGGAGATGGCAAAGGTGTAATAGACGTCCTAACTCGATCTGGCAGTAGCTGAAGTAGGCCTCATACAGGAACTCAGCCTGTGGAGTGTCAAAGCGCTCTGGTCTTCGGACATACTGTCTAGGCTTTGAAGGAACCTGACCTCTACCTCTGAGTGCCCCTACTATGCGACCTCTACCTCGTCCGCGTACTCCTCTCGGCATAGTGAATATCTGTAGAAGAGACAATGACATTGTTGGTTAAGTGCTATTTCAAAATTTAAGCCAAAAAGGGTATTTTCGTAATTTTTTGGAAAATTTCAAATTTGGGGGAAATTTGATTTGAAGATACTAGCATGTGCATAATACTTGGAATTGCATGTCTATGAAATTCATTTGATAAAATTCGATCGAAAATGGATCTAAAGCGAAAAATTCAGCAAGAAGGAATTTGGGGATTTTGCATTCTAGGTCAAAATTGAAATTTTTAAAAGTTGAAATTGGTTAAATCAAACTATATGGACATATCTACAGTATCATTTTGAGCATGTAGCAATTGATTTCATGCAAAAACTCCAAGCGGTTTGTGAGAAATCGAAATTTTTCTAAAGATAACGATTTCGGTACGAAAACCTTGCGAGAAGTGCAAGAAGGTGTTAGAACTTGTTGTCTATGCATGGCATTGTGTTTAAAATCTAGGGAATATGTTTCTAAGTATTCCTAAACATGATTTCTAACAATGGATACAAGTAAAACATGGATTTGATTGAAATGCAAGCATGAGAAGATGAAAGTAAAAGAGAAAATGTTAGTCTTACCTTGTGTTTGATGAATGTGAGTTGTGGTGTTGTTGTTAAAGCACTTGAATCACCCAAAGATGCTTGGAAGAACCTTAGAAGATGTTTCCCTAGAGCTCACTCACTTGTGGAAGAAGTTAAAATGAAGTTTGAATGTGAAAATGAGGCTTATAATGCGAATTTTCGTATTCTGTGAGCATTGGTCGACTCATTGGTCAATTGGGTCAATCGACCAATCAACCGACCAATGGACCCAGTAGCTCCAATTTTGGTTGAAATGTTGGAAAATGTGATTTTTGTCCTATGAATTGTTGTTGGATGACTAAATGGATGTATTTGAGCATGATTTAAAGTTTTCAAATCATTTGGACATGTTGATTTCATTGAAACTTCGAAATTTGGTATTTTGACGTTTCCGGTTCTTGCAGAATGGTTACTCTGAGAAGTGGGTGTGGCGAATCCAGTGGTCATGGAAGTGGTCGTGGTGAGATACCTGAAGATGGTCATGATCAGCAGATTGGTGACCAAGGTACCCAGGACATACCAGGTGCCCCGAATGTCGGAAGTTTTCATGATATTGCCAACATCATGGGCAATATGATGCAACAGCAAGCAGCTCAATTTAATCTGATGTTGACGGGTTTCATGACACTGCATAATGAGACTCGTGCTGGTGTTAATGTGAATCCTCATGCCGCAGTTCCGAATGCTGGTGGCCTTGCTGGAACTCATCATACTCTAGTGCCTGATGGAGAGTTTTCTGAAGACGCAGGTGCCAAACTTTCTGGGTGTTACCAAGGATCTCTTGTTCCCTAACAAGTGGATTTGTGAGTTGGAAAAGACTTTTCATCATCTGCAATGCTCCGAAGCTCAAAAGATTTTGTTTGCTGAGCATAAGTTGCAGCATGAAGTCGATGCTTGGTGGACTTCCAATCAGCCTGTTTTGGAAGGTTTGCATGCAGGTGTTGTAACTTGGGATTTATTCAAAGGGGCTTTTTGCATGAATTATTTCCCTGAGGCGGTAAAGGATGTGAAGGAAGCTGAGTTCATGGTTCTCCACAAGGATCCTTGTCTGTGTTAGAGTACCAACAGAAGTTTGAGGAACTTCATTTCTTTGCTCCTGATTCTCTGAAGCCTGATATTGCTAAGGCGAAGAAGTTCTTTAAGGGATTGTGCCCTACCAGTAAAGGCTATCTCACTGTCCAGCCTATAGTGAGCTATGCCCAAGTGGTGTAGAATTCGAAGAAGTTGGAAGAAAATGAAAAGGAGAATGCTCGCGTGCAGAGGCCTTGGCAGTCTAGAAACCCTGGTTTGGTGGATCGTAATGATCGGCGCTTTGTGAGAACTACACCCTATCCCACTCCTACTTTTCAGCCTAGGAGTATAGGTCAAAGCCCTGGTTTTCGACAGCCTGGTAAGTTTCAGTATGGCGAGAATCGACCACCAGTGAATGCAAGTGCTAGGCCAGTGAATGCGAATCCTAAGCCTTTTGTTCAGAAGCCTCCTGTTGCAGCTGTTCCGGTAGGACCGAGCAATCCTGATTGCTTCTACTGTAAGCAGTCCGGTCATTTTGCTCGCGATTGTCTGAAGAAGCTTGTCCAGCAGCCTATTCCAGTGGTGAAGAGTGCTCCTGCTCCTCCCTCTGGTAGAGTGTTCAGTATCTCTAGTACTGAGCAAGATGGAAGCCATGATGTGATCACAGGTACATTGTCAGTGGCTTCTTTTCCTGCATTTGTTTTATTTGATATGGGTGCATCTCATTCATTCATATCATCTGCATTCATTAAGAAGACTGACCTAATCCCTGAGAAATTGTCTAGTTGTTTATTGATTAGTACACCTACTGGTCCTATTGTGAAACTAGATAAAGGATTAGTTAAATGTCCTGTGTTGGTTGGTAAGATGAACTTGGAAGCTAATTTGGTACTTCTTGATATGAAAGACTTCAATGTTATTTTGGGAATTGACTGGTTAACAGCCCACAAAGCTGTATTTCTTTGCTCCTCGAGAAAGATTCAATTCCATACTCGCGTAGGTTCATTTTTTGAATTTCAAGGTGAGAAAAGAAGGGTTTGTAAAAAGATATTGTCCGCACTGATGCAAATCTACACCATAGTAGATGATGCTTCTTCTAAAGGCAAGAGAAAAGTGGAGAAAAGAGTTGACAAAGTCAAGGTTGTCTGTGACTTTGTTGATGTCTTCCTTGATGATCTATCGGGAGTGCCTCCAGATAGGGATGTTGAGTTTTCTATTGATCTCGTCCCTGGTGCCGCTCCGATATCTAAGGCTCCGTATAGGATGGTTCCTACTGAGTTAAAAGAGTTGCAAAACCAGTTAAATGAGCTCATTGAAAGAGGTTTCATACAACCTAGTGTGTCACCTTGGGGAGCTCCAGTCTTGTTCGTCAAAAAGAAAGATGGTAGTATGCGTCTATGCATTGATTACCATGAGTTGAATAAGTTGACTATCAAGAATAGATATCCGCTGCCCCGGATTGACGATCTCTTTGATCAATTGAAGGGTGCAGCTGTGTTCTCAAAGATTGACTTAAGGTCTGGATATCACCAGTTGAAAGTGAAGTCAAGTGATGTCTTCAAGACAGCTTTCCGAACAAGGTACGACCATTATGAATTTCGAGTCATGCCTTTTGGTTTGACTAATGCTCCTGCTGTGTTCATGGACCTCATGAACCAAGTCTTTCATGATGTGCTCAATAAGTTTGTGATTGTCTTCATTGATGATATTTTGATTTATTCGAAAAGTGTTGAAGAGCATGAAAGGCATCTAGATTTCACTTTGTGAAGACTTCGAGAAAAGAAACTTTATGCTAAGTTTAGCAAGTGTGATTTCTGGCTCAAGAGTGTAGTATTCCTCGGCCATGTGGTTTCTGCTGAAGGTATTCATGTTGATCCTGAGAAAGTCCAAGCAGTTGCTGATTGGGAAAGACCAAAGACTGTAACGGAAATAAGAAGTTTCCTTGGTCTGGCAGGTTACTACAGAAGGTTTATTGAGAACTTTTCTCGGTTAGCTGCTCCTATGACTAAGTTAACCCGAAAGGAAGAAAAGTTTGTTTGGTTTGACGCTTGTGAGAAGAATTTTCAAGAATTGAAGGATAGACTGACAAGTGCCCCGGTTTTGACTATATCTGATAGTTCTGGTGGTATGACAGTCTATACTGATGCGTCAAAGATTGGTTTGGGTTGTGTACTGATGCAGCACGGTAAGGTTGTAGCCTATGCCTCTCGGCAATTGAAGGATTATGAGCGGAATTATCCGACTCATGATTTAGAGCTTGCCGCTGTTGCTTTTGCTTTGAAGATTTGGAGACATTACCTCTATGGTGAGAAAATTGCTATATTCACAGATCATAAGAGTTTGAAATACTTCTTTACCCAGAAAGAGTTAAACATGAGGCAAAGAAGATGATTGGAACTAGTCTCAGATTATGATTGTGATATTCAGTATCACCCTGGTAAGGCAAACGTTGTTGTTGATGCTCTTAGTAGGAAGATTCAGAAGAAAGTCTTGGATTTGAATGCTTTGAGTCTACCCTTGTTGTCTTCTATTGAGAGTTTTGATTTGGAAGTTGTTCCTGAGAATTCTGTTGTTGTTCTTTCTACTATGACGGCAAGGTCTGGTCTTAGAGATAAGATTGTTGCTTTGCAGAGTTCTGATCTAGAACTTAAGGACAAGGTTGAGAAGATTTCTTCGAATCCTGAGTCGGATCCTGACTTTGGTATATCTTTGGATGGTGCTTTATTATTTACAGGTAGATTGTGTGTGCCAACAAATGAAGATCTTAAGAAGGAAATATTGAAGGAAGCACACCAATCAATCTTTACAGTACACCCTGGAAGCACCAAGATGTACAAGGATTTGAAGGAACATTTTTGGTGGATTGGTTTGAAGGCCGATGTTGATGACTTTGTTGCCAAGTGTGAGACTTGCTAGTGTGTGAAAGCCGTTCATCAACCTCCATCTGGATTGCTTCAGCCCCTTCCTGTTCCTAATTGGAAGTGGGAAGATATCTCTATGGACTTCGTGACTAGCTTGCCTCGGACAAGTAAAGGCAATGACACTGTGTGGGTGATTGTTGATAGGTTGACCAAATCAGCCCATTTCATTCCTATGAAGATCACCCATACTTTGGATAAGCTAGCTAGACTTTATGTGGATAATGTGGTTCGTCTACATGGTGTGCCAATGAGTATTGTGTCCGATTGTGATCCTAGGTTCACCTCAAGGTTTTGGAACAGTCTGCAGAAAGCCTTGGGAATCCAATTGAACTTGAGTACAGCTCATCATCCACAGTCAGATGGACAGTCTGAGCGGACAATTCAGACTTTGGGAGACATGCTCAGATCTTGCGTGGTGGATATGGGTGGAAATTGGGATGAACACTTAGCTTTGGTTGAGTTTGCTTATAATAACAGTTATCAAGCAACGATAGGCATGGCTCCGTTTAAGGCTTTGTATGGTTGCACTTGTAGAACACCATTGTATTGGACTGAGACGGGTGAAAGAAAAGTCTTAGGTCCTGAGATGATAGAAGCTACGAGCGCGATGGTGGATATGATAAGAGAAAGGATTAAGTCTGCTCAGTCAAGACAGAAATCCTATGCTAACAAGAGAAGGACTGATCTGGAATTTCAAGTTGGAGAGAAAGTTTTCTTGAAGGTTTCACCAATGAAGGGTGTGATGAGATTTAATGTTAAAGGGAAGCTTAGCCCTCGTTTCATTGGACCTTTTGAGATTTTGGAAAAGGTTGGACTCGTTGCTTATCGATTGGCATTACCTCCGGCTATTGCTACTGTGCATAATGTGTTCCACATTTCAATGCTCCGGAAATATGTTGAAAATCCGGAACATGTCTTACAGCAGACACCTGAAGGACTTAGTGCTGATCTTACCTATGATGAAGAGCCAGCTGAAATTTTGGATAAGAAAGACAAGCAATTGCGGAATCGCACCATCCCTTTGGTAACGATTCGTTGGAAGGACCATACCCCTGAAGAAGCATCTTGGGAGAAGGAAGAAGATATGAAGGACAAGTTTCCTCACCTCTTTGGAAGCACAGGTACGCTTTCAATTTCGGGGACGAAATTTCTTTAAGGAGGGGGAGAATGTGAAACCCAGCCCTGACCCTAATCCGGAAACTTTGTTAATTGTAGGTCTAGTGACCCGAAGTAAGGCAAGAAGTCATATTTGGGCCATTTTTGTTGAAGACTTGATGACTGGATTGGAATCCATGAGTGTTGATGCTAGTGTCCCAATGGTGGAAACTGCACCCGGAGGAAGATTGGATTAGTTGATGGTCTTGGAGTGGCCTCTGTATTGATTCAAAGGCATTTCTAACTACAAGGTATGTCATTCTAGGTGTGTGCAAAACCCCTTGATGATTGGACTTTATCTGAGCCTTCAATCCCCTGTTTCGAAGTTGCTGTCTTGATTGGTCGACTCATTGGTCAATTGGACCAATCGACCAATCAATCGACCAATTGATTCTATTTTTGAAATTTGAATCCTGTCTCTTCTATTTAAGTCTAATCTCGGGAATACTCCGCCTCCTCTACCTCCTAAGCCTCTGGAACGAGTTAGAACCCTAATCTAACTCATTCCCTTGCATTCTTTGGTGATTTCTCGCAAAGACTTGAAGAATTCTTCATCTTCCTACGGCAAAGGTATGATTTCACTCACTCTCTTTTCTATCTCTAATTTCTTTCTTTTATTCTGTTCTTCATTGAGATCAGAAATATGATGAAGCATTCTTGTAATCATCAATTCTCTAATCTCACCATATTCTTTAAGACTCATGATCATCATCATGACCTTAAACCCTGCCTGTTGAATTCTTGAAAACCTAACCCTAATTCTTTGAAACCCTAACCTGTGTGATTGTCTGGAGAAATTTTGGTAACCTACCTTGTGAAAGGGAAATCCTTTTTGGGTGACCTTGTGTTAACCTAAAACTTAATCATCTATATTTTCCTGTTTTGATTTGTCTTTGTTCATCCAGCTCTCACAATTATTGTCCAGGGAGCCAAAAAGGATGAAACCCTAATTTTTCTTGGATCAAACCCAGGAACCCCCTTGTTGATCATGTGAACCCAATTGTTATGTTTTCTTTACTAGATCTGAATTCTTTCATATCCTAGTTCATTATCTTTAATTTTTCTATTTTTCCTTCCCAACCTATGTTCAACCTAATTAGGTTAACCTCAAGATTTCTAGGTTGTAACTTGAGAACTTGTTTTGATTTATGATTTGATATCCTCTATACCCTAGAATACTACCATGATAATTCCCCTCTGAGTTGTACCCTTTTGAACCATTGAATTAGGTTCTGGATTCTCAAAATTCGGATTCTTGCATGCCACTGTCTGCATTGGTCGATTGGTCCAGCAGACTAATCAATCGACCAATGAGTACAACAACCTCAATCTTGGTCTGTTTCGATTGATTTATGATCTTTTCCTTTATGCATCTTTCCTAACATGTTGTGTGCACTTGTTTAGGACTGTCTTCTCAGGTTTTGTCAAGATCATACTTGATTCTTTAAGATTCCATTCAAGTTAGAAGGACAGTTAATTCCTTAACTACATAGATTGTTTGTTCTCTGGTTTCTACTTTATGAAACTATGAGATTACCTACTATTATTGTATTTTAATTCTAATCTCCTACTGTGGGAACAGTAGCACTTGTTTATATTGTCTTTTTATTATTCATGATATATGAGTTACTGATTATTGCCTAATCTGATTTCTGCTTTTACGTTCTCTTTTATATGATGAACTACTGGTTGTGTATGTCATGAGTGTTCTGAGAATGTGTTTGCTTAAGTTTGGTTTGGGATTGGGGAGTATCCTTTTGATGCTTTTGTCCTTGGACATCGGAGGGAATAGTATGGGATGTTCTCCGAAGATGCCCATCGACGCTTTCCCGAATCAATGGTTGTCATACCTAGGGATGTCTAGCAGTGTTTATCTACGATATACCCCTGTTATATCACACCCGATTCGGAAGGGTATTGAGACCGAACGACCCGTGGTAGCAATGAGGATTCACGGGCACTCAAGACCGGTGAAATGATCCGTGAGAGGACGGTAATCACATTGTGGGGGGCATTTATTGGAGGGTTGCATATGGCTAGACTTGGGCTCATGGGCGCTCAAGACCAGTGAAATGATCCGTGAGGGGACATGAGAGCTTCCCGATTACCATATGTGGATAACCAATAAGGTTGATGAGTCCGGTGAGTAATATCCGTGACTCTAGTGGAAAGGATACCGGAAAGGATCGCCCGGGGCGAGGAATGGAAGTATCTAGACCTGAGTTGATGTAACTGAGTAGATGACTTGCACTGGGCTAGGCTTTTCCCTGACATGCGCCGGTACTTATGCCAAATGGTTGTGAGAGAGTGTGTTGACTTAACCCCCTGTCATGGTTTGTCCTGAGGGATGCAGGACCCATTACCAACCGGCTGCCCAAGATACCTTAAATGGTTGAGGGAACCCAAGATATCTTATATGGTTGAGGGTGTGAGCGGACTTTCCTTAAGAAGTACAGTGCTATGACTTAATGCATGTCTACCATAGAGACCAGCATACATAGAGTTAGATGCATACATACATTACTTGTTTCATACTGCATTGCATCATGTTATGTTTTGCCACATGTTATCTATGATGTTATGGATTAACTACCTTACTGAGTTTCTTCGAAACTCATTCCTTTTGTATATTTCTTTTTGTTAGATTATCCTGCAGATATAGATTATCATGACGAGAAGTACAGCGAAGCACAAGTTGATGAAGCGTATTACACGCAAAGTGCTTGCAACGATCAAGATTACTTTGATGATTCCCCGGCGGATCAAGCTGCACACTACTTTTGAGAACTGCATAGAGTTAGAACAGGTTCATTGGATTGATGAAGTCCATACTTATGAAGACGTTATTTATAAACTTGAAAACGCTTGATCTTAGTTTATTTCTTAGTACATTTGTTTCAGTTGTAATTCCTTTTGATTTTCAAACTACGTTCCACTATTTTTGGTGAAGTGAGTTTCTGCCTCACTTTACTCCTTTTTGATATCATTGGATATCTGGTATCTTTCCGCACTCTGATTATACTGATTATTCATTATTTGTTTTGAACCTTGTTTATAATATTAAAACTTGATTTATTTCCTGTTTATGATTATGTTATTGTATATGTGGGAGGATGATTTCCTCGATACTTGATCTTCGGGGCTGTGGATCACACTCTCGGGTATGCCAGTTAGGGTACCGGCTGGGAGGATGAGACACTTTTCCCTAACATATATAACTCTAGACTTCAAAGTAAATTATGGATGGTCTTCCTAGATATGCCCTATCTTCACAAGACTATCATCCTTCGCGGAAGCATGGCACGCTTAGTTTGCTGAGCTATAGAACATCTTTGGCCAAACTCAAACACAATCAACTAGAAGAAATAGAACAATCAAATAAATGAAATAAGCATGGTTCATCTACATTCCAAAGAAAAGGAACTAGTTACTCATTATCACAAAGTTCATAAGAAAAATAAAGATGAAACATAGGGAGAGAGAGAGAGAGCTGTGGTCTTATTCTTCAGCAATGAGAGATGAGAGTCGTATTCGCCGTCTTCCTTTTCTCTGTGGCTGGCTTCTCTTTTATGTCTCCCGCACACAATGAATCCCTTCTCTTTACGTGTCGATTTGACCTTTATTATTTCGTAGTTTGAAAAACTCAAAACTATAAAGTTTTAGATATTTTCAATATCGTTCCATAGCATCTTGAATCACCGCAATCCAAGCTCATACGAGAGAGATATGCCCAAAATACTAAAGGTAGGTCTGTTTACCTGATTTTCAGATTTATTAACAATTTTGTTCCTTAGACCTCCACCTATTTCCAATTTGGCTAAGATCTCACTTTTCATGATTTCTTGGGCAGCAAGATTGAATGCCATGATTTAAAATCCACCAATATCTAATATATTTGCCAACTTTACTCCATATTATCTCAAATATCCAAAATCACCTTATTCCTTAAAAATACACAAAAATACTCAATTAGCTTTCTTCAATTAAATACGTATGGGGAATTAAATCAAATAAATAATGGTAAATGCATGCTTATCAATAATCAAAAACAAGACTAAATCAAGTGTATCAATATTAATTAATAGATCATAGTAAAGTAACGAAATAACATCAGAGTGCAGAAATGATACCAATATATATATGATCAAAATGTAGAATGAGGCGAAAACTCACTCCACGAATACAGCGGAATGTAGCTTGAATGTCAAAAGAAGATTACAACCAGTTCCAAAAGAAAAGAAAGAAAGAAATAATCAAAATAAGCTAGAGTCTATTCTACTTTATAAAGAACGTCTTCATAGACTTTAGAAATTAAGCTCGGACGCTCCCACTCCCCAGTAGGGCTAATCATGGTATGTAGCATGATCACTCGAGGGATCATCACCGAGATCTTCATAACTGCCAACACCTTGCGTGTAGTACGCTTCTTCAACTTGCGCTTCCTCATATTGGCCTTCATAGTCATCTATACTTGTAAGGTAATCTAACAAAAGATATTTGTACAAAAGGAGTAAGTTCAAGAGAACTCGGCAAGGCAAGTTATTCCATAACACAACATAAATAACATGATAGTAGAAACATAATATGATACAATATGATATGAGACAGACAATGCATGTATGAGTCTAACTCTATGTATGCTGGTCTCTATAGGCAGACATGCTTTAAGTCATAGCACCATACTTCTTTGGGAAGGTCATTCACTCTCCCTCAACCATCTTGGTATCTTGGGCTCTATTGGTGGTAGTTGGGTCTTGCATTCCTCTTGGACATTCCATGGCTAGGGTTTTGGTCACCTCTCTCTCACATCACCATTGGTCTAAGTATTGACACATGTCAGGGTAAAACCTAGCCAAATGCAACTCATCTACATAGTTATATCAACTCAGATCCAGATACGTCCATTCCTTGCCCCGGGCGATCCTTTCCGGTATCCTTCACACTAGAGTCAGCATAGTCCTGGACTACGGACTCATCAACCCTATTGGTCATCCATAAATAATAGACGGGAAGCTCTCATGTCCTCTCACGGATTGGCTACAAGTCTTGAGCACCCATAAGCCCAAGTCTACTAAATGTGACCCTACCAATGAATGGCCCCCACAATGTGATTCATGTCCTCTCATAGGTTGGTTACTGGTCTTGAGCGCCCGTGCATCCTCAGTGCTACCATGGGTCGTTCGGTCTCAATACCCTTCCGAATTGGGTTTGATATAACAGGGACATCCTAGCCATACACCACTAGACAGTCCTAGGTATGACAGCCAATAATACGGGAAAGCATCAAAGGGCACCATCAGAAATATCCCATACTATTCCCACTGATGTCCAAGGACAAAAATGTCAAAAGGACATTCCCCAATCCCAATTCAGTCATAACGTACACAACTAATATCATATCATATGAAAGAATACCATCATCAACTTCCATGGGTTCTGAATGAAACACCATGTCTTCCACTAAGATGGCCCATAGTTGGCTTCTTCCTTTACTCCGAGTCTTTGGACCTACAAACAACTGGGTTTTCGGGTCAAGGTCAGGGTTAGGATAGGGCTGGATTTCACACTCATCAACCCTATTGGTCATCCACAAATAGTAAACAGGTAGCTCTCACGTCCTTTCACGGGTTGAATACCGGTCTTCAACGCCCATAAGCCCACCTCTGCCACTGCAATCCTACCAATGAATGGCCCCTTACACTGTGATCCATGTCCTCTCACGGGTTGGTTACAGGTCTTGAGCACCCACAAATCCCCATTGCTACCACGGGATGCTCGGTCTCAATGCCCTTCCAATCGGGTCTGATATAACAGGGACATCCTAGCCAAACACTTCTAGACATGCCCTAGGTATGTCAACCAGTGATCAGGGAAAGTGCCAAGGGGCACCATAAGAATGCATGCCATACCACCTCCACTGGTGTCCAAAGACAGAAACGCCAAAAGGGCATTCCCCATTCCCCAATCACAACTTAAGCAATCACATTCCAAAATCAGTCATTCACAAGCACAACTAATAGTACAACCATAAGTAAATAATCATTCATTTATAACTGAAATAATAATTGAATCACATAAACAAGTACTACTGTAGTTGAAGAAACTATAGCCAAGGTTTAAAGTATTGGTATCACTGTATTAGTCATGTTATTTTAAGAGACATATAGTCATGTATCGAGTATTGTATCACTCTGGCTAATAAATTTTATTGTAATTCAATGGAAAGACATATCGAGATGTATCGTATCAGTTGGGTCAAATATGGATACATATCAGCTAGTATCGTATGGTATCGTGGGATACTTTAAACCTTGACTATAGCAACAATATAATAATAAGAAAAGTAATACGATAGTAGTATGATCATGTAATTCAAATCAATTACAAGTAAACATGTATATTAGGTTATTAGGGATCAACTGTCCCTACCTCAAACAATCTTCGAAGAATTCTGGAGAAATAAGAGAAGAGGTCCAAGACTAGTGAATAAACCCTAAAATATTAGAAGTCAAACGGATCAAATCGGACGAAGAAACAAGCGTGGTCCAGTCGACCAACCAGTAGACCAATGGAATAGTACAGGGCGAAAAACCCTAAATTGGTCATAACTTCTTCGTTTGAAGTCCGATTGCTCCGAAATTCGAAGGGGAGTTTCCCAAAAACATACTTAGATTATCTATGAAGGTCTAAGCATCAAACATGGTCAAAAAGTAGAATCCTAATTGAACCATAGGATTAAGGTTTCATCATAGACAGTCCATGGGTCTCATGGAAAGACTGGAGAGAATAATGATTCACTCTAGGAAAGAAGAATGGAAATTCATTATCAAAAATTGTGTTAGGGAGGATCCAAAAAATAGAAGATAAATCATGGGTCCCAATTTGGATATCTCTCATCAGGGTTACCCAAGAGTTTCCTCTCAAAGTCAACCACTAACAAATTCCCAAGGTAGAAAGGGAAAAGAGAACCACCCAACAATCATGGGGATACATGGAAAGGTTGTAACACTGGCATGAGACACAATCACCAAGATAGGTAGAAAAATAATGTGGGAGTAATCAAGATCTTAGGTAAGATCAATTTCAAGAACATCACCATATGGCTTCAAGAACATAGAGTGAATTGGGGCACTCTGAGGCTAATAGATTCAAGGAAGAGGCCATTACAGTTGTCACACCCCGCCCGCCGGGCCCAGTTACCCACCCGACAACCCGTGGGTGCGAACCGTCACAGGATCCATGGTTTTAGTCTATCAACAATAATAAATACAAATACAGATAATCAAGAGCAAGAAAAGTGCAATAATTAATAAAAAGGTTACAGGAGTCCAAATACTCCGATAAAAATCCAAGAAATAATCAAAGGAAAGAATCGAGAATCAAATGTAATATCGAGTTCAGCGGAAGCAAAATAAATAACTAAATAATCTTCTTTCTGGTTTTCTTTTCTAAATCTAAAAACTAGTTTTCTAAATTAACAAGTAAAGATGTCCTCCAATCTTTCTCCCTACGATCATCAAAATCTTGGCAATCTGCCTCTGTTGGCCATCAATGGGTGCTAAAGGTACACACAAGCATCTTTAGAAGGCCTCATGCTCTGCAAGTTCATGTATCACTGTCTGTGTCACATCAGCTTCATACGAGAAGGTTCTTTCATACGAATCATCTCTAACTTCCGACGTTGTGCAACCATCTGTACAACTCATATAATATATACAATGAAAGGAATGAGTTCCAACGAACTCAGTAAGGAACAAGCAATTCTCATATATATGTCAATACAATCCACGAATGCACAGATGAAATGATATGGATGGTATGCAGAAATATGAATGCTACTAAGATCTAACTATGCAGGTCTCTAACAGCTGACATGCTTTAAGATATACACCAGCCCTCCTCTGGGTAAGTCTCAACACTCTGATCCGGCAAGGACTGGTTACCTCTGTAGGGATCCTGGGGAAAGGGGTAAGTCCACACCTGGCTCTCAAACCATGGCTGGGGGTTAAGTCAACACTCTCTCACCACGACCATTGGCAATGAGTACTGGCGCATGTCGGGGTTTCTAATCCGATGCAAGTCATAATGGTAACATACTATATGGAGTCCAGATACTTCCCCTATGGCACCAACCAACTTGGTTCAGTATCCTTGGAGTGAGAACCCTCATGGACTGGCTACCGCTATTGGACTCCACTCCTTAACCCTATGGTCATCCACATATTATTGGGGCGGATGCTCTCATGACTCCTCGCGACACCCGGTCCGCTCCTTGGACGTCCATGAGCCCAACCCTAACAAATGCAACCCTACCATTACATGACCAATAGTGGACCACTGAGTCTCCGCACGGACTGGTTACCGCTGTTGGATGAAACATAGTCACGTCACCATTGTCACGGGTCACTCAGCTTCAATTCCCCTGCCAAAAGGGTAATAGCATATGGGGTACCTAACCATGCAATTCTAGACACTCCTAAGTATGTCATCCAGTAATCATGATAGTGCTGGAGACATCAGCAGGCATGTGTCCCATTCCACAGCCTTCTGATATCCTATCCCAAAGGAATACCCCTTCCATCACAACTACACTACATCACTCTTTATCATACCATGAACAGTTGGTGCAATATCATGAAAGATGAAGTACATCAAGGAATACCACAAACAGCAAGTGTACAATAAGATTCACATGCTTTATACAATTACAGCAAGTTACATGATCAAAGAATAGTAAATTATTCAACAACAGAATCATCATGTATATGTAATTGCATATAAATAAGAATGCATGTCCTTACCTGTAATTATGTAAAATGCCTCTAACTTGAATTCCAGAAACTATTATAAGACTTTTACTTGAAACAGAGAACACCTAGGCATAGAGTTACAAGAATATATAAGAGTCAAGAGTCAAAACAAATCCAAAATCAAACCTACACAGACACTGGAAACCGGCCGGTCGCTTGAGCCGGTCGCTTAGGTTGAGCGACCGCAACTAGTGACCGCCCCAAAAACAGAGAGTTTCAATACAAAACTCAGGCTTCTGATCATCCGTTTTTAATCCAGATTTCGAGTGATCATAGCCTAAGTCTCGAATCTAACTGTCACATCCACCCAGCCGAAACCCCATTTGGAATACCCGGGATGTGATCCATAGTCCAAGGATCAATGATCTGAGGTCCATGCCTCCCACATACATGGTAACATAATCTTGAACAGTAATAATCAATGGTAAAAACAGTTAATACTAAGTATCATGAATAAGATAAGATTACATAGATCAGAGTGCGGAAGACAATAACATTAAAGTATAAGCATAATCATAAGGGTGAGAGAAGGTATGATAACATCAATTACATGTCCAAGTGTCAAAAGATAATCTCAAAGATAAGTTAGTTACAAGACCAAAGGTTCCATAAATACACCAGAGGAATGGGGCACTATGCTAGGGTTTCTTCTATATAATAGTAGTCTCCTTAATAGTACGGATGAAGTAAACCCAATGCTGCCGCCTCCACACAACTGTGGGGCTAATCCTAGTGCGGATAGAAATCCTCATCGGCTCCAATATACGAATCCTCACCGACGCCACTACCCGGAGGGTAGTATGTGGAATCATAGTCCGCCTCAAAGGAGGTGCCATCGTAGTCTTCGGTACATGGAATATAATCTAAAACATTTGCACAAAAAGGAATGAATTCGAAGAACTCAGCAAGGAAGTTATTCCATAATTAGAAATCATACACATTCAGAACATATAATAATGCAATGCGATATGGAACATATGATGCAAATATGAGTCTAACTCTATTAATGCTAGTCTCTAGGGTAGACATGCTTTAAGTCATAGCACCGTACTTCTCTGGGTCGCCAGTCACTCTCCCATTTCCATATCTTGGGAATGCCCGGGGAAGATCGGTAAAGTCATCAAAAAACCGTGGAAAGGGGATCGGTCACCACTCTCTCACATCACCATTTGGTCAAGTACTGGCGCATGTCACAGTAAAGCCTAGCCCAATGCAAGTCATCTACTCAATCGGTCAAGTCAGATTCAGATAAGTCCATTCCTCGCCCCCGGCGATCCTTTCCGGTATCCTTCACACTAGCATCAGCGAAATCCCGGATTTCGGACTCATTAACCCTATTGGTCATCCACATATAGTAAATGGGAAGCTCTCACGTCCTCTCACGGATTGGTTACCGGTCTTGAGTGCCCGTGAGCCCAAGTCTATCCATATGCAACTCTACCAATAAATGGCCCCTTTCAGGTATCCGTAGCATGGTTTATGTCCCCTACCGGATTGGTTACCGGCCTAGAGCGCCCATCCAACCATACACTACCACGGGTTGTTCGGTCTCAATGCCCTTCCAATTCGGGTCTGACACGACAAGGATAAACCTAGCCACCCAACTAGACAGTCTTATGTATGTCATCCAATAACCCGGGAGAGTGTCGATAGGCACCATCGGAGAACATCCCATACTATTCCCTCCAATGCCCAAGGACAAGAGTGTCAGTAGGACACCCCCCCCCCAATCCCAATTCATATGTAAGCAATCACATATCCAATCTCATCATTTCTCATGCATCCAATGCATATCCATAATAGTAATCAAATCATGATATTGAAACGAATCATTATAAACATAAGCAAATCAAAATGATAAAGTAACACAACAAGAGTATAAAGATTTAAATGCTACTTCTCTAACACATATGTAACAGTCTTATAATGATTGAAAGAAAATTAAGAGATTTAATTATTTAAATAAAACACAATTCAATATTTGATGACTTATATGTTTATGGAGATAACCATCCTTACCTTGGATGAATTGATGATGAATTGAGAATACCAAGAATAGTCCAATAGAATTGTTAAGGCCCTAAACAAACATCAATAATAAGTTAGAAAAGAAGTCGGGAAGATCGGATGTTAATTGGATCAAAATTGGCCAAGGTTGTTGTCTGCCAACATTTTGGTCGATGGTCTTTGGTCGATGGTATCGACCAAAACGATCGACCAAAATTTCCTTCGAGATAGAAATGTGGATTTTGGGGGTTTTCATCCGAAATGAGTCTTCCGGTGTTCGGATCAATCTGGAACTTGGAGGCATACTTAACAATAGTAGTAGGACACTATAAATCAAGAAATTTACCCAATCCAATGGTCTAAACAAAAAGCCCCAATTTGAGCTATCAAGTTAAAGTGATAAACATGAACATAGCATGCCCTACAACTCAGTTTGGTACCAAATGGCATGATGTTAATAGATAAATCATAGAATACATATGCTAGACATGAGATAGAGGCATAGCATCAATGAATAGCTAAGGAAATCATGGATTGAACATGAGTAGACACTTGGAGTGGTGGTTGCAAGGTTGCAGCACCATTCCCAATGTCTCATCAGCAAGGTGGCAATAGAAAAGAGTAAAAAATGGTAGGGTAGAGAGTGGAATGATGATTCATACCTTAGTGTGGAAGATGAAGACAAGAATCAATGATAAACAAAGAGTTTTTGATGAGGTGCCCTTCACACTAGCCAAGGAGCTGCTTTGGGAAGCTCTCCCCACGTTTCCTGGTGAGAAAATGATTGCAAAAGGGCTCAAGGATCGAGGTTGTAATAAATAGAAAAAGAATATTCCATGGAATCATTAACTTGGCAGACTGGGATATTTTGGTCGATGGTCCTTGGTCGATGGTATCGACCAAAAGGATCGACCAAAATATTTCAACAGAAAACTAAGGTTTAGAACAACAACTTCAAGTAGGGATTTGAAAGGCTATACAAGGTCAAATTGAGTGAGGTTTTCTTCCACAATTCAATCAAGGAGTCTAGTTTTGAGGAATACCTTCGAATTGTGCACAGGAGGTCATTTGATGCATCAACTATATTAATCTTCTCTGATGCACAGACTTTCCTTAAACACTAACAATGCATTTAAGCAAGGGGTATCATTGTCAATGTCCATGGGCTCAGTCTCCGAATCATGATCATCAATCAGAATGGTCCATAAATCTCTTCTTCCACCACTTCGTGTCTTCGGACCTGAATACAACAGTGGATCTGGGTCAGGGTCAAGGTTAGAATAGGGCTGGATATTACATTCTCCCCCCCCCCTAAAAGAATTTCGTCCTCGAAATTGAAAGCGTACCTGTGCTTCCAAAAAGATGAGGAAACTTCTCCTTCATGTCTTCTCCTTTCTCCCATGAAGCTTCTTCAGGGGTATGGTTTTTCCATCGAATCTTCACCAGAGGGATGGTGCGATTCCGCAACTGCTTGTCCTTTCTATCTAGGATCTCGGCTGGTCCTTCATCGTAAGAAAGATCGACACTAAGTCCTTCAGGTGCTTGCTGTAGTATGTGCTTCGGGTTTTCTAGGTATTTTTGAAGCATTGAAACATGGAACACATTGTGAACTCCAGCAAGTGATGGAGGCAAGGCCAAGCGGTATGCTACAGGTCCAACCCTTTCCAAAATCTCAAAAGGTCCAATGAAGCGGGGGCTAAGCTTTCCTTTCACATTGAATCTCTTCACCCCTTTCATAGGTGATACTTTAAGGAAAACTTTCTCTCCAATTGGAAATTCTAAGTCGGTTCTTCTCTTGTCGGCATACGACTTCTGTCTAGATTGAGCAGACTTGATCCTTTCCCGAATCATGTCAACCATATCACTTGTAGCTTCAATCATCTCTGGACCAAAAACTTTTCTTTCACCAGTCTCAGTCCAATACAAGGGCGTTCTACAAGTGTTACCATACAAAGCCTTAAACGGAGCCATGCTTATTGTTGCTTGATAATTGTTGTTATAGGCAAACTCGACTAAGGCTAAGTGTTCATCCCAATTTCCACCCATGTCAACCACACAAGACCTAAGCATGTCTTCAAGAATATGAATTGTCCACTCAGATTGTCCATCAGACTATGGGTGATGAGCTGTACTCAGATTCAATTGGGTTTCCAAGGCTTTCTGCAAACCATTCCAAAACCTTGAGGTGAACCAAGGATCACGGTCAGAAACAATACTCACTGGCACTCCGTGTAGACGAACTACATTGTCCACATAAAGTCTAGCTAGCTTATCCAAAGAGTAAGTGATCTTCATAGGAATGAAATGGACTGATTTGGTCAACCTATCAACAATCACCCACACAGTGTCCTTTCCCTTACTCATCCGCGGCAAGCTAGTCACAAAGTCCATTGAGATATCTTCCCACTTCCAACTAGGAATAGGAAGGGGCTGAAGTAATCCAGATGGGGGTTGACAAAAGCCTTTCACACGTTGGCAAGTTTCACACTTGGCAACGAAGTCTTCAACGTCTGCTTTCAAACCATTCCACCAAAAATGTTCCCTTAAGTCCTTGTACATTTTGGTACTTCCAGGGTGTATTGTAAAGATGGACTGGTGTGCTTCTTTCAATATTTCCTTCTTGATTTCATCAACAGCGGGCACACAGAGTCTACCTCTAAACAAAAAGGTACCATCCAAAGATGTACTAAAAGCAGGGTCCATTTCTGAATTTGAGGCAATTTTATCAATCCTCTCTTTCAACTCTAGATCAAAACTTTGCAAGGCAAAAATTCTATCTCTAAGGGAGGATCTTGCAGTCATGGCATAGAGATGCGATCCGAACCCTTAGGGACCACTTCCAAACCAAATCTTTCCATCGAGGACAACAAAGCCCGACTCAAAGCATTTAAATCCAATTCTTTTCTTTGACTCTTTCTACTGAGAGCATCCGCCACTACATTTGCTTTACCCGGGTGGTACTGGATGTCACAATCATAGTTAGAGACCAATTCCAACCATCTTCTCTGTCTCATATTCAGCTCCTTCTGGGTAAAGAAGTATTTCAAACTTTTATGATCCGTAAAGATGGCGATCTTCTCACCATAAAGATAGTGTCTCCAAATTTTCAAAGCAAATACCACAGCAGCAAGCTCTAAGTCATGAGTGGGGTAGTTCCACTCATAATCCTTTAGTTGTCGAGAGGCATAAGCCACTACCTTTCCGTGTTGCATCAACACGCAGCCCAAACCGATTTTAGAACCATCAGTGTAGACCGTTAATCCACTAGAACTATCAGGTATAGTCAGAACCGGAGCACTTGTCAATCTAACTTTCAGCTCTTCAAAAATTTTCTCACAAGAATCGGTCCAGACAAACTTCTCTTCTTTTCTAGGTAGCTTAGTCATAGGGGCAGCCAACCTAGAAAAGTTTTCAATGAATCTCCAGTAGTATCCTACTAATCCAAGAAAACTTCTTATCTCAGTCAGGGTCTTCGGCCTTTCCCAATCAGTAACAGTTTGGACTTTCTCTGGGTCAACACGAATACCCTCGGCTGAAACAACATGGCCAAGAAATACTACTCTTGAGAGCCAAAAGTCACACTTGCTAAATTTAGCATAGAGTTTCTTTTCTCTCAACCTTTGCAACGTGAAGTTCAGGTGCTCCGCATGCTCTTATTCATTCTTTGAGTAAATCAAGATGTCATCAATGAAAACGATTACAAACTTATCGAGCACATCGTGAAATACTCGGTTCATGAGGTCCATGAACACGGAAGGGGCATTAGTTAAGCCGAAAGGCATCACTTTAAATTCATAATGTCCGTACCTTGTTCTGAACGTTGTCTTAAAGATGTCACTTGACTTCACTTTCAGCTGATGATATCCCGATCTCAAATCAATCTTTGAAAAGACAGCAACACCCTTCAACTGATCAAAAAGGTCATCAATCCGAGGCAAAGGGTATCTATTCTTGATTGTCAGCTTGTTCAATTCCCGGTAGTCAATGCACAGACGCATACTACCATCTTTCTTCTTTACAAACAAGACCGGAGCTCCCCAAGGCGACACACTTGGCTACACGAAACCTCTCTCTAAGAGTTCATTTAATTGAGTTTGCAACTCTTCGAGTTCGGTAGGTGCCATTCTGTAAAGGGCCTTGGATACAGGAACCGCTCCAGGAATTAAGTCTATAGAAAACTCAACTTCCCTATAAGGAGGTAAACCTGACAAGTCATCCGGAAAAACATCAAGGAATTCACTAACAACTCTGACTTCTTCAAGTCTCTTCTTCTCTCTGACCTTGCTTCCAGACGAAGCATCTTCCAAAAAGGCATGGACTTGCATTAGAGTGGACAAGGTCTTCTTGCTAAATCTTCCCTTCTCTCCTTGAAATTCGAAAATTGAATTCTCTTCTACACCGAACTGGATCTTCTTTAAGGAGCATAAGATCACGGCATTGTAGAAGGTCAACCAGTCGATTCCCAAAGATTACATCAAAATCTCTCATGTCAAACAATACAAGATTTGCCTTTAGATTCCTTCCACAAATCAAAACAGAACAATCTTCTAACACTTTATCTAGTTTAATAGCAGACCCAACAGGGGTACAAATAGATAAATAACTAGATAAACATATCGAGGTGCCAAGTTAGTTCTCAAGGCAAAAGTAGATGATATGAATGAATGTGATGCACCCGTATCAAATAATACAAATGCGACAAGAGAAGCTACTAACAGAGTACCTGTTACAACATCGTGGCAGGGGTCTTGCTCGGCTCCAGAGATACTAAATACTCTACCAGAGGGAGGGGCAGAACTAGTAGCAGGAGTACTCTTCACTACAGGAGCTTGAGGTTGCACAAACTTCTTCGGGCAGAAACGAGCATAATGGCCTGCTTGCTTGCAGAGGAAGCAAGTAGTGTCTTTCGGTCCAATAGGAGCTGTAGCAGGGAAAGGTCTCTGATAAGCTGGTCTAGGATTCACCATCCCAAGTCTAGGAGGATAAGTAGCTCCCTGAGGTCTGGCTCCACTGGGCTGACCATAATAGCTCACAGGAAGGGAATTAGGATTCTGACCAAAATTTCTCGGCTGAAAGGCGGGTGCAGGATAAGGAGCAGGTCTAGCAAAACGCCGATCAGTGCAGTCCACAAATCCAGAAGGTCTAGGTTGCCAGGGTTTCTGAACTCGAGCATTTTCCTTTTCATTTTCTTCAAGCTTCTTTGAGTTTTGAACCACTTGAGCCTATCCTTCAAGAGGCAAGATAGTGAGGTATGCCTTGATAGAAGGTCGCAAACCCTTGAAAAACTTTTTCGCCTTGGCTTCTTCAGACTTAATAGATTCGGGGGCGAAGAAGAAAAGTTCTTCAAATTTTAGCTAATACTCAAGCACAGACAAAGTACCTTGTACTAAGGCCATGAACTCGGCCTCCTTAGCATCCTTTACAGCTTCTGCAAAGTAGTTCTTGCAGAAAGCTTCCTTAAACTTCTCCCAGGTAACAACACCACCATTCAAGGTCTCAAGGATAGGCCTAGTGGAAGCCCACCATGCATCAGCTTCTTGCTGAAGCTTCTGCTCGGCAAACAACACTTTCTGGGCATCAGAACATTGCAAATGTCTGAAGGCCTTCTCCAACTCACGAAGCCACTTGTTCGGAAAGAGGGTGTCTTTTGTTACACCAGTAAAGGAAAGTACTTGCAACTTTAAGAAACTTTCCATCAATCGGGTGTGGGGTGTCCCGATGAATCTGTCCACAAGAGGGGCTACGGCTTCAGAAGTTCCAACTCCGGCACAATTCTCATTGCGAAGGGTAGCAAAACCAGTCATCATTTGATTAAATTGGGCAGCCTGCTGTTGCATCATGTTGGTCATGACGCTGGCAATATCTTTAAAGCTTCCGATATCGGGGGCACCAGGAATGCCATTCGTGGTGTGGCTATCTTCCTATGTCTGCTGATCAGAGCCCCCAGCAGGGGTTTCTTCGTTTCCGTTGCTTCCGGATCCGACGAAACGATTTCTAAGTAAGACCATTCCCCAAGGATCAAAGATAAGGATACCAAAATTTCAAATTTGACAAAGACCACTTGACCAACGAATAGGATAACCAAATCATGGTTAGAATTATCAATATAACAGTCAAATAAACCAGCATTGATCAAAATCCAAAGGAAATGAGTCAAAGAATCAAAAATTCCCAAAATAACCCAATGCAGAAAAATGATAAATTTTGGTTGATGCTTCTTGGTCGATGGTATCGACTAAAAGGATCAACCAAAATAAATTCTGCGCGAAAATCAGATTTAAAGGGCCCACTTCTCATTTCATTTTCATTTCTCACTCAACCATTTCGAGTTTATCTCTGGAGAAAGCGATTTTCTAGGGTTTTCAAAAGTTCTAGGACTTGATTCAAGGCTTCAACCATTCTTGATAATCTCACTTGATCACCAACACAAGTAGGTTCTCTTTCTTTTTCTCTTTTCTTGTAAACTTCATTCACCATTGTTGTGTTCTTTAATAAAACTGAATAATACTTGTAGCTAATGGTTAGAATCATGCATATAAATGATTAGAAACATGTTTTCATAACTTTTCAAGTAAGATTAAGTTCCAAACACAAGATTGCATCTATTTTGGTTACCAAAACATTATTCATTTCACAAAAAACCAACTTTACAAAAACTTGTCTCATTTTCAAACCAAAAGGAATTTTGACATGAAACAAATTCCTACAACACTGATCTACTATGGGGAAAGTGTTCCCATTCTCCATTCGGTCAAATCCCTATTTTTCAAAAATCACAAATGCAAGCCCAAAGAGGGATTTTTCTCTCTCCTACTTGCTGAATTTTCACTTTAAATATGTCAAAAAGATGAATTTTCAATAGAGGAAGTATTCTAGCATGTTTGTACAGGTCTTATGCATATGTCAGAATGATCAAATCAAAATTTCACCAAAATCGAAATTTTCTGAAAATTTACGAAAATGCCCTTCATCTAACAATCACACACTGGGACTAATCCAAATGAGTTTCTTTCCTTGTTTCAACAGATCCACCATGCCTAGAGGAGGGAGATGAGTGGATAGGGGTAGAGGACTTGTTCCCCGGGCTGAGGCATAGACGAGGAGCATTTCACTACTCCTATGGCGGAGTTTCTTCACGAGCATTATTTCCATGAAATACTGATCGAGCACGAACAATTGGTGGATGTGGATGATTTAGAGGTATTTCGCATCCGAGAGAGATTAGAGGCTATGGATTGGCTTCACTTATACACTACGGCACAACCAGTTTACCCAGATCTTATCAGATACTTCTATAGTAATCTGACTTACCGTATAGAGGATGATCCGAGGGATGGTTCTAGGATTGTCATGGATTCCATGGTCGGAGGCAGGGAGATCAGTTTCACTACGAGGACACTGGCTCTCATCTTAGATATACCGATCATACGAGATTCCCGTTGGTGGATTCCCGCCGGCACAGATATCACCGAGGCTCTTCTTCCCTATGAGGTATGCATGACTCTATGGGATGACATTGACTGCTATATGCCCCGGTGTGGTACCGCGATGCGTCCTTCAGCTAGAGTTATCACTCGCATCATTGGGCGAAACATCCTTCCGAAGGCAGGGCATCATAGCAAAGTGTCGGCGATGGAGGCACAGTCATTTATAGTATGTATACTGGAGTACAAATCGATTTAGCATATATCATGCAAAATGTCATGATTGATCGGATCGAGTTTCCTGGGGATAGGAACTTGGCTTTCGGCCGACTCTTGACTCGTATCTTTGAGTACTTTGATGTGGACTTGGAGCATACACCTATGATTCAGGGTCGAGATTTAGGTGAGCCCATTGGTACATGGTTGATCAGGAAGATGGGGCTCCATGATGCAGTCAGATCAGAGGATGAGGATGATATCGATGATGCATCATGAGATGATGACTCGGAGGATGATAGTACTGATGGTGATGATGGTGGTGAGCATGATGATCAGGGTCATGATGAGGCTCCGAGACATGAGGAGGTTCCCGCTCCACGATTTACTGAGGTCGGAGGTCCACCACACACGACTTCTGAGGCTCTAGATGTGGCTTCTCATCAGTCATCGATTTACTCTATTCTTGAGAGGATCGAGGCTCGGCAGGAGAGGATGGAGTTACACATGTGCACCCTCAGTGAGAGGTTTGCATGACTAGAGGACTTTAGATCTAGGAGGGATCAGACAAATCACAGGAGTCACTCACCTACATAGACAGTACTAGGAATTTTCTTTTATGTCATCATGGATGTATTTCCTTTTTCAAACTTGTAAAAATTCCCCTATGAGATCAATGAAGTTCAGTTATTTTGTCTATATTATTGTGTCTTATTCAGGAGTCAAATTATGTTTCAATATTTTGGTTTCTAGTCCAGGTTATCTATTATTCACTTCTAAGAACACTTGAGTCACTTTCGGATCTGTGACTCGGAATGTTCCGTCACCGTTTCTGTGGTCGGGGTTCCACTAGAAGCTGGCTCTAATACCAATCTGTCACATCCACCTAGTCGGTACCCCATTTGGAATACCCTGGATGTGATCCACAGTCCAAGGATCAATGATCTGAGGTCCATGCCTCCCACATATACGGTAACATAATCTTGAACAGTAATAATCAATGGTAAAAACAGTTAATACTAAGTATCATGAATAAGATAAGATTAAATAGATCAGAGTGCGGAAGACAATAACATTAAAGTATAAGCATAATCATAAGGGTGAGAGAAGGTATGATAACCACTCTCTCAGAGCAGCAGAAAAGAAGTGTGATAACGTCAATTACATGTCCAAGTGTCATAATCTCAAAGATAAGTTAGTTACAAGACCAAAGGTTCCATAAATACACCAGGGGAATGGGGCACTATGCTAGGCTTTCTTCTATACTAATAGTAGTCTCCTCAACAGTACGGATGAAGTAAACTCAATGCTGCAGCCTCCGCACAACTGTGGGGCTAACCCTGGTGCGGATAGTAATCCTCCTCGGCTCCAATATACGGATTCTCACCGACGCCACTACCCGGAGGGTAGTATGTGGAATCATAGTCCGCCTCAAAGGAGGTGCCATCGTAGTCTTCGGAACCTGGAATATAATCTAAAACATTTGCACAAAAAGGAATGAGTTCGAAGAACTCAGCAAGGAAGTTATTCCATAATTAGAAATCATACACATTCAGAACATATAATAATGCAATGCGATATGGAACATATGATGCAAATATGAGTCTAACTCTATGAATGCTAGTCTCTAGGGTAGACATGCTTCAAGTCATAGCACCGTACTTCTCTGGGTCGTCAGTCACTCTCCCATTTCCATATCTTGGGAATGCCCAGGGAAGATCGGTAAAGTCATCAAAAAACCTTGGTAAGGGGATCGGTCACCGCTCTCTCACATCACCATTTGGTCAAGTACTGGCGCATGTCACAGTAAAGCCTAGCCTAATGCAAGTCATCTACTCAGTCGGTCAAGTCAGATTCAGATACGTCCATTCCTCGCCCCCGGCGATCCTTTCCGGTATCCTTCACACTAGAGTCAGCGAAATCCCGGATTTCGGACTCATTAACCCTATTGGTCATCCACATATAGTAAACGGGAAGCTCTCACGTCCTCTCATGGATTGGTTACCGGTCTTGAGCGCCCGTGAGCCCAAGTCTATCCATATCCAACTCTACCAATAAATGGCCCCTTTCAGGTATCCGTAGCATGGTTTATGTCCCCTACCGGATTGGTTACTGGCCTAGAGCGCCCATCCAACCATACACTACCACGGTTTGTTCGGTCTCAATGCCCTTTCGATTTGGGTCTGACACGACAAGGATAAACCTAGCCACCCAACTAGGCAATCCTATGTATGTCATCCAATTACCCGGGAGAGTGTCGATAGGCACCATCGGAGAACATCCCATACTATTCCCTCCGATGCCCAAGGACAGGAGTGTCAGTAGGACACCCCCCAATCCCAAGTCGTACGTAAGCAATCACATATCCAATCTCATCATTTCTCATGCATCCAATGCATATCCATAATAGTAATCAAATCATGATATTGAAACGAATCATTATAAACATAAGCGAATCAAAATGATAAAATAACACAACAAGAGTATAAAGATTTAAATGATACTGTTCTAACACATATGTAACAGTCTTATAATGAGATTTCATTCTTTTAAATAAAACGCAATTCAATATTTGATGACTTATATGTTTATGGAGATAACCATCCTTACCTTGGATGAATTGATGATGAATTGAGAATACCAAGAATAGTCAAATAGAATTGTTAAGGCCCTAAACAAACATCAATAATAAGTTAGAAAAGAAGTCGGGAAGATCGGATGTTAATTGGATCAAAATTGGCCAAGGTTGCTGTCTGCCAACATTTTGGTCGATGGTCTTTGGTCGATGGTATCGACCAAAAGGATCGACCAAAATTTCCTTCGAGACAGAAATGTGGATTTTGGGGGTTTTCATCCGAAATGAGTCTTCCGGTGTTCGGATCAATCTGGAACTTGGAGGCATACTTAACAATAGTAGTAGGACACTATAAATCAAGAAATTTACCCAATCCAATGGTCTAAACAAAAAGCCCCAATTTGAGCTATCAAGTTAAAGTGATAAACATCATGGCCTGAGTTGGAATTGATTGCATTAATGAGGAATGGCATGTAATAGTTAGAGGAACTAATAGAAATTCGATTGGAATCATATGGCAATGTTAAACATGAACATAGCATGCCATACAACTCAGTTTGGTACCAAATGGCATGATGTTAATAGATAAATCATAGAATACATATGCTAGACATGAGATAGAGGCATAGCATCAATGAATAGCTAAGGAAATCATGGATTGAACATGAGTAGACACTTGGAGTGGTGGTTGCAAGGTTGCAGCACCATTCCCAATGTCTCATCAGCAAGGTGGCAATAGAAAAGAGTAAAAAATGGTAGGGTAGAGAGTGGAATGATGATTCATACCTTAGTGTGGAAGATGAAGACAAGAATCAATGATAAACAAAGAGTTTTTGATGAGGTGCCCTTCACACTAGCCAAGGAGCTTCTTTGGGAAGCTCTCCCCACGTTTCCTGGTGAGAAAATGATTGCAAAAGGGCTCAAGGATTGAGGTTGTAATAAATAGAAAAAGAATATTCCATGGAATCATTAACTTGGCAGACTGGGATATTTTGGTCGATGGTCCTTGGTCGATGGTATCGACCAAAAGGATCGACCAAAATATTTCCAGCAGAAAACTAAGGTTTAGAACAACAACTTCAAGTAGGGATTTGAAAAGCTATATAAGGTCAAATTGAGTGAGGTTTTCTTCCACAATTCAATCAAGGAGTCTAGTTTCGGGGAATACCTTTGGATTGTGCACAGGAGGTCATTTGGTACATCAACTATATTAATCTTCTCCGATGCGCAGACTTTCCTTAAACACTGACAATGCATTTAAGCAAGGGGTATCATTGTCAATGTCCATGGGCTCAATCTCCGAATCATGATCATCAATCAGAATGGTCCTTAAATCTCTTCTTCCACCGCTTCGGGTCTTCGGACTTGAATACAACAGTGGATCCGGGTCAGGGTCAAGGTTAGAATAGGGCTGGATACTACACTAACACTCCTAAATACTATTTTTAAGGGAAAACTAACAATCATCATAAATGGGTTACCCAGAAACTCTCCCCTTGACTGGATCTATCCATTAACAAATGCAAGGATTCATTTTTGGACAGGATCTCATTAAGAACATTGGGAAGGGAGTACAAAAAATCAAATCGGTAACCACTAACAAAAAGGGGATGGGTTCATATCAATTAGAGGTTAAAAAGAAGAGAATAGCAGATGGAGATTCATTACCTTAACCAGAATCACCAAGAATAGAAGAGAAAAGGTTCCATAACATTAACAGCACTTCGCCCACCTTCCAGCATGTTTCCACTGCCGCCTAATCGCCCAAAATAGCAATCCCGAGCATAATAATGCGTTAATAGGGCGAGGGATGCTATTTATAACAAACAGGGGGCAAAATAGGGCAAAACCCCGAAAACAGAACCGGGCGGTCGCTTGGTTCAATCGACCGCCACTAGCAACCGCCCCCATGTATATTGCTATACAAGGGTGCTTTGCTCATGGGGTTGAAGACCAAGTACAACCTAACCCAGAAGAAGACATGGGGGAGGTCTTAGTCCGAAAATGAATCTCAATAGGTCAATAATAATGGGGTTAGGGTTTCATCAAACATGGCTCTCATGGAAAGGCTAGGGGGAATCAGGATTCACCCTAGGGAAAGAGAAACAAAGATTGCACAATCTGAAAAGGTGTTGGGGAGTTTCCAACAGATAAAAGAACATTAGGTTTCAGATATGGTTACCTCTCACAAGAGTTAGTTACTTCTCATGAGAGTTACCCATAAATAATTCTCACAAAAATAACCCAAGATAGATAAAGGAACATCTCATTAGTATTTCAAAATAAAGAATGGAATTTGGAAGGGTCTACCAATGAGAGAAAATAAGGTTCTCAATTAAAGTGAAAGGAAAGAAATTCAAATCATACAATTAGGGATTTACTAACAAGAATCCGTGCATCCCACGGAAAGACTAAGGAGAATAAAGATTCACCCTTAGGGCAAAGAATTTACAATCAAGAAAGGTTTTGGGGAGGGTCCAATGAATTAACCATAAATAAAAGGGTTCCCAATTGGTTACCCTCTCACAAGAGTTACCCAAGAATTTCCCCTCAAAATCTCTCCCTTCTGGTTCCAATGGTCCAAGGAATATCAGGGATCAACTCCTCAATTATGAGGACACAAGGGAAGGTCATGGTAATAATATGAGACCTTCCCACAATCATAAAGATAGGTAGAAAATTAGGGAAAGTGTCACCAAGATCATTGGTGGAGTCAAATTCAAGAATCATCGCCATATGGCTTCAAGAACATAGAGTGAATTGGGGGATTCACTCTAGGGCTAATAGAATTAGAGAAGAGGTCATTACAGCAGTGTAATACTCTTCTCATGATCAGAAAATCAGAAGTAGAGAAGAAAGAATGAATTAAAGAATAAACGAATTGAATACTAACCTTTTAGAAGAGAAACCGATGAAGAAATCAGAACAGATGCTTGAGGATCTTCCTTGGCTTCGAAGGAGAGGTTCTAGGGCTTTTCCCACGTTCTCCAAAGGCTTAGAACAGATTGAGACTGAAACACATGGAGTTCCTCCTTTTAAATAGCACAAAGAGTTCAAGAATTACTAGGATTTCACCAAACTGTCTGTTGGTTGATTGGTTGCCAAAGAGAAAGTTCTAAGGTCCTTCCCATGCCATCAAGAGGTTTAGAAACATAGTGGGATAGCTTACCACGAAATTGAAAGAATTAAAACTTTTAAAAACCTTCAAAACAGAAAATTACCAAAATGCCACTGCCTGGACAGCTTATTCAAAACAAAGGATTTAATGGGCCAAACTTCAATATTTTTGGATGGGCTTCTTTCAACACATCATACTACTTACCTAGTATGGAGGGATGTCTTCAAACCAGGTCCAACTAAGCTTTAGGTCCATCAACCAAGTTCTTCATTACCAATGAGTAGTTCAACTCCAAATCAAATAAGGTTTCCATAAGGAAACACCATCATCAGTATCCATGGGTTTTGGGTCAAACACCATATCTTCTACTGAGATGGCCCACAAAGACATCGTCCTCATTTTGGGACATTGGATCAACTCTAAGGGAAAGGTTTGACATGGCTTCCTAAGATTTTCAAAGATAGTAAACCTGAAATCACGGTCAAACTTCAAAGTCAACATTAAACAAACCCTACTTCACCCAAAACAGATCGGGTTTCCGGGCTAGATTTAGGCTGGGTGTCACAATAGTAGCGTAATACCTTTCTCATAGTCAAGAGATCAGAAGAATATAAGAGAGAATAGATCAAAGAAAAAACAAATCTATTACTAACCTTTTTAGAAGAAGATTCGATGAAGAAACTCGAACGGATGCTTGGGGTTCTTCCTTGGCTTTGAAGAAGAGGTTCTAGGGTTCTTCCCATGTTCTCTAGAGGTTTAGAATTGATAATGAGTGAAAAATACGAAGTTCCCCGAGAACAAAAAACCCTAAAAAATCAGAGTTTTACATTTTTGATCTTACTGTCACTGTTGGTCGATTGGTTGGTTGACTGGCCAGTTGACCAATCAGTCGACCAATGCTGTCAGCAAGTCCAATTTAGGGAAATCAAGGTCCAAACCTCAATATCTTTGTATGGGCCTCTCACAACTCATCAAACAACTTACCTAGCGGGGATGCCTTCAAATCATGTCCAAATAGGCTTTAGGTCCAACAACCAGGCGCTCTCCTTCATCAATGTGCAGTTTCTTCTCCAACTCAAACAAAGTTTCCAAGTATGGAACACCATCATCAATATCCATGGGTTTTGGGTCAAACACCATGTCTTCCATTGAGATGGCCCATATTTGCCTTCTACCTTCACTTCAAGTCTTCAAACCTACAAACAACAGGGTTTTCGAGTTAGGGTTAGGGCTAGATTTCACATGATGAGTTGCAACTGGTGTCCCAAATGTAGATGGACTTTGAAGGAGGAAGAAACCACCAAAGATGACTTCCTCAATAATGGGGATGAAGAATCTAGAGAAGAATTCCAACTATCAAAGCTCATAAAAAAAAAGAAAGGCGACGTCAAGGATCCAACTCCTTAGGCAAAAGATTGGGCTGAAGAATGACAAGGGTTACTTCTATTCCCAATCCACCTCTCTTCCTTTTTTTTTTTTTTTTTTTTTTTTTTTGGTTGTAGTCATGGTTCACTGTGTCGGCGACATATTGCTGACACACGGCGATATGTCGCCATGTCGCTGGGGGGCGACACGACTCTAGTGACACGATATATACCAAATATCGGCGACATATCGCCCTGTGTCGGCAATATGTCGCCGACAAGTTGATATATCGCCGAAAAATCGGCGATATATCGCTACATTCGCCATATATAACAACCTTTGGTTTTTTTTCCGCCAATTTTTCGTTCACTTTTTGCCAAAGTGACATAGGGCCTCTAAAAGCTCCGGGGGCGCTGCCCCCACACCCCCACCGGGGCGACCTCCCCGGACCCCCGCCCGCTCACCGGGGAGTGGGACCCCATATCCGTCGGCAACAATATGTGAAGCATGAGCCATACTCAACATAATTGTATAATGAATTGTAAACTTTAGTACATCTCTTTACTAATTGTGTATTTGTGTTCTCTTTGCATATTTATATTAGTTTACATGAATTTTCCAAACTTCCAGTTTTGCCCGCATATAGCCGGACATGTGCTAATTATATACTTTAGGTTAGGTGATGTTTTAGGTCAAAATAACACTCCCAATGTGTTTATTGACCTCAAATTAGGTTACACGTCAAATTTCAGGTCAAAATGACCTGAAATACCCTTAGAAACAGGGGTTCCATTTTTCATCGAACCCCTGCCAAAAGTCGACCAACTTTGGCGACGCCGTGTTGCCAGGGTCCGACACGGCGACACGGGCTGACATGTCGGACCTTGGTTGTAGTAATGAAATTTTGTTTTTATTTCTCTCAATATGAATTCATGTGGTGCGAATGCTTAGCTTGCAATACTAACTTACTAACTTCTAGACTTCGTGTGAAATCCCCTAGGATCCTAAACCAAAACCTCACTTGCAGGTCTAAAAAACTGAGGATCTAGTAGAAGACAGCTGTGGGCGATCCAAGTTGAAACTATTGGATTGGGATTAGAATCCATGGACACGAATGGTGAAGTTGGTGATTTTGCCACTTTGTTAGAGTTGGATTTCCTAGTCGCGATTCTGCCACTTTTGGAGATGTTTAAGTCCAGGTAGGAGCCCCTAACCTAATCTCCAAGATTAGGCAAGTGTCCACAACAAATCGGACTGAAGAACCACCTTGCTATTGAAAAATAGTAGGGCAGTTGTTCTACCGATTTGCCTCCACTAGGGGTGGTTGGTCCGGTAAAGAATGGGCAATTTGGGGTTTTGACTCCCAAAACTTGTATTTAATGGTTCTTAATCTCATAAAGGGATTATTTTATTATTAGATTGCAGAGAGCCCTATAACGAGTTAGAGCCTCGTAACAGTGAAGAATGTTGTATAGTCTTAGTCTCACATCTAGTAGAAGTGGAAGTTTGTTGAGAGTTTTAGTCCCAGTTTGAATAGATGTGGGAGAAGGTAGGATGGGGAGAGGCTATAAAATGATGCCTCCTCCTCCACATGTAATTAATCCCAAAATCTTCCCTCTTGTATATTTCTTTATCTATAGTGGAGTTTTCTCTCTTGGCCGTGGTTTTTTCCCTTAAAGGGTTTTCCACGTAAATTCTTGTGTTCTTCTTTTCTCTTATTTGTTAATTGTTCTATTCGGTGGGGTTTTTCATAACCCAACAGGTGGTATCGAGCAGGGTTTTGTTTGCATCCTACGGAGGTGCTATAGAAATTTTTTGAAGTCATTATTCACGTGTTTTTTTTTCGGGTATCCTTGAAAGGTATATTGGGTGATTAAGAGCATGTCTAGGAAAATTTTGTCTATGGAGTCTGGTATTTAAGCGGACCGGTTGTGTCCCTCCAGTCTTTCCTGGTAATTTTCCTAGTGTACTTTGGTTCAACAATATACCAGTTGGAATTAACTTGAGGAGATACTTTTCACGTGAAATAGTGGGAGTTATTCTGTAGTCAACAATAGTTCGTGATAGAAGCAATGGCAGCAAGGATTGACATCGGCAAGTTTGACGGCACAAAATTCTCATTATGGAAGATGAAGATGAAGGCATTATTGATAAAGGATAACTGCCTGGAAGCCATCAATAATCGGCCGGCGGAGATCACAGATAACGAAAAGTGGAACAGATTAGATGCAATGGCCCTTTCCAATTTGCATCTTGCATTATCTGATGATATTTTAGCGGGCATAGAAGAGAAGAAAACTGCTAAGGAGGTTTGGACCATCTCATCAAATTGTATGAAGCCAAGTCACTTCACAACAAAAAAATTTTGAAGAGAAAGTTGTATACCTCACAGATTTCAGAATCTACATTAGTTACAGAACACATACATACTCTGACTTCGTTATGTCTCAACTTTTAAAGTTGGGACATAATGTTACGCCACAGGAACGTGCTGAAATTTTACTCCAAAGTCTTCCAGATTCCTAGGACCAAGTCATCATCAATTTAACCAGTAATATCCTCTCTGATTATCTGGTATTTGATGATGTCGCTACTGCAATCCTTGAAGAAGAAAATAGATGAAAAAGCAAGGAAGATAGACAGGCAAGCTCACAACAAGCAGAAGCTTTGTCTATAACACGAGGAAGGTCAATGGAACGTGATTCCAGTGGAAGTCACAATCAATGGAGGTCAAAATCCAGGGGTAAGAAAATTTTCAAGTGCTATAATTGTGGCAGAAGGGGACACTTCAAAAATGAGTGTCAATTAAAAAAGGGTGTAGATAAGGCAGAAACATCTCAAGGGTGCGTTGCTGAAGGAGATATTCTTTACAGCGAAGCAGCAACGGTATCCAATGATAGATTGGAGCTCACTGATGTTTGGATCTTGGATTCGGGAGCAACATGGCACATGACCTCTCGCAGAGATTGGTTTCACACTTATGAACCTATCTCTACAGGGTCTATGTACATGGGAAATTATCATGCCTTGGAGATTGCTAGAATTGGTACCATCAAATTGAAGATGTATGATGGTATCATACACACTATTCAAAATGTGCGGCATGTGAAGGGCCTAAAGAAGAAAATATCATCTTTGGGACAGTTAGATGAAATTGGGTGCAAGACCCGCATCCAAAATGGAATGATGAGGATCATCAAAGGAGCGCCAGTTGTAATGAAGGCTGAAAGGGGCGCTGCAAATTTGTACAAATTAATGGGAGAAACGTGTCTGTAGGCAAAAGCATCAGTTGCATCAACCGGTACTACGGAAGAGATGACAAAAGTGTGGCATCAAAAATTGGGCCACATGTCAGAGCAAGGGTTGATGGTTCTCGCCGAACGGAAATTACTCCCGGGCCTCACAAAGGTTTCATTATCCTTTTGTGAGCACTGTGTTACAAGTAAGCAGTATAGATTGAAGTTCAATGCATCTGCTTCCAGAAGTAAAAGTATTCTGGAATTAGTTCATTCTGATGTTTGGCAAGCACCTGTTACATCTCTGGGAGGAGCAAGGTATTTTGTATCTTTTATTGATGATTATTCCAGAAGATATTAGGTGTTTCCTATCAAGAAGAAGTCAGATGTGTTTTTAGTTTTCAAAACATTTAAAGCGCAAATTGAACGAGAAAGTGAGAAGAAAATCAAGTGCCTTAGGACGAACAATGGCGGAGAATATACAGGGGATGACTTCATTGAGAATATTCCCGAGTGTGTGATCCATAGCCCCGAAGATCATGTATCAAGGAAATCATCCTCCCACATAAGCAATAACATAATCATGAACGGATAAAATCAAGTGTAATATTATAAATAAAATATCCAAACAAGGAAATGAATAACAGTATAATCAGAGTGCATACCAGATGTAAACATAAAAAAGGAGAAGTGTGAGGCGGAATCTCACTCCACAATTACAGCGGAAATGTAGCACGTAATTCTAAAAGAATACAAAAGTTCTCAAAAGAAAGTAAAGGAATGGAACTCAAACTAAACTAAGAGTCTTCTACTCTATAGATAACGTCTTCAAAATAGTGGACTTCATCAATCCAACTAAGGCGTTCCCACTCCACATTAGGTCTAATCGTAGTATGCAACGTGACCAAACGTGGGATCATCAATGTGATCTTCATTGTAGCTAGCACCTTGCGTGTAGTACGCTTCTTCAACTAGTGCTTCTTCATATTGCCCTTCATAGTAATCAGTACCTGTAGAAGAATCTAATACAAGAGGTTGCACAAAAAGGAGTGAGTTTGAATGAACTCAGTAAGGCAAGTTAAATCATATCAACATAAATAACATGCTGCAGAATCTAACAAAATGCAATGCAATGTGAATAAGAAAATGTATGTATGCATCTATACTCTATGTATGATGGTCTCTATATGGTTATCAATTTGAATTACAACAGCATTGTGGGTGGTCAACCAATCAATACCCAAAATGATATCAAAATCCTTCATATCCAAAAGTACCAAATTCTTCTCACCAATCAAAACAGGACATTTAACTATCTTTTTATCTAGTTTCACAACAGGTTCAGTAGGAGTACTAATCGATAAACAACTAGATAAAATCTCAGGTTCCAAATCAATCTTCTTGATAAATGCAGATGATATGAATGAATGAGAAGCACCCGTATCAAATAACACAAATGCAGGAATAAAAACAACGATTAAAGTACCTGTAACCACTTCATGATTCTCATCCTGTTCAGTACCAGAAATGCTGAACACTCTTCCAGAAGGAGGGACAGGAGCATTCTTCACTAAAGGAGCAGGCTGTTGAACAGGCTTCTTAGGACAGTCACAAGCAAAGTGACCAGTCTGCTTACAGTAGAAGCAAACAGGGTTGCTAAGTCCAACAGGAACAGGTGCAACTGGAGGCTTCTTATCCAAAGGCCTAGGAATAGCATTCACATTCATCGGCGGCCAATTCCCACCAAACTGACCAAACTGGCCTTGTTGCCGAAATCCCGAGCTCTGAACACTCCTAGGCTAAAAAGTAGGAGTAGGGTATGGCATAGATCTCACAAAGCGTTGATCAGTTCGATCCGCAAATCCTGGATTCCTTGGCTGCCAGGGTCTTTGCACTCTAGCATTCTCTTTCTCAGTTTCTTCCAGCTTCTTGGCATTTTGCACCACCTGTGCATAGCTTTCAATAGGTTGAATAGTGAGATATGCCCTGATTGCAGGTCGCAATCCCTTGAAGAATTTCTTCGCTTTGGCAATCTCAATCTTCAAAGAGTCAGGAGCAAAGAAGTGAAGCTCCTCGAACTTCTATTGGTATTCCAACACCGACAAAGATCCTTGCACAAGAGCCATAAATTCAGCTTCCTTCGCATCCTTCACTGCTTTCGGGAAATAGTTCTTGCAAAAAGCTTCCTTGAACAAATCCCACAACACAACGCCAGTATGCAAACCTTCCAAAACAGGCCGAGTGGAAGTCCACCAAGCGTCAGCTTCATGTTGCAACTTTTGCTCTGCAAACAAAATTTTCTGAGCTTCAGTACATTGCAAATGATGAAAAGCTTTTTCCAACTCACGTAGCCACTTGTTAGGAAACAAGATATCCTTGGATACTCCAGTGAAGTTGGGAACTTGCATTTTCAGAAAACTCTCCATCAAACAAGTATGAGGAGTTACGGCTAATCCACCTGCATTCAGAACTGCGGCATGAGGATTTGGATTGACGCCGGCACGAGTCTCATTATGTAGAGTCATGAAACCGCTCAACATCTGATTGAACTGAGCTGCTTGCTGTTGCATCATATTGCCCATAATGTTGGCAATATCACGAAAGCTTCCGACGTTCGAGGCATCGGGCACATCAAGAGTACCTTGGTCACCAGTGTTGGTCTGCTAATCATGACCACCGATTGGTATCTCGTCACTTCCGTGACCACTGGATTCACCACGCCCACTTCTTAACGTAACCATTCTGCAAAAACCGAAATGTCAAAAACACTGAATTTCGAAGTTTCGATATAATCCAAAAGTCCAAATGATAAAAAAAAATCTTAAATCATGCTTAAACACATCCATTTAGTCAGCAAACAATCAATCATTGGAAAAAAATCACTTTTTTTCCAAAATCCACAGCACTTGAGTGCCCAGTCGACCAATGAGTCGACCAAAGCTCACAGCACGCGAATTTCAGGGTTTTAAGTGCCAAAATGCCATTCAAACTCATTCCAAACTTTGCCAACTTGAGAGGGAGCTCTGAGGAAGAAGTGCTAAGGTCTTTCTAAGTGATTTCCAAGTAGTTTGGTGCTTCAACAACAACACTACAACACTCAACAACTTCACACAAGGTAAACCATTCATTTCTCACTCAAGTTCATCTTCTCACTCTTGCAATTCATCCAAAAACTATGTGTTGCTTGTGTCTAATGCTAGAAATCATGCTTAGGAACACTTAGAAACATGCTCCACTAGTTTTTAGCACAATACCATGCTTAAACAACAAGTTCTACCACAATCTTGCACTTTCACATCGCTTTAGTACTGAAATCGTTAACTTTAGAAAAATTTCGATTTTTCACAAACCGCTTGGAGTTTTCACACAAAATCAAATTCTACACACTCAAAATGATGTTGTGAATGTGAACATGTAATTTGATCTCATCAATTTCAAAATTTTCAAAAATCCAATTTTGACCTAAATTGCAAAATCCCCAAATTCCTTCTTGCTAAATTTTCAACTTTAGACTGAGATTTTGATCGATTTCCTCCAAATAAACTTCATAGTCATGCAATTCCAAGTATTGCGCACATGCCAGTATGTTCACATTACATTTTCCCCAATTTTTCAATTGTGATGAAAATTACGAAAATGCCCTTCTGACTAAATTTTCGAAACAACACTAACATGTAATGTCTTTTTGTCTTTTCCACAGACATCACACCATGCAAAGAGGTGGACGAGGTCGAGGCAGGATAGTTGGAGCTAGGCGAGGCAGAGGTCGAGTTCCAGCTCAGCCTAGAGCAAAGGTCATACTACTCGATCGCTTCGACACACCACAATCAGAGTTCCTGTACGAGGCATACTTCAAGTATTGCCGCATGGAGTATGGCCAACTTCTTCACTTGCGAGAGCTTCATGTTTTCAGGATCCGACAGCGATTCGACACTCTGGCATGGACCCACCTTTTCACGACGGACTTGCCCGTCTATCCTGAGCTAGTGAGGCTGTTCTTCAGCAACCTCACGTCTACCGAGGAGGCCAGAGGACAGGGCCATCCTTTCAGACTCATCATTGAGAGCAGGGTCAGAGAGACAGAGATCCGCTTCTCCACTAGAGATTTGGCACACATTCTTCATGTACCACACTATCCACGACAGTGCCTATGGATACCTACAAGGGCAGAGGTAGACAGATTCTTGCTGCCATACGAGCTTCATGAGATATGCGCCACTCTCTGGGACGACTCAGAGTGCTACTTTCCGCGAGATAGCAGACAGATGACAGATTCGACTAGGATCATCTATCGCATTGTCGGCCGAAACATCATGCCGAAGGCCGGACATCACAACCAGGTTTCTGTGACGGAGGCCGTAGTTATCTACCGCATCTATACGGGCTTCCAGATAGACTTGTCCTACATCATCCAGCAGGTCATGATAGATCTGGTGGCACGTCCTGGTATGAGGATTTGTTTCGGGAGACTACTGACATTCATCTTCCGACACTTCAGGATTAGTTTTGAGGACACTTTGAGGAGCTTACTGGTTCACTAGGGTATGCTATTGGGACTAGGACTATCAGGCAGATGAGGCTCACTCAGACTGTGAGATCTCCGGGTCCAAATGGTGAGGAGGATACAAATGAGGATGAGAATGAGGCTCCAGCAGATGAGGGTGATGCTGGTCCAGATTCTGATGATCAGGCAGAGGAGGATACAGAGATGCATGAGTCTGTTCCTGAGCATCATGAGATTCCCAGATCACCACACTTTGAGATTGGAGGTCCTTCACATTCAGTCCCAAGAGACTTCGATTTAGGTGCTTAGATGAGTTCGATGACTTCCATGCTAGAGAGGATGGAGGTCAGACAGGAGCAGATGTATGAGAGGATGGAGTCACGGCAGGATAGGATAGAGTCTCAGATCACTCAGATGGCCAAGGACTTCAGAGCATTCAGAGATCAGAGGAGATCACCTAGATAGATTGTACTTAGGATTTCCATTTATGCTTTTCAGATGTAAACTTTTCTTAAAGTTAATGAAGTTCATTTTGTTTCTCTTTATTATTGTGTATTATGCACTTTTCTTTTATTGCATTACATGACATTTGTTAAAATATAATTATTGTATATTATTCAGAATTATTTAGTTATGCTTCATTAAACAAGTTTCTAATCCAAGTGTTATATTATTCACTTCTAAGAGCAGATGAGTCACTTCTGGATCTATGACTCAGGAATTTCTGTTACTGTTTTCTGTGGTTAGGATTTCCTTGAACTTTGGCTCTGATACCACTCTATCACATCCCCCCAGCCGGTACTCTAACTGGCATACCCGGGAGTGTGATCCACAGCCCCGAAGATCAAGTATCGAGGAAATCATCCTCCCACATATACAATAACATAATCATAAACAGGAAATAATCAATATTTAATATTATAAACAAAATATTTCAAATCAGTAAATGAATAATCAATATAATCAGAGTGCGGAAAATGATACCAGATATCCGAAGATATCAAAAGAAGCAGAGTGAGGCGGAAACTCACTTCACAACTACAACGGAAAAGTAGTGCATAAGTCTAAAAAGAATTACAACCGAGTCAAAAGAAAATAAGAAAAACAAACTAAACTTAAGAATTCTCTATCCTATAGATGACACCTTCAAAATAGTGGACTTCGTCAGTCTAACAGAGATGTTCCATGTCTACATTACATTTAGTCGTAGTACGCAATGTGATCGCTCCAGGGATCATCAGTGTAATCTTGATTGTCACCAACACCTTGCGTGTAGTACGCTTCATCAGTTTGCACTTCATCGTACTATCCGTCATAGTAGTCGGTCCCTGTAGAAAAATCTAACAAAAGATTGTACAAAAAGGAATGAGTTTCGAAAGAAACTCAGTAAGGCAAGTTAACTCATAACAACATAAATACATATATCAGAACATAACAAGATGTAATGCAGTACGAAACAAATAATGTATGTATGCATCTAAACTCTATGTATGCTGGTCTCTATTGACAGACATGCTTTAAGTCATAGCACCGTACTTCTTTGAGAAGGTCTCAGCTCACTCGGCTCTGGTTGGTAGTGGGTCCGGCATCCCTCTCGGACAATCCATGGCTGGGGGTTAAGTCATCGCTCTCTCACATCACCATTGGTCTAAGTACTGGCGCATGTCAGGGTTAAGCCTAGCCCAATGCAAGTCATCTACTTAGTTATTCAGATTCAGATACATCCATTCCTCCCCTCTCGGGATCCTTCACACTAGAGTCAGCGTATTCCCTCTCAGAGTACGGACTCATCAACCCTATTGGTTATCCACATATGGTAAACGGGAAGCTCTGATGTCCTCTCACGGATATAACTCACCGGTCTCGAGCGCCCATGACCCCAAGTGTAATCATATGCAACCCTCCAATAAATGGCCCCCACAATATGATTCCCGTCCTCTCTAACTCATCGGTCTTGAGCGCCTGTGAATCACATTGCTACCACGGGTCGTTCGGTCTCAATACCCTTCCGATTCGGGTCTGATATAATGGGGACATCCTAGCCAAACACTGCTAGACAGTCTTAGGTATGACAATCAATGATTTGGGAAAGCGTTAATGGGCAACCCCGGAAACATCCCATACTATTTCTGGTAATGTCCAAGGACAGAAGTGTCAAAAGGACACCTCTCAATCCCAAACACATTCTCAGATCAGTCATGTCATACACAATCAACCATTCATCATATAAAAGAGAATATAAAGTCATGATCTAATCATTAAACAATATAGTAATAAGCAATTCATATAAGCTTGAATAATAAAAAGAAAACATAAGTGAAGTGCTATTGTACTTACAGTAGTACATTAGAAGTATAAAGTACAAGAACAGTACATAAACTCAGAGTTTCATAAAGTATAAACTCAAGAGTATACGATCTATGTTATTATGAAATAACTGTCCTTACCTTGATTATCGCTGAAGATAATCCAAAGATCAAAGAGAGTAACTCCAAACTTAGCAAATAAACTCCTAACAAGCATAGATACAACATTAGGAAAGATACCTAAAAGATTAGAGAGCAAACGATTCAAATCGGGCGAAAAATGAAGCTACTGCCTCCTTTGGTCGAGTGCTTGGTCTACTGACTTAGTCGACCAAGCAGTTGACCAACTGAGTCAGTACGGAATTGCAGAAACTGATTTGGTCATAACTTCTTCGTTTGAAGTCGGATTGATCCGAAATTCGAAGGGGAGCTTCCTAGAATGTATTAGAATCATTTAGGAAGATATAAACATCAAGTCATGGTCAAAAGACAGGTTCTTGATTTGACCCAAGAAACTAGGGTTTCAACCTTTATGGCTCTCATGAAAAGGCTATGATCACAGATGAAAGGGAATGATTGCTATCAAGAAAATAACAAGAAAATCATTGAAAAATCAAGTTTAGATTATCATAAATATTTCCCATGAGGTTTCCCTCACATGGGAGATTACAAAGGTTTCTAGAAAGATCATACAAGGGTCAGGCTTTCAAGAAATTAATCAGGCTAGGGTTAAGATCTTGATGATGATCATAGATCTCAAGGAATAGAATGAGATCACGAAGGGATGGTTGCAAGGATGCAGCATCTTCTTCCTGATCTCAATCAAGAATAAGATCGAAGAAAGAATAATTTAGAATTCAGAAGAGATACTAACCTTAGAACGACGGATTGGTGATGAGAAGCTTCAGATCTAGTAGAGGAGTCTTCAAAATCACCGGAAAGAGTTTCAGAGAGGTCTTCTCACGTTCAAAAAGTGTTTAGGAGGCAGCCATAACTAAGAAACACGAAGTAGGGTTTAAATATAAGCGAAAAACCCTAAAATTGCATTTTCTCGGATTTAGCAAACCTTTGTTCGAGTGCTTGGTCGACTGGCCCAGTCGACCAAGGCAAACAGTAAGTAACAAACAGGGAATTGAAGGAACAAATGGGCTCTAAACCTCAAGGGCTTTTGCACACACATCAAGTGACATATCTAGTGTATAGAAATACCTTCAAACCAAGTCAAATAACACTCCAAGTCCTTCAACTAATCTCATCTTCAGACAGGTGCAGCCTTCTTTCCCGATCAACACAAGCTTCCAAGATTTGAACTCCACCATCAATATCCATAGGTTTAGAGTCAAACACCATGTCTTCTACTGAGATGGCCCACAGTTGGCTTCTTCCTTTACTCCGAGTCTTCGAACCTAAAAACAACCGGGTTTTCGGGTCAAGGTCAAGGTTAGGTTAGGGCTGGGTTTCACAAAAAGGGTAAAATTAGGGTTTCAAAAGGAGTTTATCAAGGATTAGGGTTAAGATTATAATGTTGATCATAAACCCTTAAGAATAGAATGAGATCATGGAAGAGATGGTTGCAAGAATGCGACATCTTCTTCCCCATCTCAATCAAGAATAAGATCGTAGAGGAATAATTCACAACACAGAAAGATCACTAACCTTAGATTGACAGATCAGAGATGAGAAGCTTCAAATCTCGCAAAGATCCTTCAAAATCACCAAAGAGAGCTTTGAAAGAGTCTTCCCACGTTTTCAGAGAGTTTTGGAGGCAAAGGATACTAAGAAACACGAAGTTAACTTAAATAGAAAGTGAAAAACCCTAAAATTGGATTTTCTCAGATTTAACACCCTGTTGGTCGACTGCTTGGTTGATTGGCCCAGTCGACCAATCAATCGACCAAGCTGGTCAGCAAGGCCCAAATAGGGAATTGGAGGCCCAACTCAAGTCCAAACCTCATGGGCTTCTCCCAACACAACATAAGACTTATCTAGTATAGAAAAATGCCTTCGAATCATGTCAAACTATACTTCAAGTCCATCAATTAGACTCACCTTCGTCAAGCTGCAGCTTTCTTTCCAAATCTGCACAGACTTCCAAGTATGGAACTCCATCATCAATCTCCATGGGTTCTGGGTCAAACACCATGTCTTCTACTGAGATGGCCCATTGTTGGCTTTTTCCTTTGCTTTGGGTCTTTGGACCTACAAACAACCGGGATTTCGGGTCAAGGTCAGGGTTAGGATAGGCTGGCTTTCACAAATGGTATCTTGCACTAGCTAACTACTGCTTACACTCCGCAACAAAACGAAATCATAGAATGGAACATTTGCACAATTCTCAACATGGTAAGAAGCGTGATGAAAAGTAAGGATCTGCCAAAAGCTTTTTGGGCTGAAGGTGTAGCATGTGCTATCTACTTACTCAATAGATGCCCAACTAAAAGTGTCAAGTTCAAGACACCTTTTGAAGCATGGATCGGGTATAAACCCAATGTTAGTCATTTCAAAATTTTTTGATGCATCACATATGTACATGTGCTAGAGCAAAAAAGGAGAAAGTTGGGCGATAGAGGAGAAAATAATATTTATATTTTCACAAGTTATGACGCAAGAAAAAAAGCCTATAGACTCAACAATCCAACAAGCAAGAAAGTAGTAATCTCAAGAGATGTTGATTTTGATGAATCATATTATTGGAAATGGACTAAAGAAGAAAAGAGTGTCAAAGGAATGTTTTTGGAAGGTGAAGAAAATCTTCAAGAACAAAAACCCATCATAGAATGAAGATCCACGTCAGAGTCCTCCACCAAGTCCATCCCCAACAACTCCAGGCAGTATCAACTCTTCAACAGAAGCTCCTACAAGAATGCAAAGGCTCAGTGATATTAACTCTAATGAACCAATACAAATGGAAAATGATTATACACTATTCAGTCTTTTAGTAGAATGTGATCCAATCACATATGAAGAAGCCATTCGTGAAAAGAAATGGCAGGTGACCATGGATGAAGGAATAGAAGCAATTAAGAAAAATGATACATGGAGCTCACTAATTTGCCAAAAGGACACAAGACAATTGGAGTAAAGTGGATGTACAAGACAAAGACAAGTCAAGAAAGAAACATTGAAAAATATAAGGCAAGACTTGTTGCAAAAGGCTACAAGCAACAATATAGTGTTGACTATGGGAAGGCAAATTTGACTAGGAGGAGGCATTTGCACTAGTTGCAAGGATTGACACCATCAGACATCTAATTGCTTTGGCAGCTCAAAACAAGTGGAGAATCTATCAAATGGATGTAAAATTAGCTTTTCTTAATGGATACTTAGAAGAAGAAGTATAAGTTGAGCAACCTCAAGGATATGTGAAGAAAGGCCTAGAAGACAAAGTATACAAGTTAAAGAAGGTGTTTAATGGCTTAAAGCAAGCTCCAAAATCTTGGAATATGAAGATTGATGCGTATTTTCAGCAGAATTGATTCATAAAGAGTCCATATGAGCATACCTTATATGCGAAGATAAATGGAGATTGAGATATCATGTTCATTTGTCTCAACATGGACGACATGATTTTCACAGGAAATAATCCAGGTATGTTCAAAGACTTTAACAAAGCCATGACATGAAAATCTAAGATGACAGATATTGGAGAGATGTCATATTTTCTTGGAATGGAGGTTGCTCAAGCAGAAGAAGGAATTTTCAGCTTACAAAAAAAGTATGCAAACAAGTACTCAAGAAGTTCAAAATGGATCGTTACAAGCCAATAGAAACATCAGCAGATGCAAGTATGAAGCTAAGGCGTGACTCAGTAGAAGAGTCTATCAATCTAACTTTTCACACAAGCCTAGTTGGACGCCTAACACAAGATCAAATATCATGTGTATAGTAGGTGTCATCAGTAGATACATGGAAGAACCAAGGTAGTGTTATTTCATGGCAGCTAAGAGGATTCTAAGGTATATACAAGGTAAACTATTCAAGGTCTATTTTACACCCAGTCAAAGAATCCAAGACTAGTTGGCTATACAGACAACGAGTATGGGGAGACCAAGATACAAGAAAAAGTACTTCAAGGTATGTATTTCTTATTGGGTCAACAACAGTTTTATGGTCCTCAAAGAAGCAATTAACTATGGCACTCTCAACATGTGAAGTAAAGTATATTGCAGCAGCATCATGTACGTGCCAAGCAATATGGTTGAGAAATATTATGCTAGAAATGCTTCATCCTAAAGAAGATCCAACAACCATCTCTGTCTCTTCATCCTCAAGAAGATCCAACATCCTTCTCTCTCTCTCTCTCTCTCTCAGAATCCAAGAGCCAACAGTAGAACAAAGCACATTGACACAAAGTACATACCACTTTATACGACTACATGTAAAGGACAATAATGTGATACTGATTTACTATCAATTTGAATATCAAGTTGCATATATTTTTACAAAGCCGCTCAAGATGAAGTATTCAAAAAATTAAGAACACAACTCGACATGATAAGTCGGGTTTGAAGGGGAGTATTAAAGATCAAATTGACTTGTGAAGAGAAGTTTGTATAAGAACTTCAAAGAAAAAAAGAAGCAGTTTGAAGAAACAAGAAGGTTGAAGGAAGTAGTGGAAATTTGAAGAAAAAAAGTAGAAGTTTGTAGAAAGAAGTAGGAGATTGAAGAAAAAAAAAAATTATTATTTTATTTGTATTAATGGGTTTGTATTCCTTATAAATAAGAATGAATCCTTTCATTTGATGTATGTAATTTTTTGAAGAAAAAGTGAGAGAAAGAGTGACCGAAGAAATGAAAGAGCCATTTAAAAAAGGTGTTACAACACCTTAGTTATGTGTAAAGTTTATTTGTTTGTAGTACAGTTTTATTTTTATCCAGCCACTTTGTTGTGCCAATAATTAAAACATAAGAATATAAATATAATAAAATAAATTCCAATGATAATAAATATAATAATTTGCATATAAATTTATTCATATAAAAAATATATGAATCTAATAAGACAACTGTAGATTATTTTGTATGATGTTATAGGTCTAGTGGGTCAACCAGCATAATGGAAGGAGTCCTTTAGCCCTTACACCACATGTCATGTCCCCAGCCCCGACCCTAGGCTTCTCAGAAGATGCAGGTCCTTATATCAGGAGTCCTCATCTCTTTTGTCCGTCTCTTCTACCTGACTTTATGAACCCAAATCATACCCAAAAAAAAAATGAACCCAAATGACTTCATTGACTTTTTCTGATTCTATGACATTACGACTCACCAGATCCCACCCTCTCTCACTCATTTTTCTTGTAACTTTTCTAGTAAATCTCAAGTTCTCTCTCAAAACAATCTTGAATCAGAAGATCCTTTTATTACAAGATCCACTTCCTGCTGAGAAAAGGAAAAAAAGCCTCAAACAAGCACAAGTTCTTATTTTTGAATATACACTTCAGTCCCAGATCCCCTCTACCCAATTACATGTTCCTTCTTTCCCTCCAATCCCTCACCCCCCCCCCCCCCCCAACTAAAAAAACCAATGTATTTTGTTTTTCTTGATTCATCCCATCCCCTAACCAAAATAAAATATAAAAATTAAAAAAAAAAAAAAAAATCCTTGGTTCTCATTTTAAGAGAACTAACACTACAGAGAAAGAAGCTCAAGATTAAAATTATAAAAGATTATATTACTTTCTTTCGGATACAGCTTTGTAGTTCATAACTTCAGTCTCAACCCCTAAAACTAAAAGAGAAGGATCTGCAAAACAAGCACTACTCTTTAACTGAAACTAGAACAGCCACCATTTTTGAATCCAATGGAGGTTCTACACAAAAAATTAAGAGGTGCAAACAACTAAAGGGCCATCAGGGTTTGCTAGTAGTAGTAGGATTTGGAGTGGAGGTGGAGCAACGGTTAGCATTTGTATTAGGTTTTGAGTTTGCCATGGAGAGCTTCTGCTTCAATGCCTGATTCTCCTGGTTGAGAAGCTGAGCTTTCTTCCTCAATCGTTCATTCTCTTGCATTATGTAACAGTTCTCAAGGTACAATTTTGTGTTCTGACTTTCCATCACTCTACAATAAAATAATCCTGTTCACAGAAATAGCAACAGAGAAGAAATCAAGCACACATTAGAAGAAAAGAAAAATGTGAAAATCAGAGAGTTCAGAATTTACTTCGAATCAGAAGAATAGAAACAAAACAGATGATAAACCAATTCAAGATGAACAGACTCAGTACCAGAGATTTCCTGAACTCAGTGGTTGTTTCCTCTTCTGCTTTGCCAGATGCATTAAATAGAAGAACAAGAGAAGGTAGGCAAAGCAGAAGAGGCAACTGAGTAACTACATAGTATGAAAGAGGGGTTGATCTGAAAACAGAGAAAGGAAAGATATGTTCAGATCAGAGTGCTCTTCCACTCGCCGAAAGATCCTTGTTGATGCTTCTCTTTACACTGAAGCAAAGAATAAAGGCTGCAACAAGAAATTTAATTCTTGCCTTGTTGACAAGAAAAGATGTTTCGTTATATGGGATCATGGAATGCAATCTCTAATTCAATCTTCTCCTAAGACCAGGTTGGAGATGCAAAACAAAATAAAGCCCAAACAGGGGAGAAAAAGAAGTAAACAAACACCTTTCCCTCTGCCTGCTGCAAAGAATAACTAAGTACTAACATCATTAACGGTCTACCGTCAAGAAGAAGAAGAAGAGGAGCAGAATGAAGAGCCTTGTGTAGCTTCTCAAAAAGATCACCTTTTTTGGGAAGTTGTTAGAAGCTTGAAGCTTTGGTCGCTGGAAGCAGCAGCTAATGTCTGTAAAAGTAGTAATGCGTGAGAGGGACGAAGAGACCAGAGATTTCCCAACCATATTTATATGGAAGGAAGAGAGAGAAAGAGATTCGGATTGGTCTGGCAGAACAATGATAGAATCATGCAGGGGGTGAGCAAGGAAGGCGGCCAAGTTGGGGCGGGGATTTAATGTGTTTCCCAAAGATGATGATGACCAAGACTTTTGGTTAGCGTCATATGATGATGGGGCGGGGTTCTGTCTTCTGGCATCAATTGCACGCAGGGTTTTATTTAAAATCAATAATGGGAAATTTTCAGTGATGTCCCCTGGTTACCCATAATGTTAGCGTCACCCTCGGACTTATCCGATTTATCAATTTGATCCCTTATTAAGTAACACTATGGTTTCTGTTTAATTATTCATTTTCAATATTCACCATACATCTTAAGTTTAAAAATTTTGCACATAAACCATATCTCTCAATCTTTGTGAGGATTTTTTTATTATCATAAGAAAAAATCACAGACAATAAAGAAAAATGAAGAAATGAGTCAAACAAGTCCTAAGGCTTTTCATTTAAGGTTATTCTTGTCTTTTTAAAAGGTTTAACTTACTTACATCAATATCTAACTATGATTTCCTAATGATAGGAGATTTCATTGATATATTTTTATCTTACATGGCATCTGATTGATTACACAAATAACTTGGGAGTGACAATAATTTTAAAAAGTAACTCAAGGGGTGGCCTGAAAATTTTTCATAAATAATTTATGTAGAGTTATTTTAATCAATTCATTTTATGGTCATTCTAAGATGGTAACCTGCCAAACCAACCCTTCTCCTGTTCTTTGAAGCCAAAATAAAAATACAATACTTTCCCATGTTAGTTCTTTTGCCCATTCCCAAGCCTTCCCCTTCCTCCTAAGCCTTTCCCTTCCTCCTATTCATCACCATTCATACATGTTGTAATGTTTTTTATCATCGTTTATATGGACCTTTTACTATGGGGCAGGTCTTGGTGTAATCAACACCAACAAAGTTGGTTTTCTAAGGTCAATGATTAAAACTGCCTCCAAGTAAAAATTACCAAGTGTAAGACTGCATAAGAAAATTGATCTCAACATTCAAGATTCTACTTATTCAAAGGGGTCTATAGAAAGTTTGCTTCTTTTTTTTTTATATATACATTTTACTTCCATAGTTTTACAAGTAATCAATAGCTGATCCGATACCATGCACTATAACTATGATTGTTCCATTAATACCGCTTTTAGTTTCTCTCATTAGAGTAAAATCTTTTACACATACATGAAAAAGTTTATTGTCTATTATTATTCTTCTTATTTATTTATGTATTATTGTTATTTTTTGTTGGATAAGGTGTCCATTATTTTTTCTGTCTTGGTGAGAATATGTTTGGCTGAGAGAAGCTAAAATATGACAAGTAACACCTCCATAGGATCAACGGAATTTACCAAACTCCTATTTTTGGTAGAAAAAGGATGCTATTTGGTAGTGGTATTAGGCTATTAGCCCCTGGTCAAAGCTTACATATAGCAAATAGCATCCCCACAGGGGCAACCAACGATAATGAGACATACCAACTTTAAGACTAAACCAGCTGGCTCAACCAGTATGATGATGCAAAAGCTTCTTTCCATTAGGCTACCAACCGGAGAAAAAGATCCTATTATATATACTTTTAACTATTTACACGTATATCACAAGAAAAATGTAGACTTCAAGAAATATAAATTTATATATATACTTTCTGTTTTTGTAATCAATTATATTTATTATTTCTGAAAAAAAATTAATTACAAGTGCTCCCTACTGTTAAGAAATTGAAAGATATAAATAGGCAGCTCTACTGAAACAGTGCAGGGAATATCATGAGTTGGTTTCTAAATAGATGAACCATTGTTGAAGTGTATATACTTTCTGTATTTGTAATCAATTACATCTATTATTCCTAGAAAAAAAATTTAATTACAAGTGCCCCCTACTCTTAAGAATTGAAAGATATAAATGAGCATCTCTATTGAAACAGTAAGGAGACATGTCATGAGTTGGTTTTTAGATAGATGAACCATTGTTGGAGTGTAGAATGGCTAAACCGGCCAAGGTTAATATTGTTAATACAAAGTTAGGTGTACCAAAAGTGGGACATAAGCTGTCCGCCAACTTTTGTGTTTAAGTGGCGAAAGTAGATCAAGTATTTCTTTCTCATTGCACCAAATTTCAAATAGAAGCAATTGAATTTGTTTGAGGAATAGTCATCTATGACCAAAGTCATTCCTTGGCTCCTCGCTTCTTCTTAATTCAATGGCTTGGCCCAAACTAAAAAATCCACGATCGCTCAATTTTTGTTAACACACTTCATTTGAGTGGTCACAGGAATTTTTGGCTGGTCATGGATCTCTGGAGGGGTGAATTCCGACAAGGGGAAAACTGGTGGTGGGGGTGTGATGGTTTCCCATGGTGGTGGGCGGTTTCCGGCGAAGGATAGAAATTCTCCATTCGCTCACTTAAGGGTATTTTGATAATTTTATTGCTCAATGGGTATATGGATAATGTGAATTTCAAATTTTAAATAAATTAAATGTGGCCTAAGAGCACTTAGATCATTTTACTCATCACTTAATAGCAAAACTTAACTGTGGGTAACTCGTAATTTTGAGAGTGGGTGCAATCTAATTTAAAGCGTAACAGTGGATGGATACTGATTTCACCCTAATAATAGTGGATGCCGTGTAAAAGCTCTGTATTTTATATTTTTCTTCATAATTATGAATATTTATTATATAAAAATTAAAACAAAAATGAGTCAAAAGCAACATTACAAACTAAGGTTTGGCTTTATCAATATGTAAAATATAACTTCCCATGAATTTAAAAGGGTGACTCAGTTTTCAACCAATAATTTCATGTAGGAGGTCAAAGTTTGAATCTCTTCAAGATTATGAGATTGGCCCGTCTATACCTCCATCCCTAACATATGTTAAAAAAATTGCATGTTCTGAATAAAATCAAATGTGACTCACCTTGACTATCTTTAACAAGACGAAACCGCAATGCTTTTCAAAATGGTGAATCAAAGTTAAAAAAAAAAAACCTCACTCTGTTTTCCAATATGGAAAATGTAAGAGAAATTAATATTCACATTAAATTGAAAAAATTATTGAGGTAAGAAAATTTTTGGGGAAGGAGAAAGGGTGGGGAGTGTTATTCCAGACTGGCCAATTCAAACCACATGAGTCCCAGTAAAATCATTTCACATTATATCTGGTGCATACCTTTTGTATGTATTTGCCAAGTGCATGAGAATTCATGCACTAAGGAGAAAAACCCTAACCGCCTAACTCTTTCTAAGAATATACGTGAGCCTTTGTGTTATCAAAAACAAAGGTTTGAAGTGGAAAAAAATAATTCATATAAATTAGGGATAATTAGTGCCTTGTATTATAATTTAACTATTAAAGGGACTTGTTCTTTATGAAATTACTATTATCCACTCATTTCCAGCAGCATTAAGTAACTTTTACGATAGAATGTTAAATGTCTATTTTGCCCTTCTAAATTAAGAAGCCAAAAGACAATCTTATCTACATTCTAAAAACACATGAAATACTTATTTTACCCTTGTATTCTTGACATTTTAAATCCAAAAAGTAATCCTGAAAACTAAATGAGATCTCTTACTAGGAAAGAAAAAAAGAAAAAAGGGAATAAGGACTCCCTAAAATTGATAATGTCAAATTGGCTTATCTCAAAAACTGGCAGGTTTTTTGTCAAAAACTTTTATCACATGTTGGCATCATACACAATCAAGTGGTGTCAACATTACCATCTACATACCCTTTTTTTTATCTAAGGTTCATTCGAGCCAACTTACATTGTTAAGAACTAGTACCTAAATATGCAACGGAATAGAGAAAATAAACAAGAAACAATCACAAGAGAAACACTAGGATTTATTTGGTTCTGTCTTACAACCTACATCCAAGGATGAATACTGAGACTCATTAGGAGTTGCACTAATCGATATCAAAGAGAAGGATTACAACACTAGGAATCTACCCTCACAAACCCTCAAAAAACAAACAAAGAAGTACAACAAAGACAATGTTAGAAAATAGCTTGAGCACAAGAACCTGTTGTACTCTTCATCATGGACAAAGAAAAAATAAACACCAGCGTCTTCCTTGCAAGATATAGCCAAGAAACTCCATCACCACCATGTCATTGAGAACAAACCAGAAGAGAGAACCAAAAACCTATCCTTTACACACACAGAGCACTACTCTTTGTTCGAACAAAATAGAGAATGGATCAAACATAATGAAACCCTAAACCTCTAATGAGATATATATACAACCCAACAAAATGACTATACTATCCCTAATAAAAAATACATAATACATTTATCTCCTAAACAAGTGTAAAAGGGACAATAAAACCTCTGGAATACCCATCACTCTACAACATTCTCTACCTTGACTCTGATCTTTGACTATGCACTACCTGTGAGTAAACATATAAGTCATCAAATAAAATAGAAAACAAATCATATAAAGAATACCTTATCATGTTCAAGGCAGACTTGAACTTGCTAATAGATATAACGTTAGTCATGATATTAGCTGGATTGATAGAGGTATCAATCTTGCAAGCATCAACCAACCTTTGGCAAACATCTCTAATAGAATGAAGCTTAGTATCTACATGCTTAGTTCTTTCATGATAAACTCTACTCTTGGAAATACACAAAGAACTTTGAGAATCACAATGAACAAAAGAATGTAAATTACCAAAACAAAGCTCACTAAGGAGGCCTTTCAGCCATAGGCACTCCTTAATGGCTTCAGCCAAGGCTCTATACTCAGCCTCCATGGTTGAAAGTGCCACTACATGTTGAAGTGTGGACTTTCAACTCACCAAATTGCCATCAACAGTGAACAAATGCCTAGTCAATGAATGACCTTTTCTTGTCCAAGTGAGCAGCAAAATAAGAGTCACAGAACCTAGTGATACTCAAATTATCAGCACAAGAATTATCATATATAATTCTATAAGATGCAGAAATTTTCAGATATCGAATTAACAACATAACAGCATTCCAATGTGAATCACATGGTCTGCTCATGAATCTATAAACAAGTACAAAACTGAATATGCAATATGAGGTCTACAAAATACCATGGAATACACAAGACTGCCAACACATTCTTGATATGATTTTTCAGTTACAACAACATCAGTGTTAATTTTAAGTTTAAAAAGAGCACCAAGAGATGTATCCATAGTCCTATAGTTAGTATTACTAAATTCTCAATAAGTTTATGAATGTATCCCACTTGAGACAAAGTCAAAACTCCCTTAGCTCTATTTCTATAAATATCAATGTCAAAAATACTTTTAGCAGCCATTAACTCTTTTATTTCAAATTCGGATTTCAACATGGATTTCAATTTACAAATCTGAACCCTGTCCTTTGATGCAATAAGCATGTCATCCACATAAAGCAACAAATAAATGAAATAATTGGGTCTACACTTACAATAATAAACACAACTATCATAGTAACTTCTTTTAAACTTATTATTGAGTATGAATTCATCAAATCTATTATACTATTGCCTAGGGGATTGTTTCTAACCATAGAAATATCTCAATAATAGGAAAACTTTGCTCTCACTATCCTTCCTAACAAAACCTTCATGTTTAGTCGTATAGATATGTTCTTCTAGCCTACCATTTAAGAAAGTAATCTTTACATCAAGCTGCTCAAGGTCTAAATCATTAATGGCAACCAAGGCAAGCAATACTCTAATAGATGTGTGCTTCACTATAGGTGAAAAATTCTCATTATAATCAATTCCTAAAGTCTAAGAATAAACCTTGGCTAATAACCTAGCCTTATATCTAGGGTTTTCCACACTAGGAATCCCAGCCTTAAACTTGTAAATCCACTTACAACCTATAACCTTCTTTCCCTTGGGTCTATCTACAAGTGTCTAAGTATGATTCTTAGCTAGGGAATCTGTGAAATCCATCCCAAAACCTAACCTAGAAACCCATTTGTTTGTAGGTCTGAAGACCCGAAGTGAAGGTAGAAGGCAATTGTGGGCCATCTCAATAGAAGACATGGTGTTTGAAGCAGAACCCATGGAGATTGATGATGAAGTTCCCTATTTGGAAACCTTATCTGATTTGGAGAAGAAACTGCATCTTGACGTTGAAGAGCTTGGTTGATGGACTTGAGGCCTAGTTGGACATGTTTTGGAAGGTCCCTTAATGCTAGGTAAGTCACTTGTTTGAGTTGGGAGAAGCTGTCACATCCTCCCAGCCGGTACCCTAACTGGCATACCCGAGAGTGTGATCCATAGCCCCGAAGATCAAGTAATGAGGAAATCATCCTCCCACATATACAGTTACATAATCATAAACAGGAAATAATCAGGGTTTAAATATTATAACAAAAAATTAAAGCCAAGAAATGAATAATCAATATAATCAGAGTGCAAAATGATACCAGATGTAATCACATCAAAAGAAGTAGAGTGAGCAGAAACTTACTCCACAAAATACAGCGGAACGCAGAATGTAAGTCTAAAAGAAATAATAACTAAAACAATGGAACTTAGAGAAAAATCTAACATCAGGGTTTTCTATTCTATAAATAACGTCTTCAAAATAGTGGACTTCATCAATCCATTTGAGACGTTCCACGTATACGTTGTCTTTAATCGTAGTACGCATCTTGATCAACTGAGGGATCATCAGAGTAATCTTGATGGTTGCCAACACCTTGCGTGTAGTACGCTTCATCGGCTTGCGCTTCATCGTACTGTTCGCCATAGAAATCAGTACCTGTAGAATAGTCTAACAATGTACAAAAGGAATGAGTTTCGAAGAAACTCAGTAAGGTAGTTAATCCATAACAACATAAATAACATGGAAGCAAACCATAACAAGATGCAATGCAATATGAAACAAGTAATGTATGTATGCATCTAAACTCTATGTATGCTGGTCTCTATGGCAGACATGCTTTAAGTCATAGTACCGTACTTCTTTGGGTAGGTCACGCATACGGCTCCTGTTGGTGGTGGGTCCGGGCATCCCTCTCGGACAAACCATGGTAGGGGGTTAAGTCAACACACTCTTTCACAACCATTTGGCATAAGTACTGGCGCATGTCAGGGAAAAGCCTAGCCCAATGCAAGTCATCTAGTCAGTTACATCAAGTCAGGTCCAGATACTTCCATTCCTCCCCTCTCGAGATCCTTTCCGGTATCCTTTTCACTAGAGTCAGCGTATCCGACTCTCTCAAATACGGACTCATCAACCCTATTGGTTATCCACATATGGTAAACGGGAAGCTCTCATGTCCTCTCACGAATATAATTCACCGGTCTCGAGCGCCCATGAGCCCAAGTCCAGCCATATGCAACCCTCCAATAAATGGCCCCCACAATGTGATTCATGTCCTCTCACGGATATAACTCGCCGGTCTTGAGTACCCATGAATCCCGATTGCTGCCACAGGTCTTTCGGTTTCAATACCCTTCCGAATCGGGTTTGATATAACAGGGGTATAACCTAGCCAAACACTGCTAGACATCCCTAGGTATGACAACCAATGATTTGGGAAAGCGTCGATGGGCAACCCCGAAAACATCCCATACTATTTCTGGTAATGTCCAAGGGCAGAAGTGTCAAAAGGACACCTCCCAATCCCAAACCAAACTTAATCAAACACATTCTCAGATCAGTCATGACATACACAACCAATAGTTCATCATATAAAAGAGAATGTAAAAGCAAAATCAGATTAAGCAGTAGTATGTAATTCATATAACATGAATAATGAAAAAGATGATATAAACAAGTGCTACAGTTCTCACAGTAGGAGATCCGAATTAAAGTAAAACAACAGTAGGTAATCTCATAGTTTCACAAAGTAGAAACCAGAGAACAAGTAATCTATGTAGTTAAGGAAATAACTGTCCTTACCTTCTAATTCGCAAAGGAACTTAGAGAATCAAGTAAGACTTTGACTAAACCTGAGAAAAGAGTCTTAAACAAGTGTTTACTATGAGTTCGGAAAGATACATGGAAGGAAAGATTACAATTCAATCAAAACAGACCAAGAATGGGGTTGTTGTACCCATTGGTCGACTGATTGGTCTACTGACCCAGTCGACCAATGAGTCGACCAACAGAGACTGTAGCCTTCAAAAATCAGAATTTTTAGAATATGAATTCGAATTTGGTGGTTCAAAAGGGTACAAAATAAGGGGGAAACTTTAATGAAAACATCTAATTCTATAGAGGACAACAAACCATTAATCAAATCAAGTTTCCAGGTCACAACTCAGGAATCAGAAAGTTAACCTAATTAGGTTAAACATAGATTATGAAGGAAAAATATAATATGATCAAGGGTAAGGAAATAAAATTAATAGGTTACAATTCTAGTAAGGAAAATAAAGTGAGAGTCTTCTAACATGATCAAAATAGGGGTTCTTGATCTTACCCAAGAAATTAGGGTTTCACCCTTTTTTGGTTCCCATGAAAAGGTTGAGAGTTCCGGATGAAGAGAGGTAAATTGTTAGGTCAATTACAACAAGAAGAATTAAAGAATATTGAATTTAGATCGACCTCCACATTACCCATGAGGTTTCCCTCACATGGGGGGTTTACCAAAAGGTTCCCCTAATGACCACACAAGGTTAGGGTTTCAAGGGTTAGGGTTTCCAGGATTCAACTGGCAAGGGTTGAGATCATGATGATGATCATAGATCTCAAGGAACATGATGAGGTCATGGAATAGATGGTTGCAAGAATGCAGCATCATCTTCCTGATCTCAATCAAGAACAGATTCAAGAAAAGAAAAATCAGAGATAGAGAGGAAAGAGATCATACACATACCTTTGATGTAGGAGGATGAAGATTTCTTGAGTTCTTGCGAGATATCAACCAAGGATGCAAAGGAATCGATTAGATTAGGGTTCTAACTCGTTCCAGAGGCTTAGGAGGCAGATGAGGCGGAGTATTCCCGAGATTAGACTTAAATAGAGTAGCCACAATTCAAATTTCAAAAACAGAATCAATTGGTCGATTGATTGGTTGACTGGTCCAGTCGACCAATGAGTTGACCAATCAAAACAGCAACTTCAAAACAAGGAATTGAAGGCTCAGATCAAGTCCAAACATCAATGGGTTTTGCACACACCTAAAGTGACATACCTAGTAGGTAGAAATGCCTTCGAACCAATACAAAGAGCACTCCAAGTCCATCAACTAATCTAATCTTCATCAGTGTGCAGTTTCCATAGAAGGGACACTGACATCCATACTCAAGGATTCCACTCCAGCCATCAAGTCTTCAACTGAAATGACCCAAAGTTGACTTCTTGCCTTACTTCGGGTTGCTGGACCTACAAACAACAGGGTTTCCGGGTCAGGGTTAGGGCTGGGTTTCACAGAAGCCCCTTCGGAATTTTGAGGTTTGGAACTTGAAAACCCTATTTTTGGGCTTGCTATCAGTGTTGGTCGATCACCTGGTCAATTACCTGACAGACCAAGTGAGCGACCAACAGGGTCAAGGGCTATTTTGTAAATCTCTGATTTTTAGGTTTTTGATGCTCTATTTATTAGAACTTTGTGGTAAACAGCCCCATATTGTTGGTAAGCCTCCAGAGAACGTGGGAAGCCTCTCTCAACATTCACATTGGAGTTTTGGAAGATCATCATTGAATCCTCAAAGCTTTTCAGTGATTCTTCTTCCTTAAGGTTGGTATTCACTCCTATTCTCACTTGATCTACACTCCTATTGAATTTTTCTATTCTCTGTGATTAGGAGGATGATCATATGTCATTCCCATGATTGATCCTCAAATCTCTGCTGTTCTAGAGTAGACCTCCATATACTCTATAACTTTGTGAATCTCCACATGATGATTTCGAAGGGAAATCAAGTGTGATCTTCATGATTGAATATCCATTCTAGGTTTTTAATTTCTAAAGCATGCTAGAATCATTCCCATGATTATTCTTGACAAAGATCTATTGTTCTTTTGTTTCTAGAGTGAATGCTCATTATCTCTAGTCTCTCTGTAGAATTCATGGATTGATTCGGTAAAACCTAGCTTTTGATTAATTTATAATTCTACTCTAATGATCATTGTTGATGCCTAATCTATGCTAGATAATTTTAGTTTGCTTGTCACATCCACCCAGCTGGTACCCCATCTGGCATACCTGGGAATGTGATCCACAATCCAAGGATCAAGAATCGAGGGACCATGCCTCCCACATACGCGATAACATAATCATGAACAATAATAATCAAGGTAAAAACAATTATACTAGATATCATGAATAAGATAAGATTCAATAAATCAGAGTGCGGAAAACAGATAATGTCAAAGTGTGAATATAATCATAAAGATAAGAGAAGGTGTGATAAACACTCTCTCAGAGTAGCGGAAGTGAAGTATAATCAAGTTAATTACAGAACCAAGAATCCCAAGATAATCCCAAAAACAAGTTAATTACATATCCAGAGGTTCCATAAATACATCAGGGAAATGGGGCACTAAGCTAGGGTTTCTTCTGTCCTATGATGGTCTCCTCAATGGTATGGATGAAGAAAGCCCAACTTTGCCGCTCCCGCACAATCATGGGGCTAACCCTGGTACGGATAATAATCCTCCTCGGCACCAACACTCGGATCTTCACAAATGCTACCACCCGGAGGGTAGTATGCGGAATCAAAGTCCATCTCGAAGGGGGTGCCATCAAAATCTTCGGTACTTGTAGGATAATCTAAAAACATTTGTACAAAAGGAATGAGTTCGAAGAACTCAGCAAGGCAGTTATTCCATAATTAAAACATACATAAACAAACATAATATAATGCGATATGATATGGAACATATGATGCAAATATGATTCTACTCTATGAATGCTAGTCTTTATGGTAGACATGCTTTAAGTCATAGCACCATACTTCTTTGGGTGGTCAGTCACTCCCCCTCAATCATACAAGATATCTTGGGTCTGCTAGGGAAGTTCGATAAAGTCATCTAAAAAACCATGGTAAGGGAATCGGTCACCGCTCTCTCACATCACCATTTGGTATAAGTACTGGCGCATGTAACAGTAAAGCCTAGCCCAATGCAAGTCATCTACTCAGTCGTATCAAGTCAGATCCAGATACGTCCATTCCTCGCCCCCGGCGATCCTTTCCGGTATCCTTCATACTAGAGTCAGCGAAATCCCAGATTTCGGACTCATCAACCTTATTGGTCATCCACAAATAGTAAACGGGAAGCTCTCACGTCCTCTCACGGATTGGTTACCGGTCTTGAGCGCCCGTGAGCCCAAGTCTAGCCATTTGCAACCCTACCAATAAATGGCCCATTTTGGGTATTTGTAGCATGGTTTATGTCCCCTACCGGATTGGTTACCGGCCTAGAGTGCCCATCAAACCATACACTACCAAGGGTCGTTCGGTCTCAATGCCTTTCCGATTCGGGTTTGACACGACAAGGACAATCCTAGCCACTCACTAGACAATCCTATGTATGTCATCCAATAACCCGGGAAAGTGTCGATAGGCACCTTCGGAGAACATCCCATACTATTCCCTCCGAAGCCCCGGACAAGAAGTGTCAATAGGACACTCCCCAATCCCAAGTTATACGTAGGCAATCACATATTCAAATTCATCATTTCTCATGCATCCAATACATCTTCATAATAAAAGTTACATCATGATATTGAAATGAATCATCATAGACATAAGTAATCAATAATAATTTAACATGACAAGAGTATAAGAATTCCGATGCTACTGTCCTAACACATGTATAACAGTCTTACGATAATTAAAAGAATTCAAGAGATTCTATTCTTTAAGTAAGAACACAATTCATAAGTTGATGGCCTATATTGTTTATGGAGATAACCATCCTTACCTTGGGTTGAGTTGATGATGAATTGAGAATACCAAGAAATGGTCCAAAAGAATTGTTAAAACCCTAAACAAACATCAATAATAAGTTAGAGAATAAATCGGAAAGATCGGATGTGAAATGGTTCTAAACTGGCTAAAGTTGCTGTCAGCAACAACTTTGGTCGATGGTCTTTGGTCGATGGCATCGACCAAAGAGGATTGACCAAAATTCTCTTCGGGACAAAATAGTGGATTTGGGGGTTTTCATCCGAAATTGGTTTTCCGGTGCTCGGATCAATCTGAAACTTGGGGAATTGCTTAAGGACAGTAGTAGGACACTATAAATCAAGAAAACAACATAATCCAATGGTCTAAATAGAAAGCCCCAATTTGAGCTATCAAGTTCAAGTGACAAGCATTATGGCATGGCTTGGGATTGATTGCATTGACATAGAAATGGCATGAAATAGCTAGGGGAACTTATAGAAATTCATTTGGAATCAAATAATAGTGATAAACATGAACATAGTATACCATACAACTCAGTTTTGTACAAAATGACATGATGTTGAGAGGAAAATCAAGAAATACATATGTTAGGCTTGAGATGGAGGCATAGCATCAATAGATGGCTAAAGAAATCATAGATTAATCATGAGTAGACACTTGGAGTGATGGTTGCAAGGTTGCAGCACCATCTCCAATGTCTCAACAGCAAGAGAGGAATGGAAAAGAATAGAAAAAGGTAGAATAGAGAGTGGAATGATGATTCATACCTTGACGTTGAAGATGGAGGCAAGAATCAACAATAAACAATGTGTTTTTGGTGGAGTACCCTTCACATATACCTAGGAGTTGCTTTGGGAAGCTCTCCCCACGTTTTCAGGAGTGAAAATGATTGCAATAGGGCTCAAGGCTCGAGGTTATAATAATTAGAAAAGAGAATATCCCATGGAATCATTAACTTGGCTGACTGGGAAACTTTGGTCGATGGTCTTTGGTCGATGGCATCGACCAAAGAGGATCGACCAAAATATTTTTCAGCAGAAAAACAGGTTTAGTTCAGCAACTTCAAGTGGGGTTTTGAAAGGCTATACAAGGTCAAATTGAGTGAGGTTTTCTTCTACAATTCAATCAAGAAGTCTAGTTTCGGGGAATACCTTCGGATTGTTCATGGGAGGTCATTAAGGGCGCGTTTGATAACGTTCTCAAAAAACGTTTCTGGCGTTTGGGAACAGAAGAACGGGTTAGAGGCGTTTGATAAAATGGTTCGTTCTTCTGTTCTTTAAGAACGGACCAGTCAGAAAAGTGTTCTAAAGAACGCTTTTTGCAGAACATAAAAAAAGATGTTTTTACCAACGAACAGAAACGGAAGTGATAAAATTAGTTCAAATTGAAGCCTTAGAACAAGTTTATCAAACACCAACTTATTTTTCAACCCAAAAAAACACTAACATATTCTATTTAGTGTTTTAAAAATATTTTTCAGAACGGATTTATCAAACGCCCATTTTCAAGTAAAGAACAGTCTTTTAGCACAGAAACATTAAAAAACGGTTTTGCATAAGAATTGGTTTCTCAGAACAGAAACGTTACCAAACGCATACTAAGTAGTTCAACCAAATCAATCTTCACCGATGCGCAGACTTTCCTTAAACACTGACAATGCATTTAAGCAAGAGGTATCATCGTCAATGTCCATGGGCTCGGTCTCCGCATCATAGTTATCAATCAGAAGGGTCCACAAATCTCTTCTACCACCGCTTCGGGTCTTCGGGCCTAAATACAACAATGGATCCGGGTTAGGGTTAGGGTTAGAATAGGGCTGGATATTACATCGCTACTCTAGAGTTTCAGATAAAAAACTAGGGTTTCTATCCGTACAGAACACTGTTGGTTGATCACCTGGTCGATCAGACCTGACCGACCAATAGAGTTAGTGACAGCAAGTCTTGGTTTGTTTTGATTCTTTTCACTTCCAGTCTTCGAGGGTTTGTTCCTAATGTTTAACCTATGTTTGTTTAGGGTTTATTTGCTAACTTTGGACCTGTCCTCATTCTTTTCTCCGTAATTATTCGAAGTTAAATAAGGTAAGGACGTTTGTTCCCTAACAACCTAAAATACATGTTTGCTTGTATTTGATTCGGATTGCATGATCATACTACTGATCTTATAATTTTCTTATAGTTATATTGCTGTTGTAATTATTGTAACTACAATAGGGCTTGCTCATGTAATTCAATTGTTATTTTGATCGTGTATGATTGGTTATCTCCCTATGTATTGATTCATTAGTTGTGCTTATGAATGACTGATTTGGAATGTGATTGCTTAAGTGTAATTAGGGAATGGGGAATGTCCTTTTGACGTTTTTGTCTTTGGACACCAGTGGATGTGGTATGGGATGCTTTCCTATGGTGCCCCTTGACTCTTTCCCTGATTATTCCTTGACATACCTAGGGCTTTTCTAGCAGTGTTTGGCTAGGTTTACCTTGTTATATAAGACCCGATTCGGAAGGGAATTGAGACCGAATGACCCGTGGTAGCTGTCACATCCACCCAGCCGGTAACCCATCGAGCATACCTGGGTATGTGATCCAAAGGCCCGAAGATCAAGTATCGAGCAACCATGCCTCCCACATATGCGATAACACAATCATGAACGATAATAATCATGGTTTAAGCATATAATAAAGAATCATGAATAAGATAAAATAGATAATCAGAGTGTGGAATAAAGATGATACAAAGATATATATAATCTAAAAGAAAAGAGAGAGAGTGATCAAAGGTCACTTCCTCACATAGCAGCGGAAAGTAGTCAAATCTAGTTAAGTTTACAAAACAAAAATCTACGAGTATATCAGGGAAAGTTAAATTACAGATCCGGTCTTAATAAGAATTCCAAATACAACATTAAATAAATGTTTCATCAGTCACATAAAACACGTCCTCATAAGTGTAAATATCCGAAGTCCAGTACAACTTCTCCAACACTAGTGTCGGGCTAATCCTGGTGTGCAACATAGTCCTCTTCGGTACCCTCACAATAATCTTCATAGTAGCCACCACCCTAAGGGTAGTGTGGCTCATCATAGGGTGCTTCGAAGGACGTGCCATTGGACTCTTCAAAACCTGTAGAATAGTCTAACAAAGCAAATGCACAGAAAGGAATGAGTTCAAAGGAACTCAACAAGGAAGTTAATCCATAATACATAAACCATATGATTCAAGTCATAACATGATGCAAATGATATGAGACAAATGATGGTATTATGATTCTAACTCTACATATGCTAGTCTCTATGGTAGACATGCTTTAAGTCATAGCACCATACTTCCTTGGGTAGGTCTCAAATCGCTCTTCCCTCAACCATCAGGGATCTTGGGTTCTCCGGTGTGAATTGGGTCCTGCATCCATCTCGGACAATTCCATGGGTGGGGTTTAGGTCACCACTCTCTCACATCACCATTGGTATAAGTATTAACACATGTCACGGTAAACCCTAGCCCAATGAAAGTCATCTACTCAGTCATACCATGTCAGATCCAGATGTGTCCATTCCTTGCCCTGGGCGATCCTTTCCGGTATCCTTCACACTAGAGTCACGGATATTAATCACCAGACTCATCAACCCCATTGGTTATCCACAAATAGTAGATGGGAAGTTCTCACGTCCCCTCACGGATATCACTCACCGATCTTTGAGCGCCCGTGAGCCCAAGTCTGACTATTTGCAACCCTACCAACAATGGCCCCTTTTGGGTATCCGTAATATGGTCTATGTCCTCTCACAGGTTGGTTACCGGTCTTGAGCGCCCATACAACCATAATACTACCACGAGTCGTTCAGTCTCAATACCCTTCCGATTTGGGTCTGATATGACAAGGACATCCTTGCCATACACTTAGACAAGTTCTATATATGTCATCCAATAATCCGGGAAAGCGTCGATGGACACCTTCGGAGAACATCCCATACTATTCCCTCTGATGTCCAAGGACAGAAATGTCAATGGCACATTCCTCAATCCCAAATTTTACTTATCCAATCACATTCTCAATTCATCATATAACACATACATGATACATCATCATATTGAAAGTCATATCATAACATTGCGTAATTCAAGTGTAATGTAAATAACAATAATTAAATAGACATGATATACAAGAGTAACTAAACATGTTACTACTGTTAAAAGACAACTACAGTAGTCATATGATGTCTAGATAGAATTGATAAGTAAAGCATATCAAGTTGCCAATCATCATTTAATAAACACATAGTCCATGTCATATGGGTATAACTGTCCTTGCCTTATTCGAATAGGGAATAATAGCAAATACCACTTAGAATAGTCCCCAACTTAGTGCTTGAGCCCTAGATAACATATAAGTAACATTAGAGAAGGAAACAATCAACTCAGAGATCAAACGAAGCGAAACGAGCAAGAGTTGAGTTGCTGTTTTCCTTTGGTCGACTGACTGGTCAACTGACTAGTCGACCAAGAGGATCAGTAACGGGCAGCATAGGGAAATTGGGCCCGAAACCGATTTTTCAGGTCTCGGATCGATCTGAAATTTGGAGGGAATGATCATAGAAATATAGGAACACTGTACAATGAAAATTATCATGATCCAACGGTCCAATTATGAATACCGAAATTGAAACCCTATGTTCTATATGCTAACATCAAGAATTGAAATGGGGTTTGTTGCAATGGCAAGGAATGATAGGGAATCAACTAAGGAAGTGATAAGAACTATATTAGAATCATAAACCAATAGTAAATCAGACCTAGCATGCATCCACAATCAATTTAGATAAAAAAGACAAGTTGGGATGACAAGAATCATAGAAATGCAATGCTATTGATTGTATTGAATGCATAGCATAGCAAGAATGAAAAGAAATTAATGGAGATGAAAGGGAAAGACATGGATAAGTGTTTGCAAGGTTGCAACACTTCAGCCATAGTCTCAATAGTGAAAAAGAGTGGAGGAAAGAGTAGATTAGAGAAGAGAGGAATCATACCTTGAGGAAGTGAATGAAGAGGGAACACAATGATTGAGACCAAGAATCTTCACCAACTTCAAGAGGGCTTTGGTAAGCTCACTCCTCGTGCTTTGGAGTGCCAATGATTAGGTTAGGCTTCTATTCACGAGTTCCCAAAAAGTAGGGTTAAAATAATAGAAAATTTTGTGATTTTCGGATTTATTAATCTGTTGGTCGACTGATTGGTCGATTGGCCAGTCGACAAGCATTCGATCAAGCCTGAACAGTAACTTCAGTCAAGGAAATGGAAGGCCAGACTGATCCAAATCGAGTTGGGTTTTCTCCTACATGTCAATCAACAAGTCTAGAATAGATAAATACTTTTGGAACGAGATTGGAAGTGCATCACGTACTTCAACTACGCTCTCCCCCTTCTAAGTGCAGTTTCTCAGTGAACACTGACAGTGTATCCAAGTAAGAGGCATCACTGTCAATATCCATAGGCTCTGAGTCATACACCGAATCTTCGACTATGAGGGCCCACAAGTCTCTTCTTCCACTACTCCGGGTCTTCGGATCTACAAACACCAATGGATCTGGGTCAGGGTCAGAGTTAGGAAAGGGTTGGATTTCACATTCTCCCCCCCTTAAAAGAAATTTCGTCCTTGAAATTGAAGCGTACCTGTGCTTCCAAAAAGATGAGGAAACTTCTCCTTCATGTCTTCTTCTTTTTCCCATGAAGCTTTTTCCGGGGTGTGATTTTCCACCGAATCTTCACCAAAGGGATGGTGCAATTCCACAAATGCTTGTCCTTTTTGTCTAGGATCTTAGCTGATCCTTCATCGTAAGAAAGATCGGCACTAAGTCCTTTAGGTGCTTGCTGTAGTATGTGTTCCAGTTTCTCTATGTACTTCCGAAGCATCAAAACGGGAAACACATTATGAACTCCAGCAAGAGATGGAGGCAAGGCCAAGCGGTATGCAACAGGTCCAACCTTTTCCAAAATCTCATAAGGTCCAATGAAACGAGGGCTAAGCTTTCCTTTCACATTGAATCTCGTCACCCCTTTTATAGTTGATACTTTAAGGAAAACTTTATCCCCGATCGGAAATTCTAAATCGGTTATTCTCTTGTCGACATAAGATTTCTGTCTAGACTGGGCAGACTTGATTCTTTCTCTAATCATGTCCACCATCGCACTTGTAGCTTCAATCATTTCCGAACCCAAGACTCTTCTTTCACCGGTCTTAGTCCAATACAACGGCATTCTACAAGTGTTACCATACAAAGCTTTAAATGGAGCCATGCCTATTGTTGCTTGATAACTGTTGTTATGGGCAAACTCAACCAAAGCTAAGTGTTCATCCCAATTTCCACCCATATCCACCACATAAGATCTAAGCATATCTTCCAAAATTTGAATTGTCCACTTAGATTGTCCATCAGACTGTGGATGATGAGCTGTACTCAGATTCAATTGGGTTCCCAAAGCTTTTTGCTATCCATTCCAAAACCTTGAGGTGAACCTAGGATCACGATTAGAAATAATACTCACAGGCATTCCGTGCAGACGAACCACATTGTCCACATAAAGTCTAGCTAGCTTATCCAAGGTGTAAGTGATCTTCATAGGGATAAAATGGGCTGATTTGGTCAACCTATCAACAATCACCCACACAGTGTCATTTCCTTTACTTGTTCGAGGCAAGCTAGTCACGAAGTCCATAGAGATATCTTCCCACTTCCAACTAGGAATAGGAAGGGGCTGAAGCAATCCAGACGGAGGTTGACGAATGGCTTTCACATGTTGACAAGTCTCACACTTGGCAACAAAGTCTTCGACATCAACTTTCAATCCAATCCACCAAAAATGTTCCCTTAAGTCCTTGTACATCTTGGTACTTCCAGGGTGCACTGTAAAGATTGACTGGTGTGCATCTTTCAATATTTCCTTCTTGATTTCTTCAACAGATGGCACACAAAGTCTACCTCTAAACAATAAAGTACCATCCATAGACATACTAAAATCAGGGTCCATTCCGGGATTCAAAGCAATTTTCTCAATCTTCTCTTTCAACTCTAGATCAGAACTCTGCAAGGCAACAATTCTATCTCTAAGGGTAGATCTTGCTGTTATAGTAGAGAGAACAAAATCTAAACCTTCAGAAACAACTTCTAAACCAAAACCCGCAATTGCATACAACAAAGGTTGACTCAAGGCATTCAAGTCCAATACTTTCTTCGACTTTTTCTTGCTAAGAGCATCAGCAACAAGATTAGCCTTACCTGGGTGATATTGGATGTCACAATCATAATCAGAGACCAATTCTAACCATCTCCTTTGTCTCATGTTTAACTTCTTCTGGGTGAAGAAGTACTTCAAACTCTTATGATATGTGAAGATAGCAATCTTCTCACCATACAGGTAATGTCTCCAAATCTTCAAAGCAAAGATAACGGCGGCAAGCTCTAGATCATGAGTGGGGTAGTTCCGCTCATAATTCTTCAATTGCCCAGAGGCATATGCCACTACCTTACCATGTTGCATCAACACGCAACCCAAACCCATCATGGAAGCATCAGTGTAGACTGTCAAACCACCGAAACTATCAGGAATAGTCAAAACCGAAGCACTTGTCAATCTAACTTTTAGCTCTTCGAAATTCTTCTCGCAAGCTTCCGTCCACACAAACTTCTCTTCTATTCTAGTTAGCTTAGTCATAGGAGCAGCCAACCTAGAAAAGTTTTCGATGAATATTCTATAGTATCCTGCCGATCCAAGAAAACTTCTTATCTCAGTCACAGTCTTCGGTCTTTCCCAATCAGCAACTATTTGCACCTTCTCAGGATCAACACGAATACCTTTGGCTGAAACAACATGGCCGAGAAATACTACCCTTGAGAGCCAAAATTCACACTTGTTAAACTTAGCATAGAGTTTCTTTTCTCTCAACCTTTGCAATGTGAAATTAAGGTGTTCCACATGCTCTTCTTCACTCTTTGAGTAGATCAAGATGTCATCAATGAACACGATTACAAACTTATCGAGCACATCATGAAATACTCGGTTCATGAGATCCTTGAACACGGCAGGAGCATTAGTTATACCAAAAGGCATAACTCTAAATTCATAATGTCCATACCTTGTTCTGAACGCTGTCTTAAAGATATCACTTGACTTCACTTTCAACTAATGATACCCAGACCTCAAATCAATCTTCGAGAACACAGCCGCACCTTTCAACTGATCGAAAAGATCATCAATACGGGGCAGCGGATATCTGTTCTTGACGGTCAACTTGTTCAACTCCCAATAATCAATGCATAGACGCATGCTACCATCCTTCTTCACAAACAAGACTGGAGCTCCCCAAAGGTGATACACTTGGCTACACAAAACCTCTTTCTAAGAGCTCATTCAGTTGTGTTTGCAACTCTACTAACTCGGTAGGTGCCATTCTATACGGAGCTTTAGATATTGGAGCAGCTCCAGGAGTTAAGTCTATGGAAAACTCAACTTCTCTATCAGGGGGCAATTCTGACAGATCGTCTGGAAACACATCAGCAAAATCACAAGAAACTTTGACATCTTCAAGCTTCTTTCCTTCCTTGACCTTGCTTCCAGGTGAAGCATTTCCCACTAATGCACGGACTTGCATTAATGCAATCAGGGTCTTCTTACTAATCCTTCCCTTCTCACCTTGGAACTCAAAAACCGAATTCCCACTAACTTGAAACTGAATTCTCTTCGAAGAACACAAGATCTTAGCATTGTGAGATGTCAGCTAGTCAATTCCCAAGATTACATCAAAATCCTTCATATCAAACAACACTAAGTTCGCCTTTAAATTCTTTCCACAACCAACACAGGACATTCTTTTAACACACTATCTAGCTTTACAACAGACCCAACAGGGGTACTAATCGACAAACAACTAGATAAACACCTAGGTGCTAGGTTAGTCTTCATAGAAAATGTAGATGAGATGAATGAATGAGATGCACCCATATCAAACAAAACAAATGCTGGAAAAGAAGCAACTAACAATGTACCTGTGACGACTTCATGACAAGGGTCCTGTTCAACACCAGATATGCTGAATACTCGCCCAGAGGGAGGGGCAAGGGCAGGAACAGGAACACTTTTCACGATAGGAGCATAAGGTTGGGCAGGCTTCTTCGGACAAAAGCGAGCAAAATGTCCAGTCTGCTTGCAAAAGAAACAAATAGAATCCTTCTGTCCAACTGAAGTCGCTACAGTGGGAGGTCTCTGAAAAGTAGGTCTAGGATTAGTAATCCCAGGCTGAGAAGAATAGACAGCTCCCGCAGGTGTAACTTAGCCAGAATGGCTATGCTGGCCCACTGGTCTAACACCTGAACTCTGTCCAACACTCCTTGGCTAAAAAGTAAGAGTGGGGCACGGAGTAGGTTTCACAAAACGACGATCGGAGTGGTCAACATAACCAGGGCTCCTTGGCTGCCAAGGCCTCTGCACACGCACACTTTCTCTTTTAGCTTCTTCCAACTTCTTAGCATTCTAAACTACTTGAGCATAACTCTTAAGAGGGAGGATGGTGAGATATGTCTTTATAGATGGCCGCAGTCTTTTGAAGAATTTCTTTGCTTTTGCATTGTTAGGCTTTATCGAATCAGGGGCGAAAAAGAATAACTCTTCAAACTTCTGCTAGTAGTCCAGCACAGATAGAGAACCTTGAGCTAATGCCATGAACTCTATTTCTTTGGCATCCTTCACTACCTCAGGAAAGTAGTTCTTATAGAAAGCTTCTTTAAATACTTCTGATGAGACAACTACCAGCATTTAGGGCTTCGAGAACAGGGCGAGATGAAGTCCACCATGCAGCTGCTTCCTGCTGAAGCTTCTGCTTGGCGAAGAGTACTTTTTGGGCATCAATACACTGTAAGTGCCGAAAGGCCTTCTCTAGCTCCCTTAGCCATCTGTTAGGGAACAGAGCATCCTTTGATACACCAGTAAAAGATGGCACTTGCAGTTTTAAGAAACTCTCCATCAACCTGGTATGCGGGGTTCTAGTGAACCTCTCCACATACGGGGCTGCCACACCTGAGTTACCATGCCCGCCAGCGCGGTTCTCTTCCCAAAGAGCCACAAAGCCAGCCATCATCTGATTGAACTGGGCTTGCTGCTGCTGCATCATATTAGTCATGACGCTACCAATGTTCTTGAAGCTTCCAATCTCAGGGGCATTGGGGATGCCATTAGTGGTATGGCTATCCTCTTGGGTCTGTTGGTCAGATCCCCCAGCAGGTGTTTCTTTGTTGCCGATACTACCGGAACCGACGAGACGATTTCACAAGAGAACCATTCTGCAAAAACCAAAGATAACAACACTGAAATTTGAAAATCCATCAATAACCACTTGACCATATGATTAGAATGCTTAAATCATACATAGAGGCATCAATAAAGTAAGTAAACAATCAAACTTTGGTCAAAATCCAAAAATTTTCATAAAAAACCCAATTTTCACATTCTGTGTTCCTTTGGTCGACCGACCAGTCGACCAAACAGTTGACCAAGCTCAACAGCATGCGAAAATTTAGCTTTTAACTTCATTTTTCACTTCAAACTTCATTCTAACTCATTTCTCTTGTGGAAGGGCTCTGGGGAACATTCTTACAAGTGTTTCCAAGGAGAATCCAAGTGTTTTCAAGCTTCAACAACATCAAGATAACATACATTTCACATCAAAGCAAGGTAAACACTATTCATCATCTTCTCAAGTTGGTTTCTTCACTTAGATTTCTTAAAATACTAAATTTTAAATGTTGTTCTAGGTTAGAAACATGTTCATGCATGCTTAGTAACACAATCCCATAGTTTTCATACAAAAACAAGCCTTAAACATCAAGCAAACACAAAAACCCAACTTGTTAACGCTAATGCAGCCGAAATTCCCAAATTTAGAAAAACTTCGATTACTTCCAAACCGCTTTGAATTTTTACATGAAATCAGTTGTCACATGCTAGTAATGATATGCTAGAGGTACTCAAGCAATTCGTTTCATCCAATTTCGATGTTTTCAAAAATCCCCAATTTTGACCTAAGAAGTCAAAATCCCAATTCTAGCTTGCTGAATTTTTCGCTTTAGGCCGCGATTTCGATGAGTTTTCTTCAATTAAACTTCATAAGCATGTTATTCAAGGTAATATGCACATGCTAGAATGTTCAAATTGAATTTTCCCCAAAAATAAAAAATTTCCAAAATTTACGAAAATACCCTTCTTGTATAATCTCTTGGTAATTTTCTAACATTGACTTGTTGATTTTTTTCTATAGGTATAGATATCATGGAGGGATGAGGACGAGGTGGTTGTGGTCGAGGTAGATTAGTTGGGGCCAAGAGAGGTGGTGATCAGGTACCTTTGCAGCCACGAGCGGAGGTGATAGATCGATACCGCTTCGTTACTCCATTGGCCGAGTTTTTGTACAAGGTATACTTCGGGCATTGCCGTATAGAGTACGGATGAGTGTTGCAGATACCAGAATTGGGGACTTTTCGTGTCAGATAGAGATTTGATACGATGAGATGGACAAACCTATTCACGGAGGATCTTCCGGCGTATCTAGAGTTAGTTCGGCTATTTTACAGCAATCTGACGTCATTCGAGGAGGGTCAGGGTGGTCAGTTAGAGTTGGTGGTAGCGAGTCAGGTCAGAGGAACTCAGATCAGATTTTCCATGAGTACATTAGCAGAGATACTTGAGGTACCTCATTATCCACATGCATGTGTATGGATATCAAGAGGTGAGGAGTTCAGTAGACACTTACTTGCATACGAGTTGCGTGAGGTATGTTCTACATTATGGGATGATCGATGGTGTTATCATCCTAGGATCAGTGGTGATATGATTCCATTGGCTAGAGTCATCGGACGGATAGTAGGGAGGAACATCATACCAAGAGCAGGACATCACCACGTGGTCACTGTGATGGATGCTTTGCTCATCTATCAGTTTATTTGGGGTTTGAGCTCAATTTGGCATATATTGTATAGAATGTCATGATCGAGATTGTAGCGCGCTCGAGTATGAGGAATCTGTGTTTTGGACGCTTACTGACATGTATCTTCAGGTACTTTGGAGTGGAGTTAGATGATAGGGAGAGGGCTACTCGAGGCATGGGATATTCCATCGGTGCGAGGTCTATTGCACTGATGCAATTAGATCATGCCAAGAGATCTCCGAGTCTAGGGGATGAGACTGAGTCTAAGGACGAGGATGAGATGGCACCAGTAGATGAGGGTCAGGAGGTTGCAGATTTTGATGATCATGATGAGGAGGATATAGGGATGCGTGATGCTGGTCAGGATGATCAGGAGATTCCTACACCACACTTCGAGGTAGGGGGCCCATCACATGCCGTTCCAGAGACACCAGACTTGCATGCACGGATGCTTTCCATGACTTGCATGCTAGAGAGGATGGAGGTCAGGCAAGAGCAGGCGTATGAGAGGATAGAGTCGATACAGACACAGTTGTATGAGAGGATAGACGCGAGGCTCACACAAATGTACGAGAGGTTAGAGGTGAGATATGGACAGATAGAGTCCATACAGGGGCTTATGCAGTCTCATCTCACTCAGATTTCCGAGGATGTCCAGGTAGTTAGAGATCAGAGGTGGTCTCCAAGATAGACTTATTGTATTAGGATTTCAGTTATGCTTTTCATATGTAACTCGATGTAAAACTTTTTTAAGTTAATGAAATTCGCCTTTGTTTCACTTTGTTATTGTGCATTAACACTATTCTTTTATTTCATTAAGTGGTGTTTGTTAAATTATAATTATTGTATATTATCCAACAATCACTTATGCTTCATTAATTAAGTTTCTAGTCCGAGTTATCTATTATTCACTCTAAGAATACAAGAGTCACTTCTGGATCTATGACTCGGGAATGTTCCGTTATCGTTTTTGTGGTTGGGGTTTCACTTGAACTTAAGCTCTGATACCACTCTGTCACATCCATCCAGCTGGTACCCAACCAGACATACCCATGTATGTGATGGGTATGTGATCCACAGTCTCGAAGATCAAGTATCGAGCAACCATGCCTCCCACATACGCGATAACACAATCATGAACGATAATAATCATGGTTTAAGCATATATAAAGAATTATGAATAAGATAAAACAGATAATCAGAGTGCGGAATAAAGATGATACCAAGATACATATAATCTAAAAGAAAAGAGAGAGAGTGATCAAAGGTCACTTCCTCACATAGCAGCGGAAAGTAGTCAAATCTAGTTAAGTTTACAAAACAAAAATCTATGAGTATATCAGGGAAAGTTAAATTACAGATCCGGTCTTAATAAGAATTCCAAATACAACATTAAATAAATGTTTCATCAGTCACATAAAACACATCCTCATAAGTGTAAATATCCAAAGTCCAGTACAGCTGCTCCAACACCAGTGTCGGGCTAATCCTGGTGTGCAGCATAGTCCTCTTCAGTACCATCACAATAATCTTCATAGTAGTCACTACCCTGAGGGTAGTGTGGCTCATCATAGGGTGCTTCGAAGGACGTGCCATTGGACTCTTCAAAACCTGTAGAATAGTCTAACAAAGCAAATGCACAGAAAGGAATGGGTTCAAAGGAACTCAACAAGGCAGTTAATCCATAATACATAAACCATATGATTCAAGTCATAACATGATGGAAATGATATGAGACAAATGATGCTATTATGATTCTAACTCTACATATGCTAGTCTCTATGGTAGACATGCTTTAAGTCATAGCTCCATACTTCCTTGGGTAGGTCTCAAATCGCTCTTCCCTCAACCATTAGGTATCTTGGGTTCTTCGGTGTGAATTGGGTCCTGCATCCATCTCGGACAATTCCATGGCTGGGATTTAGGTCACCACTCTCTCACATCACCATTAGTATAAGTATTGCCACATGTCACGGTAAAGCCTAGTCCAATTAAGTCATCTACTCAGTCATACCATGTCAGATCCAGATACGTCCATTCCTTGCCTCGGGCGATCCTTTCCGGTATCCTTCACACTAGAGTCACGGATATTACTCACCGGACTCATCAACCCCATTGGTTATCCACAAATAGTAGATGGGAAGCTCTCACGTCTCCTCACGGATATGACTCACCAATCTTCGAGCGCCCGTGAGCCTAAGTCTGACTATTTGCAACCCTACCAACAATGGCCCCTTCCGAGTATCCGTAATATGGTCTATGTCCTCTCACAGGTTGGTTACCGGTCTTGAGCGCCCATCAAACCATAATACTACCACGAGTCTTTCATTCTCAATACCCTTCCAATTCGGGTCTGATATGACAAGGACATCCTAGCCATACACTTAGACAAGTTCTATATATGTCATCCAATAATCTGGGAAAGCGTCGATGGACACCTTCGGAGAACATCCCATACTATTCCCTCTGATATCCAAGGACAGAAATGTCAATAGCACATTCCTCAATCCCAAATTATACTTATCCAATCACATTCTCAATTCATCATATCACACATACATGATACATTATCATATTGAAAGTCATATCATAACATTGCATAATTCAAGTGTAATGTAAATAACAATAATTAAATAGACATGATATACAAGAGTAACTACACATGTTACTACTATTAAAAGACAACTACAATAGTCATATGATGTCTAGATAGAATTGATAAGTAAAGCATATCAAGTTGCCAATCATCATTTAATAAACACATAGTCCATGTCATATGGGTATAATTGTCGTTACCTTGATCGAGTCGGGAATAATAGCAAATACCACTTAGAATAGTCCCCAACTTAGTGCTTGAACCCTAGATAACATATAAATAACATTAGAGAAGGAAATAATGAAATCAGAGATCAAACGAAGCGAAACGAGCAAGAGTTGAGTTGTTGTTTTCCTTTGGTCGACTGACTGGTCAACTGACCAGTCGACCAAGAGGATTAGTAATGGGCAGCATAGGGAAATTGGGGCCGAAACCGATCTTCCGGGTCTCGGATCGATCTGAAATTTGGAGGGAATGATCATAGAAATATAGGGACACTATACAATGAAAATTATCATGATCCAACGGTCCAATTATGAATACCGAAATTGAAACCCTATGTTCTATATGCTAACATCAAGAATTGAAATGGGGTTTGTTGCAAAGGCAAGGAATGATAGGGAATCAGCTAAGGAAGTAATAAGAACTATACTAGAATCATAAACCAATAGTAAATCAGACCTAGCATGCATCTACAATCAGTTTAGATAAAAAAAGACAAGTTGGGATGACAAGAATCATAGAAATGCAATGCTATTGATTGTATTAAATGCACAGCATAGCAAGAATGAAAAGAAATTAATGGTGATGAAAGGGAAACACATGGCTAAGTGTTTGCAAGGTTGCAGCACTCCAGCCATAGTCTCAATAGTGAAAAAGAGTGGAGGAAAGAGTAGATTAGAGAAGAGAGGAATCATACCTTGAGGAAGTGAATGAAGAGGGAACACAATGATTGAGACCAAGAATCTTCACCAACTTCAAGAGAGGGCTTTGGGAAGCTCACTCCTCGTGCTCTAGAGTGCCAACGATTAGGTTAGGCTTCTATTCACGAGTTCCCAAAAGTAGGGTTACAATAATAGAAAATTTTGTGATTTTCGGATTTATTAATCTGCTGGTTAACCAAACATTCGATCAAGCCTGAACAATAACTTCAGTCATGGAAATGGAAGGCCAGACTGATCCAAATTGAGTTGGGTTTTCTTCTACAAGTCAATCAACAAGTCTAGAATAGATAAATACCTTCGGAACGAGATTGGAAGTGCATCACGTACATCAACTACGCTCTCCCCCTTCTAAGTGCAGTTTCTCAGTGAACACTGATAGTGTATCCAAGTAAGGGGCATCACTGTCAATATCCATAGGTTCTGAGTCATACACCGAATCTTCGACTATGAGGGCCCACAAGTCTCTTCTTCCACTACTCCGGGTCTTCGGACCTACAAACACCAATGGATCCGAGTCAAGGTTAGGGTTAGGAAAGGGCTGGATTTCATAGTAGCAATGGGGACTTGTGGGTGCTCAATACCGGTAACCAACCAGTGAGAGGACATGAATCACATTGTGGGGGCCATTCATTGGTAGGTTTGTAGTAGCAGAATTTGGATCATGGGCGTCAATATCAGTAACCAACCCGTGAGAGGACATTAGAGCTTCCCGTTTACTATTTGTGGATGACCAATAGGGTTAATGAGTCCAAAGTCCGAGTTGGTTGTAGGTGTAGGATACAATGACTTTAGTGGGAAGGATATCGGAAAGGATCGCGAGAGGCAAGGAATGTAAGTATCTAAGCCTGACTTGAGATAACTAAATAGAAGACTTGCATTGGGCTAAGTTTAACCTTAACATTTGCCAATACTCAGACCAATGGTGATGTGAGAGAGGGATGCAGGACCCAATTACCATCGGAGAACCCAAGATACCGAGATGGTTAAGGGAGAGTGATTTGAGACCTACCCCAAGGAGTATGGTGCTATGACTTAAAGCATATCTGCCACTAGAGACCAGCATACATAAAGTTAGAAGCATACTTGCATGTCTGTCTCATATCATATTTCATCTTGTATGTTTTACTATCATGTTATATGTGTTATTGTGGAATGAACTGCCTTGCTGAGTTCTTTTGAACTCACTCCTTTTTTCAACAACTTTGTTAGATCTATCTAGATGTATTGATGACTATGAGGGCCAATACTATGAAGCCCAAGCGGATTACTCATACGGTACCCAAAGTACTGGCTATTGTGACTATGACTGTGAAGACTACTAGTATGAAGCTGGAGCTTATCAAGATTAGTCCGACTCTAGTGCTTGTGTGTCGGTGATGGGACATCAAAGCTTTTACTTATGGATACATTGTTTATAGATTTGAAAAACATTAGTTTAGATTTAGTTTATTTCTTTTCCTTACTTTTTGGAATCGGTTCTAATTTCCTTTTGAGTTTTGATTTACTTTTCCGTTGCTATTGTAGAGTGATTTTTCGCTACACTCTACATTTTATTTATTCTTGGTATCATTTTATGCATTCTAATTCAATTTTATGCTTCTTAAATCTTTACTTGTTTATTCTTTATAATAGCGACCAGGTAGTCGACCCAATGAATAGTACGTAGCAGAAATCAAAATTTTAATCCGAAACTCATCTTCCAGGATTCAAAACACTCCAAAAATTCAAAGGAATATTATGAACAGTAATCTAACACTAACCAGCATAGATTGGACACCAACAATGATCATAAACATGACTTCCTAAATCAATCAAAAATAGTGGTTTTCATATAAAACAGTCCGTGGATTCAGCGGAGAGGCTGGAGAGAATAAGGATTCACTCTAGATGAATAGCAACAGAAGATTAGAGATATAAACTAACATGAGAATAGATCTAACATGCTAGAGAAATCAAGACAATAAGATTGATCATACATTCATGAAGATATCATATGATCTCTTCTTAGAATCAACCATGTAGATCATAGAAGTGTTGGAGTGAATGGAGATTCACTCACAACTACAGAGATTGTGTTTGCAAGGATGCAACACCATCTTCATTGTTAATAATAGTGGGTGGGTCCCACTACAATTTGCGCCATAGGTGGCGGCAAGATGGTTATATAGTCTAAGATGACTACTCCTCTATTTAATTGAGTCTAAACAGGACTCCAACTTTCCTTCCCTAGGATGAGTCTAAGGAAAACCTTAATTAAGGAATTAGAGTTGAGGGAAAACATTATAAACAGAGGGATGGAAAACCAAACAAAAACACGTGATTTAGAATACTCTCCCATGCTCTATGAATTCTCTAAGCTAATCCTGAACCTCCATCACTGTGGTTCACTATTTTGGAAGCGTGGAAATAACCTATAGAGTTCATGAGCTAAAAGAAGGGAAAGGGAATGCTAAGAGGCACCTCCAGTGTCTAGATCCATTGCAGAACATCACTAAGGTAAGAGATCTAGAACTCTTCCTTTCATTGATTTAGTTTTACATTGGTATCTGAGCCAGGTTGGGGTTAGGGTCGTTGGCAACGGCCAGTTTTACAGGTGTTTGTTGATAGGATCCATTGACATTAATGAGTGTCAAATTCAATCATTAACCAATTGTTTGACCTCTACTCAATCTGTAGTATGAAATTGAATGAGGGGTTTCTTTTCTTTTCATTGTTTGACCTCTACTCAATCTGTAGTATGAAATTGAATGAGGGGTTTCTTTTCTTTTCCTTTAGAAGAAGGTTTTTTTTTTATGATTAAAAAAAAAAGAGGGAGTTCTTGTTGACCGTTGTGCTTCACATGAACTTTCGGTGAGTTTTTCTTTTTCAGATTTAAAAAAAAGGGGTCGCCTCCCTGTGTTCGACGTTTTTTAAAATAAATTAAAAAAAACAAAAATTTGACCTTCACGTGAAGGCATCACGTTTCACAAATGTGGTTTTCTGAATTTTTTATTATTATTTAGTTTTAATTAAAAAAAAAAGGAAATGCGACTGTTGTTTGGCGATTAAAAAAAAATCTGCAACGTGAAGATCATGTCATAAACTATTGCTAGAGTGAGGTTTGAACCCTTGACATTGTGGTTGTTAACTACAAACCCAAACCATTGGAGTTCTACTAGCACCATATTTTGTTTCTCAATTAAAAAATTATTACCTTGGAGTTATTTATGATTGCATCTTTCTATATTTTGCATAAAATTTTTGTTTTTGTGCAATTTTTGTGATCATTAGCTTTACTGTCATGGTTGTTATAATGTTTTAACTTCCTTTGCTATGATGATTGTGCAAAAATTTAATTAGCAATGGAACCCTCCCATGGCGGTTTAGACCTTTGATTAGCTCCATTAGGTGGATGCAGAATCAATCTCTTCCAAAATAGACCATAATTATTATTTTTTTTTCATGGAAGAGATCCTGTTTGGTGTTACCATAATGACACATTTTATGTATGTACGCTAGAGTTAGTATTTGAGAGTGATGCAAAGTGTGGTATTGTCACATCCCGCCCCAAATCCACTCAGGGGGTATCCGATCTGGGTTACTCGGGAGTGATCCACAGCCCAACAGATCTAGTTTAGGAACGATCATATCTACTTATCACAATAATATAATCAAAAGCAAGAACAATTTATAGTATTCAAGTAATCTAATAATAAAGGTTAAGAAATGATCACAGAAGGATCACAAAGAACATCAGAGTGCAGAAATGATTCAAATAGGGTAAACAGTCAAGTATGAAAAGCAGGGAGGAAACCCGTCCTATAATATTAGCGGAAGGTAGATCGATTTAAAATTTAGGTTTACAACCGGTTCCCAAAATGACAAGGGAACAAACTAAACTACGGTCTCAACGAATCAAATAAAAGGTTAAAAGAAAATGGGACGATATCTCAACACTAACACACAAGTGCAAAAGCCGAACTGCTCCAGATAAGTCCCAATCTCGGACTACTAGTCTTTATCAATTTGTACAACGTGACCAGTGGGGTACGGGTCATCAACTTGGTCTTCAGAATGTTGACCATCATAGTCAACAGTGGTGGTACCTGCAGTAGAGTCTAACAAAAATGTTGCAAAAAGGAGTGAGTTCAAAAGAACTCAGCAAGGCAGGTTATTCCACAATAACATAGATACATGATACAAAACATAGCATGATGCAACATGATATGAAACACATGATGCAATTATGATTCTAACTCTATGTATGCTAGTCTCTAGGGTAGACATGCTTTAAGTCATAGCACCATACTTCTTTGGGTTGTCAGTCACTCCCCCTCAATCATACAAGATATCTTGGGTCTGCCAGGGAAGTTCGGTAAAGTCATCTAAAAAATCATGGTAAGGGAATCGGTCACCGCTCTCTCACATCACCATTTGGTAAAAGTACTGGCACATGTCACAGTAAAGCCTAGCCCAATGCAAGTCATCTACTCAGTCGTATCAACTCAGTTCCAGATACGTCCATTCCTCGCCCCCGACGATCCTTTTCGGTATCCTTCACACTAGAGTCAGCGTAATCCCGGATTACGGACTCATCAAACCTATTGGTCATCCACAAATAGTAAACGGGAAGCTCTCACGTCCTCTCACGGGTTGGTTATCAGTCTTGAGCGCCCGTGAGCCCAAGTCTAGCCATTTGCAACCCTACCAATAAATGGCCCCTCTCGGGTATCCGTAGCATGGTTTATATCCCCTACCGGATTGGTTACCGGCCTAGAGCACCCATCAAACCATACACTACCATGGGTCGTTCAGTCTCAATGCCCTTCCGATTCGGGTCTGATACGACAGGGATATCCTAGCCATACATCTAGACAAGTCCTATGTATGTCATCCAATGATCCAGGAGAGCGTCGATGGACATCTTCGGAGAACATCCCATACTATTCCCTCTGATGTCCAAGGACAGAAGTACCAGTAGGGCACTCCCCAATCCCAAATCATACCTAAGCAATCACATGCTTATTTCCATCCATTACATATCAACAATACATTATCATATTGAAAACATGTCATAACATCTCATAATACAATATATAAATAAATGACAAGAATAAGTAAACATGATAAATCAAGTAACTAAGCATGGTGCTATTGTCATAAGGTAACTACAGTAGTCATAAGATGTCTAAAACCAATTAATAAGTTAAGTCTACTAAGTTACCAACAGCAGTGTAAAAGTCATACAATCTATGTTATATGGCGATAAACGTCCTTACCTTAAGTTGTGATGATGATAATCCAACAATCTCAAAAGAATGATCCAAGAATAGTATCAAGACCCTAGACAAACATAAATGAAAGATTAGAAAAGAAATAAGAACAATTGGAGGTGGAACGGGTCAAATCGGACAAGAATACAGTTCAGCAGTATGCTTGGTTGATGGTTTTGGTTGATGCTTTTTCAGGGCTCGGATCAATCCGAAACTTAGAGGGGATGCCAGGAACAGTAGCAGGAGACTTCATAGCAAGAATTAATATGATCCAATGGTCAAATTGAAAACCCCCAATTTGAACCCTAGGTTCAACTTGCAAGACCCATGTTCTTCAATGAAATCCATTACAATTGCAAGAGAACTTAGGAATTATATTAGGGAAATGATGGGCAGTAAATTAGAGTACATACTAACATATAATCAGCCCTATTTAAAGAAATCAGATTAGGCAAAGGATTCATGTTTTTATGAAGAAAAATCATAATAAGAAGGCAAGAACATTATGCATAATAATCATAGCATGAATATGATATGAAAGGGTTTATTCAAAACAAAAGAGGTTGTAGAAGGGGTGGTTGCAACATTGCAGCACCTTCTTTCTAACCTCAGCAGCAAAAGTAAGAGTAATTAGGAGTAGGTTAGAGAAGGGAGAATAGATTACCAATGACTGGAAGAGGAGCCGGGCCTGGTGGGAGTTTCTGCCAGAGTTTCCCCTGCACCAACACCAAATTCTGCCCACCAGTTTCTTCCTTATCAGGATGAGGCACATAACATGATCCTGAAAGCATCTTTAAGGTTCTGTCACCTAGAACATTCAGATCAAGTGAAATTGCAAAGGTTGGTTGCTGTTCTTGGGGAGTTGAGTCATCAATAAGCAGCCTCAAAAGAGAATACACATAAGGTGAACTATAGGATTTCTTTAGGCCCTAGACCCACCAATGAACTGGAGCTGCAACTCCTCCTTGGAGGTCTAATGATTTCAAAACAGAGGAATAAATAGAAACGTTGGACTTCTTGCCTCTTCCATAAATCCCCAAACCATGGCTTTCATCTCCTATGCAATCTTGGAGCCTGGACAAGCCATGTCAACAAAGAAAACAATGTTGGACAGCAAGTTCAGGGTTGTGGCAAAGGCAGCTTGACCAACAACAATAGCTTGCCTCAGTTGGGCGATTTCAAGAACATGATCAAGGAGTTGCTGAATCTTAAGGTGCTGCAGAGATTCACCAGCATCGAGTTTCTGGGTTGAGAAGAAGATCTGATGATCACAGAGCTGTAAAGGTTTCTCCAATAGTTTCTGGGTTGAGAAGAAAATGATGATTACAGAGTTGTAATGGTTTATCCAGCATGAAGAAATAGGAAGCCATATCATAAACGATTGATGGTGGTTCAGTGCTGGAACAACATCCACAACAGCTCGACCAGAAAATGCTTGGTCGTGGGTTTGGAGAAATCCTGGGCTATAGCTGCTAAAGAATCAACTATGGTGGCCGAGCTTCATAGTCATCAGAGGGCCATAGATCTTTGCTAAATTAGCGAGTGACTTGCTGGGTTTGTGCTATGATTCAAGATGGGGATTGAAGAAGAAGACGAGGTAGAAGGTGAGAAGTAGAGAAAGTCGAGACAGAGAAGAAGGTTATAAGGAAAATAAAGATAGGTTTTCTGATATCTCTTTGCTTAACATGTGTAGTCCTTTTTTGTAAATATACATACTAAAATGAAATGCTTAATAAATAACAGCCTAACACCACAATGAAATGTTTAATAACATAACTGCCACTAACTCTCTCTCCCTCTCTCTCAACTCAAAGAAAATCATGGATATCGATTCCTCACTTCTTCTCTTCAACTAAAAATGAAACCAATCAATTATTTCTTCTCTCCCATTAATTCTTTTCCACTCACTTCAATTTCTTAAAATTAAACCTCCCACTTACTCCCTTTTTCTTTATAGAAAACTTCTCCACTCACGTCTCTCTTTATTTATTATATATATATATATATATATATATATATATATATATATATATATATATATATATATATATATATATATATATATATATATATATATATATATATATATATATTTTAAAACATCTCCACTAGTAAATGGGTCCACATCTAAAACTTCAATCGGATGGCCCACAGATGCCGCCGATTCGAGGCTCGGGTCTTCGAACTTTAGTAAATCAGGGTTTCCGGGTCAAGGTCAGGGTTAGGCTAGGGCTGGATGTCACAGGTATACCCTAGTAGTGTTGTAGTAAGATTCTTTGAGATGTAATTAAAGGGATGTAATTTTAATTATTTTTTGGAAGCCATCATGTAATAGGGTTGCCACCACACTGCGCATCACAATCTTGTACTGACTCGATGTGTCATTAGAAGTACCAAAATTTGGGTTCCTCTGGTGGGACCCAGTGCACCCGTATGTATGGTGCAATTATGTGATAGTAGATGTCAATTCCTTCGATGTATACTTATTGGAATAATTTAAATTAATTATTCTCAATACATATTTGGTAGGGTTTGACATTGAATAGTGTTAGATGATTGACACCACAGTATGGATTAAGGATAATTAATTTGAAAAAGGTCCAATGAGTGGTGAAAAATATACTAACTATGCCTTTTTTTCGCATTTTGGATGTAGTCTAGATGGCTTCTAAAAAAATTATTGCTGACCTTTTCATGGGTGAGAAACTTCTCGGTCATGAAAACTTTGAGAAGTGGCAACTTAAAGTCCAATACTACCTTAATAACCAAGATAGCATGGAGCATCTTACCACATAAATAACTGAACTGACCAATCCTCCCTTGGGAAAGAGACTACCTAGTCTCATAGAGATAAGGATCTCTATGCTTATTGGATTAAGAAAGACTAAAGTGCACGGTTTTTCATGCTAAGTGTCACGCAAGATGACCTTCAAGGGGAATATGAGGTTTTCCCTATAGCTAAGTCCATGTGGGACGAGTTGAAGCGTGCTTTTGGTGGTACATCCACAACCAGACTATGAGATATGATCATCAAGTTTGAGATGTACCGAGTGGACCCCAAGCATAAAATGACTGAGCACATCAGAACTATCAAGGAAATGGTTCACAAATTAAAGATGCTAGACATGACCTTTCTGATGAGCAACATATCCAAGCCTTGATTAGGACCCTACCTTATTCCTGGGCACCAATGAAACAAGTACTTGCTCACCTTAAGAGCATCAAGACGTATGCTGATCTAGCTTAACACCTTGAGATGGAAGTGGAGCGCCTAGAGGTGACTCGCACAACTACTCTTATTGCTCAGGCAAGTACACATAAGGGCAAATGACCCAAACGTAAAGGACTTAAGGGAGGGAATCAGGAGGGTAACAGGAACTCGGCACTTAGGGGAGGAATGGTCATATAAAAATGTGAAAAGCATGGGGAGTAAGAAAGACATGTCCAAAATAACGTGCTACAACTGTCAAAAGGAGGGACACTTTGCTCGTGATTGCACTGAGTCAAAGAAGGTACCATCTTTTTCTTTTCCTTGTACCTTTGTGAGTACACATGTTTTGGTTGCCTTAACACAATCAGATTGGATTGTTGCTACAGGAGCAACTAGGAACGTCACACAGGAAAGAGGCAATTTCATAAATTATCGCAAAATGTCATTGGGAATGCATAGAATCTACATGGGAAATGACACCAACATTGATGTTCAAGGAATTGGAGCATTCCAACTTAGCTTACGAACGGGCCGCACGTTGATCCTCCATAATGTACTCTATGCACCAGACATAATGCATAATTTAGTTTCAGTACTTTTAAGTTTTGGATATTCTTTCTTCCAACAGTGCTTTGGATTTTTTATTTGAAGGGGCCATATAAGGCCACTGCATTCTTGACAATGGATTTTTTAAATTAGATTTGATTCCGGTTATCTCTAATTCTTCTTCTTTAATTGTTGACAGTAATATAAAATCTATAAAATGGCATTCTAGGTTAGTTCACATTGGAAAGGACAGGATGTCACAATTAGCTAGAGTCAGCCTTTTAGGCTCACTTGCTAAAGTAGTCCTGCCCATATGTGAACCTTGTCTGGCTAGAAAGGCTCATTGGAAGCCTTTTGGAAAGGCACCCAGATCAACTCAACCATTAATAGAGTTAGTACACTCTGACATCTCTGTGGACCCATGAATGTTAAGGCAAGACATGAAGCCTCCTATTTTCTCACTTTTATAGATGATCATTCGCGATATGGTTATGTTTATTTGATTGGTCACCATCATGAAGCAAGATAATGCTTTATGACAGAGGTTGAGAATCAATTAGGTAGGAATTTAAAAATTCCGCGAACTGACCGTGGACGCGAATATTTATATGAACAATTTAAAGAATTGTGTGAAAAAAAAGAAATTGTGTGACAATTAACAATTCCTAACACTCCGCAACAAAATGGTGTAGCAAAAAGAAGGAATAGAACTCTATTGGACATGGTTAGGTCCATGATGGCGCAAGCAAACCTCTGAATTAGTTTTTGGGGAGAGGCACTTCAGACTGCAACCTATATCCTGAATAGAGTACGATCTCAATCAATACCATCTACACCCTATGAGCTATGGAAAGGTACAAAGCTTGCTCTAGGACATTTATGACCATGGGGTTGTGTTGGGTATATTCACACCTCTTCCCATAAGTATGGGAAGCTAGGACCTAGTGTAACAACCCCCGTATTTATAACCCAGAATCCGTATTGCAGGTCTGAGAACCCGAAGGTCTAGTCGGGTTAATCTGTGGAGTGTCCGGATAGAAGCCCATGATCTATATCCTGAACCCATGGATTTGAATTCTCTGGATGATGAACCTACCTTACTTGGAAGTTGGATTTCTGGTGGAAGGCAAGTGGTGTTTGGAGATGTTCGGATTGAAGATAACACCTCCCCCATGTGTTGATTAGGGTTAGGTTGTGTTTGGGTTTCAATCCCTCGAGCAAAGCACCCTTGTATAGCAATATACTGGGGGGCGGTTGCTTGAGGCGTTTGATTGAACCAAGCGACCGCCCCAAGCGACCGCTTGGTTCTGGTTGCGGGGTTTTGCCCTAATTTGCCCCCAAACTTCTATAAATAGCAACCCTCGCCCAATTAACGAATATTATATTCGGGATTGTTGTTTATGGTGATTAGGAGGCAGCGGAGACACTCTGGAAGGTGAGCAGAGCATGGATTGAGATTTGAAGTTTTTCCTTTCCTTATTTGGTGACTCTGGTTAAGGTAATTGGATCTCATTTCACCCTTTTTCTTCCTTTAGCTTCTGATTGGTGTAAACCCATCCCCGTGTTGTTTGTGGTTACCCAATTGGTTAGTTGTATCTCTCTTTCCAATGTTCTTGATGAGATCCTGTTTGAACGAAACCTTGCTTTCGTGAAAAGGATGTATCCAATCAATGGGAAGATTTTGGGTGACTGATCTGCATTAATATTTAGGTTTTGTGTTACCCCTTGGTTATGGATGCATTAGGTTCGAAATTCGGATTGAGATCATCCCAAAAACGGATTGAAATCGGATGATCAAAAGCCTGAGTTTTGGATTGAAAGCATTCTATTTTTGGGGCGGTCACTTGACCCAAGCGACCGGCTGGTTTCCAATAAGTATGTGGCTTTTGACTCATTTGACTTATATGATCTTATAACCCTGTTTATAGGTGTTCTCTGTTTCTACTAAAAGTCTTATAATTGTGTGTGGATTGCATTTTAAAGGAATTCTACCTAATTACAGGTAAGGATATACACTCTTATCTTTATGCAATGACTTGAACATTCTAGATCAGTGCCTTTCTTTACTATTCTTTAATTGTATATCTTGCTGTAATTGTATAAAGCATGTTGATCTTATTGTATACATGTTGTTTGTAATGTCTTGGTATATACTTTATCAATTATGGTTATGGTATGATGATGATTGTTGGTTTGTGGTTCTGATGGAAAGGGTATTCCATCGGGATATCTTGGCTTGAGTTATCAGAGGGTTGGGGTATGGGACACATGCTCTTTGATGCCTCCAACACTATCATAACTATTGGATGTCATACTTAGGGAGAGTCTAGAGTTGCATTGCTAGGTACCCCACATACTACTACCCTTTCAGTAGGGAAATTGAAGTCGGATGACCCGTGACGATGGTGATGCGACTCTATTTCATCCTACAACTGTAACCAGTCCATGCAGAGATTCACTGGTCCACTGTTGTTCATGCAATGGTAGGGTTGCATATGTTAGGGTTGGGCTCATGGACGTCCAAGGTACGGACCAGGTGTCGTGAGGAGTCATGAGAGCCTCGCCCTAACAATATGTGGATGACCATAGGGTGAGGGAGAGTCCAATAGCGGTAGCTAGTTCATAAGGGTCCTCATTCCTAGGTTGCGAAGGATACTGAACCGAGTTGGTTGGTGCCCTAAGGGATTTATCTGGACTTCATGTAGTGTGTTACCATTATGACTTGCATTGGATTAGAAACCCCAACATGCGCCAGTACTCATGCCAATGGTCGTGGTAAGATAGTGTTGAATTAAACCCCAACCATGGATTGTGAGCTAGGTGTGGACTTACCCCTTTACCCAGGATCCCAACAAACGTATCCAGTCCTTGAGGGATTAGAGTGACTAGACCTACCTAGAGGAGGGCTGGTGTATATCTTAAAGCATATCAATTGTTAGAGACTTGCACAGTTAGATCTTAATAGCATTCATACTTTTGCATTTCATACATATCATATATGCATTGTTGATGGTGTTGACATATGGATGAGAATTATGTTGTTCTTATTGAGTTCGTCAAAACTTATTCCTTTATTTCCATGTTATATTAGTTTGTACAGATGGAGGCCATGCGACAGACATTTGATTGGTACCCCATAAAGGAGCCTTCTCGTATGAAGAAGATGTGGCACCGTCAATGGGAGATGGAGATAGCTTGTGTGGGAGCTCCTGTGAGTGCATGGAGTGTGCTTATAGCACCCATTGATGGACGGAGGAGACAAGTTGCCAGACATTTTGCCGATCGTATGGAGAAGAATTGGAGAACCTATTTCCTTGCTAAGTTAGAAGACCGGTTCTTAGCTTTAGAGAAAGGAACTGGAAAGAAGATTATTTGATTTATTTTGATTGCTTCTACTGAACTCTATATTCTTTTTGAACATTGTTTCTTTCCTTGATTATTTTATTGGAGTATTTGGACTCCTGTAATCTTTCTATTAATTACTGCACTTATTCTTGCTCATGATTATCTATTGCTTGCATTTATTATTATTGATGGTAAGATCGTGGATCTTGTGACGGTTCACTCCCATGGGTTGTTGGACGGGTAACCGAGACCGGCTAGTGGGGTGTGACAACTAGAGCTACGAAATGCATCTTTGTGAGGTATCCTAATAGCTTTAAGGGATACGTTATGTATGGTGAACACCCTAGTGGAGGTATGACTGAGATTGAGTCATGAGATGTTGAATTTCTAGAAGCAGATTACCCTAGTTTATCTGATGCACATAGAGATCTTGACCTCTATGAGATAGAAGAGGATCACAACATACCAAATCCTCTTGGCGAGGGTGGGGAAAGAACGCATCCTTTAGTCACCAGAGAAGATATTGGTCATAGTGCACCAAGTGGGAGCACAACTGTAGACTGTGAACCTAGTGGGAGTGTACCTAGTGGGGACACACTCATAAACGATTGTGATCTCAATGCACGTAGAAGCATAAGAGGACATATTCCCCGTCATCGATTCGAGATTGAAGGGGACGCCCTTTTGTGTGCCTTAGCTAATGAGGAGGAGCCTGCATCCCTAAAAGAAGTGCTATCATCACATGCTAATGACAAATGGTTGAGTGCTATAGAAGATGAGTTGAGTTATATGAAAAAGAACCAAGTTTGGGAGTTAGTTGATCCTCCACCTAATTGCAAAACTATTGGGAACAAATGGGCTCTTAAGGTTAAGCGTAAGGCCGATGGATCAATTGAAAAATATAAGGCACGACTTGTGGCGAAAGGCTACACCCAAAGAGAGGATGTGGACTATGATGAGACATTCTCCCCTATGGTGAGGATAGCATCCATTCATCTTATATTGTCCATTGTGGCAAGACTAGATCTAGAACTCTTTCAAGTGGACGTTAAAATGGCATTTCTCAACGGAGAATTGGACGAAGAGATCTATATGGATCAACCAGTGTGTTTTGAGTCCAAGGGACATGAGCGCAAAGTTTGCCGCCTTAAACATTCTATATATGGCCTCAAACAAGCATCCAGACAATGGTATTTTAGATTTCATCATGCCGTAACTTCTAATGGCTTTAATGTGATTGAAGAAGATCATTGTATGTATATAAAACAGTCCAAGAAAGGATTCTTAATTCTCTCTTTATATGTTGATGATATCCTTTTAGCAATGAATGACATTGACATGATTGTCGCCACCAAAGAGTGGCTGTCCTTCACATTTGAGATGAAGGACATGGGCAAAGCCAACTTTGTGTTAGGAATCAAGATAGTAAGGAATTAGTCAAAAAACTTTCTTGGTTTGTCTCTATAGGTAATATTCCATATAATTTTCAATTCTATAATTGATGGGGAAAGATCCTTATCTGGATTTGCTTTCCTAAATATAGAATATATGCAACGGAAGTAATCTGGATTCCACGTCCTCATTCCTCCACCAAAGCTTCACTGGTGTGATTCCACAATCACTAAGAAAGGGAATAAATTCCACAACCCAAAGGCCGTGGAAAGATGGTAAGGAGATCTAAAGCAAGGAACTCCTTTCCTGCATTTCTAGGAGAGAGGAGAGAGGGAGAGAGAGAGAGATGGGAGCCGCCTTTCTCTGGAAAAAATTTCACGCACGAATAATCTCGTATCTCTTTAGTGATGCCGTGGTTACAAATATATAACCCTACCATCCTTGAATGATTCCACATGCAAAATTCTAAGCCCATTGATACACCAATGGACAAAACGTGCAGACTAGGCCTAAATAAATGCCCTAAGAATGAAGAAGAGAAGAATCAAATGTCAAGGGTACCCTATGCTTCTGCGGTTGGTAGTTTGATGTATGTGATGATATACACGTGCCCAAATATCTGCTATGCTGTTGGGATGGTCAGTCATTACCAGAGTAACCTAGGACTTACCCATTGGCAGGTAGTAAAAAGGATTTTCCGTTACCTTCATGGGATGACAAATCTCATGCTCACATATAGTGATTCAGATTTGAGGTTGAGAGGTTACAGTGATGATGACTGGGACAGTGATCATAATGAGCCAAAGTCTACCTCAGGTTATTTTTTTGTCCTTGGAGGTGGAGCTGTTACTTGGAGCAGCAAGAAGCAAACATGCATTGCTTTGTCCACGATGGAGGCTGAGTATGTTTCATGCCTAGCTGTTGTTCAAGAGGCAGAATTTTGAGAAGTCTTAGCCTATTCTCAAATGCAGATGATGTGGTGTAGTGAGTTAGTATATTTTATAAAGATGTCACTAGGCATGGAATTGACCCACTCACACGGGTAATTCACCTTGGCGCTTGTAGATAGCGAGCAAGATGAGCCTAAGGGTTTGAAAGGCTTTAGGGGGCTTTCAAACCAATGTCAGGCACCTTAGTTGGAACTAAGATAAGACCTTAGTGGTCGAACATAGAATAATCACATTTATGTGTTGCCTGGATTGTAGCCGAATGTGAATCTTTTATAATTGGTCAATGTGTGATTGATTGTAGAAGAAACGGGTTAAGCGCTTGAGGTAGCGACTGAACCAAGATTCGTATGGAATATTTTTTCTTTTGTGAGATGCCCATATCAGTGGGAGTTACGCCATAGCATGCATGTTTGTTGCATATGCTGAAGTCGACCGATGATGAGAGTGATTAAATGGATCCCTGCTTCGTCACTATGTGAGCCACTGGGATCACATTTTGTTGATCCTATTTGTACCCTTTACTTTAGATTGTGCCACGAAGAGGACACCCAATGATGCTACTTTAGCTTGTTCCTTAGGATCATGGTTGATGGGGTCTCGCAAGGCAAGACTGCGAAAGCAGTTGGGGATAATCCAAATGGCATGAGGCCTATGGGAAAACTTTTCATTCTATACCCATCAGTAATGTGACTCATTGCCCAAGCAACTTGTCATTTGACAAAGTCATGAGTACATCATATGAGGATAGTTCACATTGCTCACTATGAGGGATCGAGAATGTGGAACTGGGTATAATTGAATTGTTTAGGGTATAATGAGATAATTTTCGAGTGATGTGCTATGTTGGTTAGATGGAGATTTGATATAACACTCCTACCCTAGATACATCTCTTAGGTCGCATGTTCCATTTCCGCATTGAAAGGATTAGAGTTGATGGGAGCATTTGGATAACTTTGCCACCTTGTGGCTAGTGGGAGATGTTAATAATAGTGGGTGGGTCCCATTACAATTTGCGCCATAGGTGGTGGCAAGATGGTTATGTAGTCTAAGATGACCACTCCTCTATTTAATTGAGTCTAAACAAGACTCTAATTTTCCCTCCCTAGGATGAGTCTAAGGAAAACCCTAATTAAGGAATTAGGGTTGAGGGAAAACATTATAAGTAAAGGGATGGAAAACCAAACAAAAACACATGATTTAGAATACTCTCCCATGCTCTACGAATTATCCAAGCTAATCCTGAACCTCCATCACTGTGGTTCGCTGATTTGGAAGCATGGAAATAACCTATAGAGTTCACAAGCTGAAAGAAGGGAAAGGGAACACAAAGAGGCACCTCCAGTGTCTAGATCCATTGCAGTAACATCACTAAGGTAAAGGATCTAGAACTCTTCCTTTCATTGATTTAGTTCATAATCACATAGATGAAAAACAATCAATGAAGGGTAGATCAAAGAGTAGAATGAGAGATTACAATACCTAAATGAGGAGCAAAGGATGAAGAACTTGAAAATTTGCAAGTAGATCTTCCACAACACCAAGAGAGGCTTTGAGAGAGGCTTCCCATGTTCTCTAGAGGTTTTAGAAACAAAAGATGCTAAAAAGCATGAAGTCCTATTAAATTGAGCATCAAAACCCTAAAGAGAAGATCTAACACAGATCGACTCAGGCTAACAGCAAGCCCAAGTCAAGGAATTCAAGGTCTAAACCTCCATATTTTCAAATCGGCTTCTCCCAATTCAACAAACAACTCTCCTAGCATAGAGGGGTACCTTCAAACCATGTTCAACTAGGCTTTAAGTCCATCAACCAAGTTCTTCTTCAGCAAGGTGCAGTTTCTTCTCCAACATCGACAAAGTTTCCAAGTATGGAACTCCATCATTAATTTCCATGGGTTCTGGGTCAAACACCATGTCTTCCACTGAGATGACCCATAGTTGCCTTCTTCCTTCACTTCGGGTGTTCCGACCTACAAACAACAGGGTTTCCGGGTTTAATGTTAGGGTTGGATTTCACACCTTGAATCAAACTATCAAGTCAAGGTCCTATTGTGAAATCCAACCCAAACCCTAACCTGGACACCCTATCTGTTTTGGATGAAGAAGGGCTTGTTCAATGTTTGAGCTTGAAGTTGGACCTTAATTACAGTGTTGTTATCTTTGGAAGGTCATAGGAAGTCAGGTCAGACCTCTCCCTTAGTGTAGATCCGAAGACCCGAAGTGAAGGAAGAAGTGTTTGTGGGCCATCTTAGTAGAAGACATGGTGTTTGACCCAAAACCCATGGATATTGATTATGGTGTTCCCTTATGGAAACCTTACTTGATTTGGAGTTGAAATGCCCATTGATGACAGAGAGCCTAGTTGGTGGACTTAAATCCTAGTTGGACATGGTTTGAAGGCATCCCTCCATGCTAGGTAAGTTGTTTGAGGAGTTATGAAAAGCCCATCCAAAGATATTGATTATACGACCCTTAATTCCCTATTCTGGAGTTGCTGACATGGTTGGTCGACCAATCAATTAATCAATATTGACTGTAAGGTCAAAATTGAAAATCCTGGTATTTTTAGGAGTTTTTGTACTATTTAAAGAAAGGGACTCTGTGTTTTTCACTCATAATCAGTTCTAAACCTCTGGAGAACGTGGGAAGAACCCTAGAACCTCTCCTCCAAAGCCAAGGAAGATCCTCAAGCATCTGTTCGAGTTTCTTCATCAATTTTTCTTCTAAAAAGGTTAGTAATCGAATCATTTCTTCTTTGATCTATTCGCTCTTCTATTCTTCTGACCTTTTTGATGATGAGAAAGGTATTACACTATTGTAATGACCTCTTCTCTGATTCTCTTTGCCCTAGAGTGAATCCCCCAATTCACTCTATGTTCTTGAAGCCATATGGCAATGATTCTTGAAATTGACTTTACCTAAGATCTTGATCACTCCCTCATTATTTTCTAATAATCTTGGTGATTGTGGGAAAAGTCTCACACCAGTGTTACAATCTTTCCTTCTATCCCCATGATTGAGGGGTTGATCCCTAATTTTCCTTCTTACCATAGGAAACCAAAAAGAGGGTGATTTTGCGAGGAAACGCTTGGGTAACCCTCATGAGAGAATCCAAATTGGGTAACCCTCATGAGAGAGTATCCAAATTGGGGAACCCTAATCCTCTTTTAATTTGTTGGATCCTCCCCAACACTTTCTTGATTGTAAATTCTTTACTTCTCTTTACCTAGGGTGAATCTTTATTCTCCCTAGTCTTCCCGTGGGATACACGAATTCAAGTTGGTAAAACCCTAATTGTATGATTAGAATTTGTTTCCTTTGATTTTATTTGAAACATTGTTTTCTCTCATTGCTATACCCTTCTCAACACCATTCTTGATTTTGAAATACTAATTTCTCTTGACCTAGGGAGAATCTTTATTCTCCTTAATATTTCCATGAGAGCCATGGATTATATGAAATGAAACCCTAACCCTAGAGGTTCAATTAAGATTATACTTTTTTATCATGCCTTGATGCTTAGACCTTCTTAGATAGTCTTAATATTTCTAGAAAGCTCCCCTTTGAATTTTGGAGCAATCAAACTTCAAACGAAAAAGTTATGACCAATTTAGGGTTTTCAGCCCCATACTGTTCCATTAGTCGACTGACCCAATCGACCAAGCTGCCAACAGGAATAGCAACTTGCTTCTTCATCTGATTTGATCCGTTTGACTTCTAATCTTCTAGGGCTTACTCCTAATGATTGTTATATGCTTGTTTAGGGTTTATTTGCTAGTCTTGGACCTCTCCTCATTATTCTCCAGAATTCTTCAAAGTATGTTTAAGGTAAGGACGGTTGATCCCTAATAACCTAATATACATGTCTACTTATAATTGGATTGGATTACATGATCATACTACTGTTGTATTAATTTTCTTATAATTGTATTCTGCTATAGTTTCTTCAACTACAGTAGTACATGTTCATATGATTTAATTGTTATCTTAATCTTGTATGAATGATTACTTACTTATGTTTGTATTATCAATTGTGATTGTGAATGACTGATTTGGGAATGTGATTGCCTAGGTTGTGATTGGGGAATGAGGAATGCCCTTTTGGCGTTTCTGCCTTTGGACACCAGTGGAGGGGGTATGGGACATTTTCTTATGGTGCCCCTTGGTGCTTTCCTTGATTACTAGTTGACATACCTAGGGCATGTCTAGAAGTGTTTGGCTATGATATCCCTTTTATATCAGATCTGATCGGAAGGGAATTGAGACCGAGCAACCCGTGGTAGCAATGGGGATTTGTGGGCGCTTAAGACCGATGAGTTATATCCGTGAGAGGATATAGATCACATTGTGGGGGCCAATCATTGGTACGGTTGCAGAAGTGGAACATGGGCCCTTTGACATCAAGACCGGTGAAATGATCCGTGAGAAGATATGAGAACTTCCTGTTAACTTGATGTAGCTGACCAATAGGGTTGATGAGCCCATCGTCCGAGTTAGTTGCAGCCATAGGATACGTTGACTCTAGGGAGAATGATACCGAAAAGGATCCTGAGAGGGGAGGAATGGAAGATCTGGACCTAAGTTGATATAACTAAGTATAAGACTTGCATTTGGTTAGGCTTAACCCTGACATGCACCAGTACTCAGACCAAACGGAGGCGTGAGGGAGTGTTGACCTAAACCCCAACCAAGGCTGTCCGAGAAGGTTTCAGGACCCCTTTACCAAACGGAGAACCCAAGATTCCTGGAAGGCTGAGGGAGAGTGATTGGGACCCACCTAGAGGAGTATGGTGCTATGACTTAAAGCGTGTTTGTCACATCCCGCCAAATCCACTCAGCCTATACCCTATCTGGGTTACCCAAGGAAGTGATCCACCACCCAAAAGATCAAGTTTAGGAACGATCATATCCATTTAGCACAATAACATAATCAAAAGCAAGAACAAATCATTGTGTTCTAATAAGTTAATAATGAAACTTAAGAAAAGATCTCAGAAAGATCACTAAGAATATCAAAGTGCGGAAAAAACATGATACCAAATCAAAAGACAACTGTAGAGTATAGTGGAAATATACTCCATAACATATGCGGAAGGTAGATCGAAATCTAAAGCAAAGCCCTAAGCTAATGCAAGTAAAATAAAAGTCTAGAAGAAATAAGAGAAATCTAATCCACATCTTTAGTCAGCTCTTCTTCTTCTTCAGTCTTCATCTTCTTCACCCTTAGGTTATGCTCTTGAAGCTTCAGATTAGTATCTAGCCCACGATCCCATCGGCGAATAAGACGATGCCGGCTGCCATCAATAGGAGCCATCAACGCAGTCCAAATTCGAGTGTTGGCTGCCTCGTTACTCATTACCTTGTCCAAGGATTTCAGGAGCTGTACCATGTATGGAAAGGTCCTCTGTACTGTGGCACGTGTTCTCTTTCGGATCTGCAATGTCATCTAAAACAAGTCCCCCGAAGGGTAAGCTCAAAAGAACTTAGCAAGTAATCAAACACGATAAGCATCTTCACATGCATTCGCAAACAAACATATATGCAATGATATGAAACAATAAATGCAATATGCTTCTGACTCTATGTATGTATGATGGTCTCTATTGGCAGACATGCTTTAAGTCATAGCACCATACTTCTTTGGGAAGGTCTCATCACACAATGCCATTTGGTAGTGGGTTCGGCATCCCTCGGGACATTCCATGGCTGGGGTTTAGGTCACCGCTCTCTCACATCACCATTGGTCTAAGTATTGGCGCATGTCAAGGTAAAGCCTAGCCAAATGCAAGTCTTCTACTTAGTTATATCAACTCAGATCCAGATACGTCCATTCCTCGCCCCTGGCGATCCTTTCCAGTATCCTTCACACTAGAGTCAGCATAGTCCCTGACTACGGACTCATCAACCCTATTGGTCATCCACATATAGTAAATGGGAAGCTTTCATGTCCCCTCACGGGTTGGTTACCGGTCTTGAGCGCCCATGAATCCCCATTGTTGCCACGGTCGTTTAGTCTCAATACCCTTCCGAATCGGGTCTGATATAATAGGGGTATTCCTAGCCAAACACTGCTAGATCAATCCTAGGTATGTCAACAAGTAGTCAGGGAAAGAGTCAAGGGGCATCATAGGAAAGCGTCCCATACCAGTCTCACTGATGTCCAAAGACAGGAACGCCAATAGGGCATTCCCCATTCCACAACTACGACCTAGGCATCCACATCACATCATGATTCCATACAAGTCACATTCACATTCATATTCATATCATAGTCCAAATCACATTCACAATACTATATCATCAATTCCAATATGTAAATAACAATATGAATATGCTACTGTAGTTGCTAAAGTATCATAATGTAAAGAAAATAAAACATCAGTAGCTAGATCAATCATTCATGTCATATTACAATAAGATATGTAAATAGGCATATTGTGAGTTGGAATACTCACCTCGTAATTCAAACTTATAATCTTCAAGTAAGAGATCAGAGAACAGATCCAAAATCACCTAAATAAACTTGACAAAACAAATATAGGTCATAAGAAGTAAATCCAAGAGATAGGAGTCGAAACAGAGTAAAATTGGAGATGCTGACTGCCTTGGTCGATTGGTTGGTCTATTGACCCAGTCGACCAACAGAGTCAGTACGAGACAGAATTGAGTTTTCTGATCCGAAACTTGATTTACATGATCCGAAACATCACCAAACTGGAAGGAGACTTCTACGACAGTATTCTAACACTAAAGAGCAAGACTAAACACTAACAATGATCAACATACATAGATACTAAATTGGAAACAAAACTTTCTATAAAAGTAACAATTAGGGTTTTTGATGAAAACGTACAATGAACTCAAAGGGAAAACCAGAGATGAAAGGATCCTCATTCTAGTAAAGATTAATCAAATAATCATACTCTAAGCCATCATGAAAACCAGTCCTAATCATGCTAAGATTTGAATCAAAGAATGAATCAAAGGATAGACATTGTTTCATGATGATTCCACAATGATCATGGCGAAGATCAATATGAAATCACTAAACAAAGAGAATACAAGGAGATTGTAGAAGGGATGGTTGCAAGAATGCAGCATCCACCTCATAATCCCAAACACAAGAGATGAAAATAGTAAAATAGATTACAAGAGAGTCTACAAACCTTAAGCGGAGGAAAGGAAGATGGAAGGCTTGAATCTTCGCGAAGAACTTCACCAATGGCAGAGGAAAGGCTTGGAAATGAGTCTTCACACGTCTCGGAGGGCTTGGGAAACAAAGGAGACGAAGAAGACTCGAGGTTCATTTAAATAGAAGCTATAAACTCAAAACAGAAGGTTTTCTCGGATTTCAGATCTGGTTGGTCGATTGATTGGTCTACTGGCCCAATCGACCGACCAGTCGACCAAGCCAAACAGCAAGGCCAAAAATAGTGATATCAAGGTCCAAACTTCATCAAATTCACTTGGGCTTCTCCCAACTCAACAAACAACATTCCTAGCACATAGGGGCACCTTCAAACCATCTCCAAATGGGTCTTAGGTCCATCAACTAAGCTCCTAATCATTAAGGTGCAGTTTCTTACCAAGCACTGACAATGCTTCCAAGTATGGAGCACCATCAACAAACTCCATGGGTTTCGGGTCAAATACCATGTCTTCTACTGAGAGGGCCCACAGAGACCACTTTCTTCACTTTGGGACATTGGATCAACTCTAAGGGAAAGGTCTGACATGACTTCCTAAGACTTTCAAGGATAGCAACACTGATATCAATGTCCAACTTCAAGGTCAACCATTAAACAAACCTTTCTTCACCCAAAATAGATAGGATGTCCTGGCTAGGTTTGGGCTGGATTTCACAGTGTCTACCAATAGAGACCAGCATACATATATAGAGTTAGAAGCTTACTTGCATTATTTGTTTCATATCATTGCATTTATGTTTGCCTTTGTTTGTGTGTGAAGATGTTGTTGTGATTGGATTACTTGATAAGTTCTTTTTGAGCTTACCCTTCAGGGGACATGTTTTTAGATGGTATTGCAGGTACCAATGGCTTTGAGAATCAAAACTATGAAGCCTCGGTGGGTCCGTTGGGTTTCCAAGATGTTGGTGACTACGAGCAATGCAGTGAAGTATACCCGTGTGATGATGGAGCGCATAGGAATTAGCCGGATCTTGAAGCTTTATTACTTTGTTTACTATTAGAGTAACTCTTAATTTTCTTTCCTTTTCCTTCAGTTGTGATAGATTAGAACTTGCTTTATATTTCTGATCTACCTTCTGCTTGTTTCTGGAGTATGTTTCTGCTATACTCTACTATTATCTTTTGATTGGTATCTTGTTATCTGCACTCTGATATTCTTTTGTGATCCTTCTGAGATCCTTTATTTAATTTTATTATTAAATTACTTGAATACAATGATTTGTTCTAGATTTTGGTTATATTATTGTGCTAAGTGGATATGATCGTTCCTAAACTTGATCTTCGGGGCTGTAGATCACACACTCGGGTATTTTAGATAGGGTACTGGCTGTGTCACATCCACCCAGCCGGTACCCTATCTGGTATACCCGAGTGTGTGATCCACACTCCACAAGATCCAGTAGTTAGTAAACTCAACCTCCCACATTCACAACAATATAATCAAGAACAAGACTAAATCAATGTTAACAATATTATTCAAATGAATCAAGTAAAGTAACGAGATAATCATCAGAGTGCAGAAAGATACCAATAGATATATAAATCAAAAGTAGAGTGAGGCGGAATCTCACTCCACGAGTACAGCGGAATGTAGTTCGAAAATCAAATGGGATTACAATTGATTCTAAAGACAAGAAAGAAAGATATAATCTAACTAAACTAGAGTTTTTTCTACTTTATAAAGGATGTCCTCATAAACATTGTCACATCCTCCCAGCCGGTACCCTAACTGGCATACCCGAGAGTGTGATCCACAGCCCCGAAGATAAGTAATGTGGAAATCATCCTCCCACATATACAATTACATAATCATAAACAGGAAATAATCGGGGTTTAAATATTATAACAAAACATTAAAGCCAAGAAATGAATAATCAATATAATCAGAGTGCAAAATGATACCAGATGTAATCACATCAAAAGAAGTAGAGTGAGGCGGAAACTCACTCCAAAAAATACAACGGAACGTAGAATGTAAGTCTAAAAGAAATAATAACTAAAACAATGGAACTAAGAGAAAAATCTAACATCAGGGTTTTCTATTCTATAAATAACATCTTCAAAATAGTGGACTTCATCAATCCATTTGAGACGTTCCACGTATACATTGTCTTTAATCGTAGTACGCATCTTGATCAACTGAGGGATCATCAGAGTAATCTTGATGGTTGCCAACACCTTGCGTGTAGTACGCTTCATCGGCATGCTCTTCATCGTACTGTTCGCCATAGAAATCAGTACCTGTAGAATAGTCTAACAATGTACAAAAGGAATGAGTTTCAAAGAAACTTAGTAAGGTAGTTAATCCATAACAACATAAATAACATGGAAGCAAACCACAACAAGATGCAATGCAATATGAAACAAGTAATGTATGTATGCATCTAAACTCTATGTATGATGGTCTCTATGGCAGACATGCTTTAAGTCATAGCACCGTACTTCTTTGGGTAGGTCACGCATACGGCTTCTGTTGGTAGTGGGTCCGGGCATCCCTCTCGGACAAACCATGGTAGGGGGTTAAGTCAACATACTCTCTCACAACCATTTGGCATAAGTACCGACGCATGTCAGGGAAAAGCCTAGCCCAATGCAAGTCATCTAGTCAGTTACATCAAGTTAGGTCCAGATACTTCCATTCCTCCCCTCTTGGGATCCTTTCCGGTATCCTTTCCACTAAAGTCAGCGTATCTAACTCTCTCAAATACGGACTCATCAACCCTATTGGTTATCCACATATGGTAAACGAGAAGCTCTCATGTCCTCTCACGGATATAACTCACCGGTCTCGAGCGCCCATGAGCCCAAGTCCAGCCATATGCAACCCTCCAATAAATGGCCCCCACAATGTGATTCCCGTCCTCTCACGGATATAACTCACCGGTCTTGAGTGCCCGTGAATCCCCATTGCTGCCACGGGTCGTTTGGTCTCAATACCCTTCCGAATCGGGTTTGATATAACAGGGGTATAACCTAGCCAAACACTGCTAGACATCCCTAGGTATGACAACCAATGATTCGGGAAAGCGTCGATGGGCAACCCTGAAAACATCCCATACTATTTCCGGTAATGTCCAAGGACAGAAGTGTCAAAAGGACACCTCCCAATCCCAAACCAAACTTAATCAAACACATTCTCAGATCAGTCATGACATACACAACCAGTAGTTCATCATATAAAAGAGAATGTAAAAGCAAAATCAGATTAAGCAGTACTAAGTAATTCATATAACATGAATAATGAAAAAGATGATATAAACAAGTGCTACTGTTCTCACAGTAGGAGATCAGAATTAAAGTACAACAACAGTAGGTAATCTCATAGTTTCACAAAGTAGAAACCAGGGAACAAGTAATCTATGTAGTTAAGGAAATAATTGTCCTTACCTTCTAATTCGCAAAGGAACTTAGAGAATCAAGTAAGACCTTGACTAAACCTGAGAAAAGAGTCTTAAACAAGTGTATACTATGAGTTAGGAAAGATACATGGAAGGAAAGATTACAATTCAATCAAAACAGACCAAGAATGGGATTGCTGTACCCATTGGTCGACTGATTGGTCTACTGCCCCAGTCGACCAACAGAGACAGTAGCCTTCAAAAATCAGAATTTTTAGAATATGAATCCGAATTTGGTGGTTCAAAAGGGTACAAAATAAGAGGGAAACTTTAATGAAAACATCTAAGTCTATAGAGGACAACAAACCATTAATCAAATCAAGTTTCCAAGTCACAACTCAGGAATCAGAAAGTTAACCTAATTAGGTTAAACATAGATTATGAAGGAAAAAAATAATATGATCAAGGGTAAGGAAATAAAATTAATAGGTTACAATTTTAGTAAGGAAAATAAAGTGAGAGTCTTCTAACATGATCAAAATAGGGGTTCTTGATCTTACCCAAGAAATTAGGGTTTCACCCTTTTTTGGTTCCCATGAAAAGGTTGAGAGTTCCGGATGAAGGGAGGTAAATTGTTAGGTCAATTACAACAAGAAGAATTAAAGAATATTGAATTTATATCGACCTCCACATTACCCATGAGGTTTCCCTCACATGGGGGGTTTACCAAAAGGTTCCCCTGATGACCACACAAGGTTAGGGTTTCAAGGGCTAGGGTTTCCAGGATTCAACTGGCAAGGGTTGAGATCATGATGATGATCATAGATCTCAAGGAACATGATGAGGTCATGGAATAGATGGTTGCAAGAATGCAGCATCATCTTCCTGATCTCAATCAAGAACAAATTCAAGAAAAGAAAAATCAGAGAGAGAGGAAAGAGATCATACACATACCTTTGATGTAGGAGGATGAAGATTTCTTGAGTTCTTGCGAGATATCAACCAAGGATGCAAAGGAATCGATTAGATTAGGGTTCTAACTCATTCTAGAGGCTTAGGAGGCAGATGAGGTAGAGTATTCCCGAGATTAGACTTAAATAGAGTAGCCACAATTCAAATTTCAAAAACAGAATCAATTGGTCGATTGATTGGTTGACTGGTCCAGTCGACCAATGAGTTGACCAATCAAAACAGCAACTTCAAAACAAGGAATTGAAGGCTCAGATCAAGTCCAAACATCAATGGGTTTTGCACACACCTAAAGTGACATACCTAGTAGGTAGAAATGCCTTCGAACCAATACAGAGAGTGTCACATCCACCCAGCCGGTATCCTATCTGGCATACCTGGGATGTGATCCACAGCCCGAAGATCCAGATCGAGCGGCCATGCCTCCCACATACGCGATAACATAATCATGAACAATATAATCAATGTATAACACAAGCCATAAATAGATCAATTGAATAAGGGAAGATAATAAATCAGAGTGCGGAAATATATTAAGTATCAAATTCTAAATAACAGAGTCTCAAAGAGAAAGAGTGATCAGAAGTCACTCTTTCACCAACAGCGGAACAGTGATAAATCAAGTTAAGTTACACCCAGTGTTATGAACAAATCCATAGGAACTAGAGAGAGAATATCCAAATGATTACAGTCATCCAGAGAAATGGGGCCTACACATAGGTTTCCTCTATCCTAATGATGTCCTCTTCAAAAGTACGGATAAAGTAAACCCAACGTGGCCGCTCCCTCACTAATGTGGGGCTAACCCTGGTACGCACTATAATCCTCCTCGATATAGCAATCCTGACTCTCCGCGTAGCCATCACCCAAAGGGTAGTATGTGGGATCATAGCTCGGGTCATAGGACGTGCCATCAAGGTCTTCTGTACCTGTAGTGTAATCTAACAAATTGCACAAAGGAATGAGTTCAAAAAGAACTCAGCAAGGCAAGTCGTTTCATAATCCACAGTTCAATCAACACAAGTCAAAATAGGATGCAATATGATATGAGACAATGATGAATGATGATTCTAATCTTAAGTATGCTAGTCTCTAAGGTAGACATGATTTAAGTCATGGCACCATACTTCTTTGGGTCGTCAGTCACTCCCCCTCAATCATAAGATATCTTGGGTCTGCCCGGGGAAGTTCGGTAAAGTCATCTCAAAAACCATGGTTGGGGATTTAGTCACCACTCTCTCACATCACCGTTTGGTATAAGTACTGGCACATGTCACAGTAAAGCCTACCCCAATGCAAGTCATCTACTCAGTCATATCGTGTCAGATCCAGATACGTCCATTCCTCTCCCCCGGCGATCATTTTCGGTATCCTTCACACTAGTTCAAGTCCTCTCACGGAGTGAGTACCGGTCTTGAGCGCCTTTCAACCATATTCTAACACGGGTCGTTCGGTCTCAATACCCTTCCGATTCGGGTCTGATACAACAAGGGAAATCCTAACCATACACCTAGACAATCCTATACATGTCATCCAATAACCCGGGAAAGCGTCGATGGACACCTTCGGGGAATATCCCATACTACCCTCCAATGTCCAAGGACAAAAGTGTTGAAAGGACACCTCTCAATCCCAAGTCATACGTAGTCAATCACAATCTCAATCTCATCAATTATATTAAATCAATGATTCGTCATATCAACAAATACATATCATAACATGATTGATCATACATGAATCATAAAGTAAGACTGAACATGATATTCTAATTGATATATACATTCTATTACTGATAAGGAAATACATAACAATCATGCATAGTAAAGGATTTCTCATATGATCATAACCAATAAGTTCCCATAATGTAAGCATGTTGGTATAATTAACATATTTAAGTTAACGACTGTCCTTACCTTAATCAAGTTGTAAATAGATTCAATGATTACCAAGTATGGTCCCAAAATCAGTGTTGATACCCTAGATAATCATACAATTAATGTTAGAGGAGAAAACAATTGAATTGGGGTTCAAACGGATCAAATTTGCTGAGTAACAACTCTTGGTTGACTGGCTTGGTCGACTGTCAGTCGACAAAGACTTGTTATCTTCAGGACAACAATGGAAACTTGATCCGAAGCTGCCCTTCCGGTGCTCCGATCGTCATGAAATTTGGAGGGCATGTTTATAACAGTAAGAGGATATTACACACTAATTTTCATGATGATCCAACAGTTCAATCAAAAAATACCCAAATCGAATTTTAGGTTCTATATGATGCTTAGCAAGAATTAAATAGGAACTTATAGAAATTGAAAGGGATGATAAGAATCAATCAAATGAGTGCTAAGAATCAAGCTAGAATCTTAATTTCATTACAGCCTAAGCTTATCATGCATCTACATATCAGATTAGAATCAAAATAGGTTAGATTGAATAGAATCAAAGTGATGGAGGGCAATTAATCTCATTTGAATCTGTTATTCCCAGATTGACACAGAGAGTGGGGGTGAATCAGTGTCTTCAAAAATTCACCACAATGTGGCTGAGTCTACCAGACAGTGTACCACCACTCTGCAATCAAGGCACTCCAATATGTGCAACAAAGAAAAATAAACAAAAAACGCAATGCACCAGAGTTTACGTGGTTCGGCCAAATTGCCTACATCCACGGAATAATACCCTACCTAGGGTTTCGTATATTACTCAATACACTCTTAGATATTTTGACTGCTACAACAGTCCAGGAACATCAATCCCTGCTATAGTCTAAAATGCAATTCAGACAAGGGCACCAACCCCAACCCCCTAGACAAGCTCCAACTTGCTAGGTCACAATGTAAACCAATAATTCAAGTTCCCCAAATTACATTCATGAGCTAGATTCTTCATCATTAAACATAACCTAGAAAATAATAGACAATAACTTGTGAATATGGGTTACCTCAACTTGTGTGAGATACATGGTAACAATACTTGTTTCTCTTGGGTTATGGGCCCACCACGCTTTTGCTTCACTTTTCAGACAGGCTAACAACAACCCTTTATCTTTCTTGAAAGCAAGTAACTACAACCATGTTCCCTTCTTTTCTTATGCTGCTTCTTCTTCCTTCTCTTTCACTTTCTTTCTTGTTCAGCAAAACAAAAGACTTCCTTCAACAACTTTTATTCCCAAGCTTCAGATCTCCAAAGCCAACCAACGTCTTCTGGTTCGATCTCCACTCTCTTCCCAAGCTCCTCAAAACGTCCTTCCCCTTCTGCTGGAGTTTGCTCTCCTTTTATAGATTAATTTAACTCAGAGTTTGAATCAAACTCAAAGTTCCTATCTGACTTAAACAAGGAGTGTTTTAACGTACAAATCGGACTAACTTCGAGATCTCCAATGAATAATCCCACCGTTGGATTTGAAGATCAAGAAGTCGTGAAGCTCTCCTCCAAAAATCGACTCAATCAGACATTGGATGACCATCCGATGAAGAGGTTGATCAAAACTGGACTCAGAGTTTGAATCAAACTCAGAGTTCCTATCTGACTTAAACAATGAGTGTTTTGACGTACAAATCGGACTAACTTAGAGATCTCCAATGAACAATCCCACTGTTGGATTTGAATATCAAGAAGTCTTGAAGCTCTCCTCCAAAAATCGGCTCAATCGGACACTGGATGACCATCCGATGAAGAGATTGATCAAAACTGGACAGAGACCCTCAAAAACGGGATTCTTGAGTTTTCTTTATTTGAATTGGATTCTTTCTCTCAGAACCTTTTTGTGTGTTGCTGTACCATATCAAAGCCCACTTAAGTTGCCAACAATGACAACACCTTCATTTTAGGCCAATGGAACAACAATCTCCCCCTTTGGGATTGTTGGCAACTCAACCTCCTTTTCTCTTTTCTCCCCCTTTGACAACAAGTACAAAGGGTGCTTTGTGCTCCCCCTACCATAGAGCTCCCCCTACATAGACTCTTCCATAGGAGTGCCCACCGCACCTTCCTATCCTATGGAGAGATGATGTTCTATGTATTTTCTCACTTACTCCCCCTTGGAGCCACAACCCCAAGCTTTACTCTTAATCTCTCAAATATAGAATCTTGTTTCTTACTATGCCAAGCAATCAAACTTCTCCCCAAGTAGAATGCACCTCCACTAGTGTTCTTTCTGTCATCAATGCTTCCGGCCCAATCTGCATCTGAGAAGGTTGCAAGTGTGAAGTCTTTAGACTTAGGATACCATAACCCATATTCCATAGACCCTTTTAACTACTTGAAAATCCTTTTCACTGCTTGTTGATGAGTCTCCTTTGGGTTTGCTTGAAACCTTAACACAAGACACACTGCTTGTAAAATGTCTGGTCTTAATGCTGTTAGATATAAGAGACTCCCAATCATAGATCTATAGTGAGTTTGATCAACTGAGGGGGACTCATCACTTGAGCTCAACTTGCATCCAACCACCATAGGAGTTCCCACTGGTTTGCAATCTTCCATCATGAATTTCTTTAACATTTCCTTAACATACTTTATTTAAGATATGAATATGCCACTTGCCATTTGATTTACTTGTAAACCCAAGAAGTAGGATAACTCTCCAAGCATGGACATTTCAAATTATGTACTCATCTTCTTTGTAAAACTTTGACAGACTTCATCACAGTGACCTTCAAAGATGATGTCATCCACATATACAACAACTACCAATTTACTACAATCTTCAGCCATGACATAGAGGTTGCTGTCCACGGTTCCTTTCCTAAAACCTAATTGTAACAAGTGTCAAGTCGTGAATACCAAGCTCTTGGAGCTTGTTTCAAACCATATAATGCTTTCGTCCTCTTGACTCACCATGCCCCTGTCTTCACTAGTGTTTGATAAGACATATAAGTTTCCGGTTGTTCTGGTTCCTAAAGCCACTGCTTTGCCATTTTTTGGCTTCTTGATTTCACAACCTTCTTTAGTGAAAAGAACTTCATATCCACCATCACAGATTTGGCTCACACTAAGAAGATTGTGTTTGAGCCCACTCACATATAGAACATTATTGGATTTTAACTTTCCTTCATTTAGTTTAACTGAGCCTCTACCTTCAATCTTGGCCCCATCATTGTTGCCAAATCTCACTGAACCACCTTTCACTACATCAAGGCTTGAGAACCTATTCTTGTCACCTGTCATATGTGTGGAACACCCACTATCAAGAATCCAAGGTGTCTCGCTACTATGAGCCTTGAAAGCTGTTTGAACTACCAAGGAATTTATCATTTTTCCTTTTTGTCCTTTCTCAACCCAAACTGCTTTATCTGATACATCAATAGGTTCCCTCGATTTTCTTTGAATTGTTTGTGTATGTCTTTGAGCTAGCTTTTGGGGAAGGTTTATCTCCTTCTGTGAAGGAAGAACAGTCCAACAATACCTTGCAATATGTCCCAACTTGAAACACCTGAAGCATTCTATTTTAACCTTATCCAATGGAGCAAATCTGTTTATGTTGTTGAATGCCACAACCTTGTTTTGTCTTCTACAGTTTGCCACTTTATGTCCAAAGTTATTGCATCCATAACAATACCCATTAAAGCCTTGACCATTAAATGTTTTATGATAAGCTCCAGTATTGTCTTCTTTACTCATCTTTGTCTTGGTCTTCCCAATATATGGATTCTTTTGGTGCTCTTCATCAAGACTCATTGGATTTGTTGTATTTCTATTTCCATTGGTCTTATTTACATTTGAACATTCCCCCTTTGAGTATTCAAGACCAGTTTTAATATGAGGTGACCTCTGAACACTCAAGATCTCATCTAGTACCTTATCTCTTCCCCAAGTAGAAGTAAAGTGAGTAGTCCCTGTCATTTGATTTTCAACTGTCTTATCCTTAAAGTTCAATGTAACTGGAGTGGATGATGTGGTAGCTTCTATATAACTCCTCTTTTGTTCTCCTTCAAGTTCTGATCTTAACCTTCCAACTTCTTTCTCAAGTTCTTCACACTCTTCACACTTGAGAGAGAGGTAAGATGATGAGTCATTTATAACATGTTTCAATTCACTAATTGTGACAGTCAACTCGTTGATTGTTGTCTCAGAATTTTCAAGTTGATTCTTCATTTCTCTATTTTTCTTCCTTTCCTTTTCTTCATTTCTCACCGTAAAGATAATGTCTCCAAATCTTCAAAGCAAAGACAACGGCGGCAAGTTCTAGATCGTGAGTGGGGTAATTCCGCTCATAATCCTTCAATTGCCGAGAAGCATAGGCTACGACCTTGCCATGTTGCATCAGTACACAACCCAAACCAATCTTTGACGCATCGGTATAAATTGTCATACCACCGGAACTATCAGGTATAGTCAAAACCGGGGCACTTGTCAATCTATCTTTCAACTCTTGGAAATTCTTCTCACAGGCGTCAGACCAAACAAACTTCTCTTCTTTCCTGGTCAACTTAGTCATAGGAGCAGCCAACCGAGAAAAGTTCTCAATAAACCTTCGGTAGTAACCCGCCAATCCAAGAAAACTTCTTATTTCCGTTACTGACTTCGGTCTCTCCCAATCAGCCACAGCTTGGACCTTTTCAGGATCGACACGAATACCTTCGGCTGAAACCACATGACCAAGGAAAACCACTCTCTTAAGCCAGAAATCACACTTGCTAAACTTAGCAAACAACTTCTTTTCCCGCAACCTTTGCAAAGTGAAACTTAGATGACTCGCATGCTCTTCTTCGCTCTTCGAATAGATCAAGATGTCATCAATGAAAACAATCACAAACTTATCAAGCACATCATGAAATACTCGGTTCATGAGGTCCATGAACACCGCAGGAGCATTGGTCAATCCGAAGGGCATGACTCTAAACTCATAGTGACCATACCGCGTCCGGAAAGCTGTCTTGAAGATATCACTAGACTTCACTTTCAATTGGTGATATCCGGACCTTAAGTCAATCTTCGAGAACACAACTGCACCCTTCAACTGATCGAAGAGATCATCGATTACGGGCAGCGGATATCTATTCTTGATAGTCAACTTATTCAACTCACGGTAGTCGATGCACAAGCGCATACTACCGTCTTTCTTCTTGACGAACAAGACCGGAGCTCCCCAAGGTGAAACTCCCTTCTCTTCTTTAACTTTTCCCACCTAGTGTGTCACCTTGGTTTCCAAATCATAAGCAAGATATCCAAGAACATCATCAACAACTTGCTTCCACTCTTTACTTAAAATCATCAAAAATCCACTTGACCAAATGATTGGAAATCTTAAATCATGCTTAAATATATCCATATAGTCATCAAACAATATTCCATAAGGCAAAAATCACATTTTCCAAAAATTCAACAGCAAATGAGGTCACTGTGACCATTGGTCGAGTGGTTGGTCGAGTGACCCAGTCGACCAATCAGTCGACCAATGAAGACAGAATGCGAAAATTCGCATTATAAGCCTCATTTCCACATTCCAACCTCATTCTAACTTCTTCCAAAGGTGAGAGAGCTCTAGGGAAAATATCCAAGAGTTCCCACAAGTGTTCTTGAGGTGATTTAGTGCTTCAACAACGACACCTCAACACACCATCTTCACAAACAAGGTAAATCTCTCATTCTTTCTTCCATTTTCATCTTCTCATGCTTGCATTTCAATAAAACCATGCTTTACTTGTATCCAATGCTAGATATCATGCTTAGGAATGCTTAGAAACATATTCCCTAGGTTTTAAACACAATGACATGCATAGACAACAAGTTTTAACACATTTGGTGCTCATCTCGCAAGGTTTTATATCGAAATCGATATCTTTAGAAAAATTTCGTTTTTTCTCAAACCGCTTGAAATTTTCGCACGAGATCAAATGCTACATGCTCAAGATGACATTGTAGATAGGTCCATACAATTTGATTTAACCAATTTCAACTTTTCAAAAATCCAATTTTGACCTAAATTGCAAAATCCCCAAATTTCTTCTTGCTGAATTTTTCGCTTTAATCCAAGTTTTCGATCGATTTTCATCAAAACAACTTCATAGACATGAAATTCCAAGTATTGCGCACATGCTAGTATGTTCAAATCAAATTTCCCCCAAATTTGAAATTTTCCGAAAAATTACGAAAATACCCTTTTTGGCTCAACTCTTGAAATAGCACTAATTGGAATTGTCTCTTGTCTCTTCCACAGATACATCATGCAGAGGGGAGGACGAGGAGGAGGTAGAGGTCGAGGTCGCATCGTAGGTGCTCTTAGGGGCAGAGGTCAGGTTCCTTTCGAGCCCCGAGAGGAGGTTAGGAGATCGGACCTATTTGACACACCTCGGGCCGAGTTTGCGTACGAGGCCTACTTCAGCTATTGTAACATCGAGATGGGGCGTCTACTTCACTTACGCCAGCTCAGAGCCTTTAGGATCCGGCAGAGGTTCGACACTTTACAGTGGACTCACCTCTTCACCGAGGACTTGCCGGTATACCCGGAGCTAGTGAGGTTGTTCTTCAGCAACCTTACTTTCCACGAGAGGAGGCTCGGGGCCGGGGACATCCACTCGGACTTGTCCTCGGGAGCGGGGTCCTTCGGACTCGGATTCGCTTCTCTACCCGGACACCGGCCGAGATCTTGCAGGTCCCTTACTATCCACAGGCGGTGTGTGTGGATACTGCGAGAGCAGACACGGACAGCCATCCGATGCCATACGAGCTTCGCGAGATATGCTCTACGCTATGGGATAGCCGCCGATGCTTCACACCGTGGACTAGCGGACGGATGACGGGTTCTGCACGTATTATCGGTCGCATAGTCGGCCGAAACATCATGCCGAAAGCCGGACATCACCATCGGGTCACGGTGATGGAGGCCTTGGTCATCTACCGCATCTACATGGGCTTCAAGATCGATCTCTCCTACATCATTCAGCGGGTCATGCTTGGACTTAGTTCTGCGGCCTAGCATGCGGAACCTTTGCTATGGGAGGCTTCGACTTTGATCTTCGGGCATTTCGGGGTGAGTTTCGAGGATACTCCGATGGACACTAGATCACGGGGATACCCCATTGGGACTCGGACCATTCGACGGATGAGACTACATCGGTTAGAGAGATCTCCTGGTCCGGAGGGTGAGGATGATGATGAATCGGAGGATGAGGATGAGGGATCGAGAGGATGGAGGAGAGGATATCGGTCCCGATAGTGATGATCAGGCCGGAGATGATACTGAGATATGCGCGAGGCTGAGCACCGTGCATCACGAGTTTCCTTCATCACACTTCGAGGCGGCGGCCCTTCACATGCGGTTCCGGAGACTTCAGATCTTGGTGCACGAGATGAGATCGATGACTTCCATGCTAGAGAGGATGGAGGTCGGACAGGAGCAGATGTACGAGAGGATGGAGTCTCGACAGACGAGATAGAGCATCGGGTGACTCGGCTAGCGAGAGGAGTTCGGAGCATACGAGAGATCGAGTAGATCACCTAGATAGACTGTACTTTAGGATTTTCCATTTATGCATTTCAGATGTAATCATTGTAAAAACTTTTGAAATTAATGAAGTTCATTTTGTTTCTCTTTAATTATTGTATGTTATGCAACTTTCTTTTCCTTGCATTAGTGACATTTGTTCAAGTATAATTATGGTATGTTATTCGAAATGTTCCGTTATGCCTCAAAGTTCAAGTTTCTAATTCTGTGTTCTATTATTCACTTCTAAGAGTAGAAGAGTCATTTCGGATCAATGACTCGGGAATGTTCAGTTGTTGTCTTTTGTGGTTAGGATCTCCTCGAACCTTGGGCTCCGATACCAATCATCACGCCCTCCCAGCCGGTACCCTATCTGCATACCCGAGAGTGTGATCCACAGCCCGAAGATCAGGTATCGAGTGATCAACCTCCCACATAAACAATAACATAATCATGAACAACCATAACAAGAGTGCGGAAGATAAATCATAGATCCAATAATGAAAGAATGAATCATAAACGAATCGGAATAATAGATATAATCGAGTGTCAAACGATAAGTAAAGTGAAGCAAAAATCCCACTTTACAACCAGCGGAAAAGTAGCTCGAAAAAATAAACTAGATAAAATCTAATCCCAAAGAGCAAGTACATTGGGTAACTAAATTATTCTCCACTTTGTAGACGACATCCTTGTAGGTATAGATCTCATAAATGGCACAAGGACGCTTCCACTCAATGGTCGAACTAAGCATCGTACGGAGCATAACCACCCGCGGGATCTTCAGAGTAATTGTGGTAACCGCAATCACCTTCCTGGAGATATGTCTCTTCGCCTTGCGCTTCCTCATAGGGACCGTCATAGTACTCGAGTACTGCAGGGATAGTCTAACAACATTGTACAATAAAGGAATGAGTTTCAAAGAAACTCGGTAAGGCGCGATTAAAATCCATAATAACATAAATGGCGGGATTCCGGAACAATCATAAATGCAATATGATATGAGACAAACAATGAATGAATGAATCTAACTCTATGGATGCTGGTCTCTATTGGCAAACATGCTTTAAGCCATAGCACCGTACTTCTTTAGGAAAGTCCACTCACATCCTCAACCATTTAAGATATCTTGGATTCTCTCACGGATCATTTCACCGGTCTTGAGCAGCCGATTGGTAATGGGTCCTTCATCCCTCGGGACAAACCTTGGCGGGGGGTTAAGTCAACACACTCTCTCACAACCATTTGGTATATGTACTTGGCGCATGTCGGGGTAAAACCTAGCCAAATGCAAGTCTTCTACTTGGTTACATCAAGTCAGATCCGGATACTTCCATTCCTCGTCCCCGACGATCCTTTCCGGTATCCTTCACACTAGAGTCAGCGTATCCTATGGCACCGACCAACTCGGACTACGGACTCATCAACCCTATTGGTTATCCACATATGGTAAACGGGAAGCTCTCACGTCCTCTCACGGGTTGGTTACCGGTCTTAAGCGCCCGTGAGCCCAAGTCTAACCATATGCAACCCTACCAACAAATGGCCCCCACAATGTGATTCCTGTCCTCTCACGGGTTGGTTACCGGTCTTGAGCGCCCATGAATCCCCATTGCTACCACGGGTCGTTCGGTCTCAATACCCCTCCGATTAGGGTCTGACATAACAGGACATCCTAGCCAAACACTACTAGACAATCCTATATATGTCATCCAACAGTTTAGGAAGGTGTCCAGAGGGCATCTCCGGAAATATCCCATAATATTCCCGTAGTAGTCCAAGGACAGAAGTGTCAAAAGGACACCTCTCCTTTCCAAACCATACTTAAGCATACACATGCATCAATACATATCATCACATATATGGTAACTCCATATATGGAAAGAAATCAATATTTCAATCACTTGTATAACATTGGTAAGTAAATCATACATGAATCATTTCAATATGAATAAGTAATGCTACTGTAATCAAAGTTATGCAACAGTAGTATATCATTGTAAAAATCTAATTTAGGAAACATATTAATGATATTCAAATATAGAAACTAGATTCATGCTATCTATGTAATTAAGGAAATAACCATCCTTACCTTTTATAACTCGCAAAGAATCCTAAGAAATCAAGTAAGATCTTGGAAAACTTGAGAAGAAGGTCCTAAACAAGTATATACAACATATTAGGAAAGATCCCTAGCAGAATATATATCAAAATATCCGAAACGACCAATTCCGGAGTTGCTTTGTACTCATTGGTCGAGTGGATTGGTCGAGTGGTCCAGTCGACCAATCAGTCGACCAATGCGAGACGATAGCTTATAAAATCAGAGTTTTGAGATATGAAATCCGAATTTGGTGGTTCAAAAGGGTACTAATCAAGGGGTAGACTACATCAGTAGTATTCTAACATAAAGGGGACCTCAAAACACTAATCAAATCAAGGTATCAAGATCCAAATTAGGAAACAAAAAGTTACCATAATTAACTCAAACATGGATCTTGATGAATTTTGAAATAGAAAACAAAGACAAGAACAATAGGAGGATGGATCATTGCTTTCGGTAATGAAAACATGAAAACATGCATAGGTCTTCATGGAATAAGGCTTAGAAGCATAAATCTAAATAAGGAAATAAAACCTACCATATATGTAACTATCATGCATCATGAAGAACACATAGTAAGGTAGAAGAGAACAACTAGAATTCTATGGATTATGGATCATAGAAAGAAAACACAACCATTAACCACTAACATGATCAATGAAAGAAGATCCAAAGAGATCAGAATTCAGATTAGGAAATTAACAGAGATTAAATCATGGTTTGATCATGAATCCTTCAAAAGCTTGCAATGATCATGGTTAAGATCATTGTTCTAGCCTTAAATCCTTAGGATGATCATGAGAACATGTTCAGAGATGTTTGCAACAGAGGATGCAGCATCTCTTCTACTGTCTCAATTCAAAAAGGAAAGAAAAACAAAGATGTAGGAGAAGAAGAGAGAGTAGACATACCTTTTGATGCAAAAAGAAGAGTTCCGACGAAGATCCGCCAAGAAAACTCCAAGGATGCAAGAGAGATGACTTGCAGAGGTCTTTGGTTCGTTCCAGAGGGTTTGGAGGCAGCAAATACGAAGTGGACTCGAGGTTAGACTTAAATAGAGCAAGAATCAACCTAATTGCCAAAGACAGCACCCATTGGTCGAGTGGATTGGTCGACTGGCCCGGTCGACCAATCGGTCGACCAATGCCGACAAAGAAGGCCAAAACAGGGAATTGAAGGCCCAGATCAAATCCAAACCTAAAGGGGTTTTGCACACAAGTCAAATGACTTACCTAGTAGGTAGAAATGCCTTCAAACCAAGATAGAGAGCACTCCAAGTCCATCAACTAATTAGATCTTCATCAGGATTCTGTTTCCATAAATAGAACCTCATCATCAACCTTCATGGATTCAAAGCCAGACACCAAGTCCTCTACTGGGATGGCCCAAAGCTGACTTCTTACTTTACTTCGGGTCATCGGACCTACAATAACAAGGTTTCCGGGTCAAGGTTAGGGCTGGGTTTCACAGAGGTGATTCATCATCTTCAATAGCCATAAATAAAACCTCATCAGTTGAGTCATTGTCTTCATCTGATTCTTCTTCAGAGGAGTAGCATTCATTCTTAGTCAAAAGACTTCTCCTTTTGAAATGGCTTTTCTTTTTCTTTGGTAAGAATTTTTTTCTTTCCCTTCCTATCATTTCTCTCTTCCTCTTCATCTTCCTCTTCATCTATGTTTCCTCTCTTAAGACATTTAGAGGCAAAGTGTCCTATTCCACCACAACTGAAGCACTTAAAAGGTGCTTTTCCCTTGTGTTTACCTGTTCATTTCTTAAACTTTCTAGCTAAGTAAGCTATAAGTTCAGCATCAGAGTCTTGAGATTCTTTTTCTTTTTTGACCCTTAGCTTCTTCATTGCTTTGAATGCTGCTTCCTTCTCTGTGAACTTGCCCTTTTCAGTTCTCATCTCATAGGTTTTAAGTGTTCCATGTACTTCATCAAGAGTGATTGTATCCAAGTCTTTGGCTTCTTCAATGGCCTAGACTTTGGAGTGATATTTGGGAAGCACAGATCGGAGAATCTTCTGACATATCACAGGATTTTCAATTTTTTCTCCAACTCCTCTGATGGAGTTTACAACCTCATTTACTTTGACCATGTAGCTGTCTATGTCTTCTTCTTCAGTCATCTTAAGACTTTCAAATTGTGCTCTGAAGATTTGCAGTTTGGCTTTCTTAACTTTGATGTCCCCTTCATAGATGCTTATTAACCTATCCCAGACTTCTTTAGCTGTATCACAGTCCATTACTTTAGCCATGACTTCTTCATTCAGCCTAGACATGATAGCATTTAATGCCCTGAGATTGTGTGTATAAGTCCTTTTTGCCTCATTGTCTATAAGCGGAGCTACTGATTCCTCATAGCCATTAATCACAGACTGACATACATCATACCCTAGAGATCCAATGTATATCTGCATTCTTCTTTTCCAAAAAACATATACTGTACCATAAAAAATAGGAATTTTCCCAAAGTCTTTGGAGCTGCCTTCACTTGTGGCCATTCTTACAAACTCTCTGATCAAATCCCGAAGTGGTTACACTTCTCTTCACGAGAACCTGGCTCTGATACCAATTGTTATTCCCAGATTGACACTGAGAGGGGGGTGATTCAGGTGTCTTCAAAATTTCACCACAATGTGGCTGGGTCTACCAGACAGTGTACCACCACTCTGCAATCAAGGCACTCCAATATGTGCAATTAAGAAAAATAAACAAAAAACGCAATGCACCAGAGTTTACGTGGTTCGGCCAAATTGCCTACATCCAAGGAATAATACCCTACCTAGGGTTTCGTATATTACTCAATACACTCTTAGATATTTTGACTGCTACAACAGTCCAGGAACACCAATCCCTGCTATAGTCTAAAATGCAATTCAGACAAGGGCACCAACCCCAACCCCCTAGACAAGCTCCAACTTGCTAGGTCACAATGTAAACCAATAATTCAAGTTCCCCAAATTACATTCATGAGCTAGATTCTTCATCATTAAACATAACCTAGAAAATAATAGACAATAACTTGTGAATACGGGTTACCTCAATTTGTGTGAGATACATGGTAACAATACTTGTTTCTCTTGGGTTATGGGCCCACCACGCTTTTGCTGCACTTTTCAGACAGGCTAACAACAGCCCTTTATCTTTCTTGAAAGCAAGTAACTACAACCATGTTCCCTTCTTTTCTTCTGTTGCTTCTTCTTTCTTCTCTTTCACTTTCTTTCTTGTTCAGCAAAACAAAAGACTTCCTTCAACAGCAACTTTTATTCCCAAGCTTCACATCTCCAAAGCCAACCAACGTCTTCTGGTTCGACCTCCACTCTCTTCCCAAGCTCCTTAAAACGTCCTTCCCCTTCTGCTGGAGTTTGTTCTCCTTTTATAGATTAATTTAACTCAGAGTTTGAATCAAACTCAGAGTTCCTATCTGACTTAAACAAGGAGTGTTTTAACGTACAAATCGGACTAACTTCGAGATCTCCAATGAATAATCCCATCGTTGGATTTGAAGATCAAGAAGTCATGAAGCTCTCCTCCAAAAATCAGCTCAATTGGACACTGGATGACCATCCGATGAAGAGGTTGATCAAAACTGGACAGAGACCCTCAAAAACGGGATTCTTGAGTTTTCTTTATTTGAATTGGATTCTTTCTCTCGGAACCTTTTTGTGTGTTGCTGTACCATATCAAAGCCCACTAAAGTTGCCAACAATGACAACACCTTCATTTTAGGCCAATGGAACAACAGAATCATAGCATAGCAAGAGTGGGGGAGGATTAAGGAATTGAAAAGGGGGAAACCCATGGTTAAGTGTTTGCAAGGTTGCAGCACTTCAGCCATGCTTTCAATGACCATTAATTGGTAGAAACATGAATAGATTAGGAGAGGAATAGAATAAATCATACATTGAGTTGATGATTAGAGTATACAATAAAGAATGGAGTCAAAGATCTTCCCAAACTTCAAGGAATAGCCCAAGAGAGTGTCCAACCTCGAGCTCTGGAGTGCAAATGATTAGTTTATGTCCTCATTCACGAGTTCCAAAAAGGTAGGGGCAAAATGGGATGAGATTTAGTGCAAACTCGGATTTCATTACTCTTGATCGACTGGCTAGTCGACTGTCAGTCAACCAAGCACTCGACCAAGCTATGACAGGCAACTTCGAAGTGGATTTGGAAGGCTATACAGGGTCAAATTGAGCGGGGTTTTCTCCTACAAGTCAACCAACAAGTCTAGTTTCAGAAAATACCTTCGTATTGATCACAGAGTTCCGGGAAGTGATTCAACTAATTCAATCTTCATCGATGTGCAGATTTTTACTCAACACTGACAAGGTGCACAAGTGAGGGGCATCATTGTCAATGTCCATAGGCTCAGAATCAAGCATCGAATCATCCACTAAGAGGGCCCACAAGTCTCTTCTACCACCACTTCGGGTCTTCGGACCTGCAATAGTATAAAATTCGAGCCGGGTCAGGGTAAGGATAAGGCCGGATTTTACAGAGAGCACTCCAAGTCCATCAACTAATCCAATCTTCATCACTGTGCAGTTTCCATAGAAGGGACACTGACATCCATACTCAAAGATTCCACTCCAGCCATCAAGTCTTCAACTGAAATGGCCCAAAGTTGACTTCTTGCCTTACTTTGGGTTGCTGGACCTACAAACAACAGGGTTTCCAGGTCAGGGTTAGGGATGGGTTTCACATTCTCCCCCCTTACAGAAATTTCGTCCTCGAAATTGAAAGCGTACCTGTGCTTCCAAAGAGGTGAGGAAACTTCTCCTTCATATCTTCTTCCTTCTCCCAAGAAGCTTCTTCAGGGGTATGATTCTTCCAACGAATCTTTACCAAAGGGATGGTGCGATTTCGCAATTGCTTGTCCTTCTTATCCAAAATTTCGGCTGGCTCTTCATCATAGGCGAGATCAGCACTAAGTCCTTCAGGTGTTTGCTATAGAATGTGTTCTGGATTCTCTATATATTTCTGGAGCATCGAAACATGAAACACATTGTGCACAGCAGCAATAGACGGAGGTAATGCCAATCGATACGCAACAGGTCCAACCTTCTCCAAAATCTAAAAAGGTCCAATGAAACGAGGGCTAAGTTTTCCTTTTACATTGAATCTCATTACGCCCTTCATTGGTGAAACCTTCAAGAAAACTTTCTCTACAACTTGAAATTCAAGATCGGTCCTTCTCTTATCAACATAAGATTTCTGCCTAGACTGGGCAGACTTAATCCTTTCTTTTATCATATCGACCATTGCATTCGTAGCTTCAATCATCTCAGGACATAAGACTTTTCTTTCACCAGTCTCAGTCCAGTACAATGGTGTCCTGCAAGTACTACCATACAAAGCCTTAAATGGAGCCATGCCTATCGTCGCTTGATAACTGTTGTTATAGGCAAACTCAACCAAAGCTAAGTGTTCATCCCAATTTCCACCCATATCCACCACACAAGATCTGAGCATATCTTCTAAAGTCTGAATTGTCCGCTCAGATTGTCCATCAGACTGGGGATGATGAGCAGTACTCAAATTCAATTGGGTTCCCAAAGCCTTCTGCAAACTGTTCCAAAACCTTGAGGTGAACCTAGGATCACGATCAGAAACAATACTCATTGGCACACCATGTAGACGCACCACATTATCCACATAAAGCCGGGCTAGCTTATCCAGAGTATGAGTGATCTTCATAGGAATGAAATGGGATGATTTGGTCAACCTATCAACAATCACCCACACAGTGTCATTGCCTTTACTCGTCCGAGGCAAGCTAGTCACGAAGTCCATAGAGATATCTTCCCACTTCCAACTAGGAACAGGAAGGGGCTAAAGTAATCCAGATGGAGGTTGATGAACAGCCTTCACACGCTGGCAAGTCTCACACTTGGCAACAAAATCATCAACATTGGCCTTCAAACCAATCCACCAAAAATGTTCATTCAAGTCCTTGTACATCTTGGTGCTTCCAGGGTGTACTGTAAAGATCGATTGGTGTGCTTCCTTCAATATTTCCTTCTTAACTTCATCATTTGCTGGCACACACAATCTGCCTCTAAACAATAAAGCACCATCCATGGATATACCAAAGTCGGGGTCCGACTTAGGATTCGAAGAAATCTTCTCAAACTTATCCTTAAGTTTTGGATCAGAACACTGTAGAGCAACAATCTTATCTCTAAGACCAGATCTTGCCGTCATGGCAGAAAGAACAAAATCAGAATTCTTAGGGACAACTTTCGAATGAAAACTCTTAATAGAAGACAACAAAGGTAGACTCAAAGCATTCAAATCCAAAGTCTTCTTCTGAATCTTCCTACTAAGAGCATCCGCAACAACATTTGTCTTCCCAGGGTGATACTGAATATCACAATCATAATCCGAAACCAATTCCAACCATCTTCTTTGCCTCATGTTCAACTCCTTTTGGGTAAAGAAGTACTTCAAACTCTTATAATATGTGAAAATGGCAATCTTCTCACCGTAGAGGTAATGTCTCCAAATCTTTAAAGCAAAAACCACCGCGGCAAGTTCTAAATCGTGAGTGGGATAATTCCGCTCATAATCATTCAATTGCCGAGAAGCATAGGCTACAACCTTACCATGCTACATCAGTACATAACCCAAACCGATCATTGAAGCATCAGTGTAGACCGTTAGACCACCGGAACTATCAGGTATAGTCAAAACTGGGGCACTTGTCAATCTATCCTTCAACTCTTGGAAGTTCTTCTCACAAGCGTCAGACCAGACAAAACTTCTCTTCTTTCCTGGTTGGCTTAGTCATAGGAGCAGCCAACCGGGAAAAGTTCTCAATAAACCTTTTGTAGTAACCTGCCAATCCAAGGAAACTTCTTATTTCCGTAACCGTCTTCGGTCTTTCCCAATCAGCCACTGCTTGGACTTTCTCAGGATCAACATGAATACTTTCCGCTGAAACCACATGGCCGAGGAATACTACACTCTTGAGCCAGAAATCACACTTGCTAAACTTAGCATAAAGCTTCTTTTCTCGCAGTCTTCACAACGTGAAATTTAGATGCCTTGCATGCTCTTCTTCATTCTTTGAATAAATCAGGATATCGTCAATGAAGACAATCACAAACTTATCGAGCACATCGTGAAAGACTCTGTTCATGAGGTCCATGAACACAGCAGGAGCATTAGTCAATCCGAAAGGCATGACTCGAAACTCATAGTGGCCGTACCTTGTTCGAAAAGCTGTCTTGAAAATGTCACTAGGCTTCACTTTCAACTGGTGATATCCGGATCTTAAATCAATCTTCGAGAACACAGCTGCACCCTTCAACTGATCAAAGAGATCATCAATTCTGGGCAGTGGGTATCTATTCTTGATAGTCAGCTTATTCAACTCACGGTAGTCAATGCACAAACGCATACTACCATCCTTCTTCTTGACAAACAAGACAGGAGCTCCCCAAGGTGACACACTAGGTTGTACGAAACCCCTTTCAATGAGCTCATTCAACTGGTTTTGCAACCCCTTTAGCTCAGTAGGAGCCATCCTATACGGAGCCTTAGATACCAGAGCGGCACCAGGGATAAGATCAATAGAAAACTCAACATCCCTATCTGGAGGCACTCCCGATAGATCATTAGGAAAGACATCAACAAAGTCACAGACAATTTTGACTTCGTCTATACTATTCTCTACTTTACTCTTCCCTTTAGATGAAGCATCATCTACTAGAGCATAGATTTGCATTAGTGCGGACAGTATCTTCCTACAAACTCTTCTTTTCTCACCTTGAAATTCGAAGACCGGACTTCCACAAACATGGAACTGGATCTTCCTTGAGGAACAAAGAAACACAACCTTTGTGGGTTGTCAGCTAGTCAATTCCCAAAATGACATCAAAGTCCTTCATCTCAAGAAGTATCAAATTGGCTTTCAAGTTCTTCTCACTAATTAACACAGGACATTTAACTAATCCTTTATCTAGTTTCACAACAGGACCAGTAGGTGTACTAATCAATAAACAACTAGACAATTTCTCAGGGATTAGATCAGTCTTCTTGATAAATGCAGATGATATGAACGAATGAGATGCACCCGTATCAAATAAAACAAATGCAGAAATAGAAGCGACTAACAATGTACCTGTAATCACTTCATGGTTCGCATCTTGCTCAGTACTGGAGATACTGAACACTCTACCAGAGGGAGGAGCAGGAGCACTCTTCACCACTGGGGCAAGTTGCTGGACAGGCTTATTCAGACATTCACGAGCAAAATGACCAGTCTGCTTACAGTAAAAGCAAACAAGGTTGCTAGGTCCTACTGAAGTAGCCGCAACAGGGGGCTTCTGAACCAATGGCCTTGGATTCGCATTCACTGGCCTAGCACTTGCATTTACTGGTTGCCGATTCCCGCCATACTGCTTAAACTGGCCGGACTGCTGAAAACAGGGTTCTGACCTACACTCCTAGGCTGAAAAATAGGAGTGGGATAGGGCGTAGGTCTCACAAAACGCCGATCATTACGATCCACCAATCCGGGGTTTCTAGACTGCCAGGGCCTTTGCACACGAGCGTTCTCCTTCTCAGTTTCTTCCAACTTCTTCGAGTTCTGCAGCAATTGAGCATAGCTCACTATAGGCTGGACAGTGAGGTAAGCTTTAATGGATGGGTGCAGTCCTTTACAGAATTTATTCGCTTTGGCAAGATCAAGCTTCAGAGAGTCAGGAGCAAAGAAATGAAGCTCCTCGAATTTATGTTGGTACTCCAACACAGACAAAGATCCTTGCGCGAGAACCATAAACTCAGCTTCCTTGAACGACTCCCAAGTTACTACACCTGCGTGCAAACCTTCCAAAACAGGCCGAGTAGAGGTCCACCAAGCGTCAGCTTCCTGTTGCAACTTCTGCTCAGCAAACAAAATCTTCTAAGCTTCCGTACATTGTAAATGACGAAAAGCCTTCTCCAACTCACAAAGCCACTTGTTAGGAAACAAGAGGTCCTTGGTAACACCAGTAAAGCTGGGCACTTGCATCTTCAGGAAACTTTCCATCAGGCGAGTATGAGGAGTTCCAGCTAAACCTCCCGCATTCGGGACACAGTATGAGGATTTCCATTAACACCTGCATGAGTCTCATTATGTAGAGTCATGAAACCGGTCATCATTTGGTTGAACTGGGCTGCTTGCTGCTGCATCATGTTACCCATGATATTGGCAATATCACGAAAATTCCAACATTCGAGGCACCGGGTATGTCATGGGTACCCTGATCACCAGTATTAGTATGTTGATCATGACCATCTTCAGGTATCTCACCATGACCACTTCCATGACTACTGGATTCACCACGTCCACTTCTCAGAGTAACCATTCTGCAAAAACCAGAAACGTCAAAATACCAAATTTCGAAGTTTCAATGAAATCAACATGTCCAAATGATTTGAAAACTTAAATCATGCTTAAATACATCAATTTAGTCATCCAACAACAAATTATAGGGCAAAAATCACATTTTCCAAAAATCCAACACAAAATGAGTTCACTGGGTCCATTGGTCGATTGATTGGTCGACTGCCCAGTCGACCAATCAAGACAGAATACGAAAATTCGCATTATAAGCCTCATTTTCACATTCCAACTTCATTTTAACTTCATCCAAAGGTGAGAGAGCTTAGGGGAAAGACTCCAAAGGTTCTTCCAAGTGTTCTAGGGGTGATTTAGTGCTTCAACAACGACACCACAACCTACATTCATCTCACATAAGGTAAAACTCTCATTTTCTCTTTCACTTTCATATTCTCATGCTTGCATTTCAATCAAATCCATGTTTTGCTTGTATCCATTGTTAGAAATCATGTTTAGGAATACTTAGAAACATATTCCCTAGGTTTTAAACATTATTCCATGCATAGACAACAAGTTCTAACATCTTCTTGCACTTCTCGCAAGGTTTTCGCACCGAAATCGTTATCTTTAGAAAAATTTCGATTCCTCACAAACCGCTTGGAGTTCTTGCATGAAATCAATTGCTACATGCTCAAAATGATAATGTGAATATGTCCATATAGTTTGATTTAACCAATTTCAACTTTTTCAAAATTCCAATTTTGACCTAGAATGCAAAAATCCCCAATTTCTTCTTGCTGAATTTTCCACTTTAGACTGAGATTTTGATCGATTTTCTTCAAATAAACTTTATAGACATGAAATTCCAAGTATTGTGTACATGCTAGTATCTTCAAATCAAAATTTCCCCAAATTTGAAAATTTTCCAAAAATTACGAAAATACCCTTTTAACTTAAAATTTTGAAATAGCATTAACAACAATGTCTTTGCTTCTTCTACAAACATTCACCATGCCGAGGGGTGTACGAGGTCGTATGGTAGGGGCACTCAGAGGCAGATGTCAGGTTCCTTCAGAGCCTAGACAGGAGGTTCGGAGACCAAATAGATTTGACACTCCCCAGGCCGAGTTCTTATACGAGGCCTACTTCAGTTATTGTAACATCGAGCTAGGACGTCTACTAAACCTTCGACAGCTCAGGGTCTTCAGGATTCAGTAGAGGTTCGACACCTTGCAGTGGACACATCTTTTTATAGAGGATCTGCCGATATACCCAGAGCTAGTGAGGTTGTTCTTCAGCAACCTAACTTATACAGAAGAGGCTAGAGGTCCAGGACATCCACTTCGGCTTGTCCTCAAGAGCAGGGTCCTTCAGACTCGGATCCGCTTCTCTACGAGATCGCTGGTTGAGATCTTGCGGGTCCCTCACTACCCAGAGCAGTGCATATGGATACCTACAGGGGCAGATATAAATAGCTACTTGTTGCCATATGAGCTGCGCGAGATATGCTCTACACTGTGGGATAGTCGTCGGTGTTTCACTCGGTGGAACAGTGGACGGATGACAGATTCAGCATGGATCATCGGTCTCATCGTCGGTCAAAACATCATGCCGAAGGCTGGACATCACCACCAGTTCACAGTGATGGAAGCCTTAGTCATCTACCACATCCACATGGGCTTCGAGATCGACCTTTCCTACATCATACAGCAGGTCATGCTAGATCTGGTTCTGCGGCCTAGCATGCGGAACCTTTGCTATGGGAGGCTACTGACCTTGATCTTCAGGCATTTCGGGGTGAGTTTCGAGGATACACCAGTGGACACTGGTTCACGAGGTTACACGATCGGGACTCGGACCATTCGTCAGATGAGGCTACAACAGACTGTGAGATCTCCTGGTCCAAAGGGTGAGGATGATGATGAGGAGGAGGATTCAGAGGATGGAGAGGATATTGGTCCTGATAGTGATGATCAGGCCGGAGATGATACAAAGATGCACAAGGCTATGCCGGAGCATCACGAGTTTCCTTCCTCTCACTTTAAGACAGGTGGCCCTTCTCATGCAGTTCCAGAGACTACAGATCTCAGTGCGCAGATGAGATCGATGACTTCCATGCTGGAGAGGATGGGGGTCAGGCAGGAGCAGATGTATGAGAGGATGGAGTTACGACAGGATAGGATCGAGCATCAGGTGACTCAGCTATCAGAGGACTTCAGAGCTTACGGAGATCAGAGGAGATCACCAAGATAGATTGTACTTAGGATTTTCCTTTTATGCTTTTCAGATGTAATCATTGTAAAACTCTTAATATTAATGAAGTTCACCTTTTTTGTTTCACTTTATTATTGTGTATTATGCACTTTTCTTGTATTGCATTAAGTGACAATTGTTTAATTATAATTATTGTGCATTATTCAGAAGTATTCAATTATGCTTCATTATACAGTTTCTAGTCCAAGTATTCTATTATTCACTTCTAAGAGTAGATGAGTCACTTCTGGATCTATGACTCAGGAATGTTCTGTTACTGTTTTCTGTGGTTAGTGTAAAACCCAGCCCTAACCTTGACCCGGAAACCTTGTTATTTGTAGGTCCAGTGACCCGAAGTAAAGTAAGAAGTCAGCTTTGGGCCATCCCAATGGAGGACTTGTTGTCTGGCTTTGAATCCATGAGAGTTGATGATGAAGTTCTATTTATGGAAACTGAATCTTGATGAAGATCGGATTAGTTGATGGACTTGGAGTGCTCTCTATCATGGTTTGAAGGCATTTCTACCTATTATGTAAGTCACTTGATATGTGTGCAAAACCCCTTTAGGATTGGATTTGATCTGGGCCTTCAATTCCCTGTTTTGGAATTGCTGTCTGCATTGGTCGACTGATTGGTCGACTGGACCAGTCGACGAATCCACTCGACCAATGGGTGCTGTCTTTGGCAATTAGGTCTTGCTTGCTCTATTTAAGTCCAATCTCGAGTCTACTTCGTATTTGCTGCCTCCAAACTCTTTGGAACGAACCAAAGACCTCTGCAAGTCATCTCCCTTGCATCCTTGGTGATTTTCTTGACGGATCTTCGTCAAAACTCTTCCTTTTGCATCAAAGGTATGTCTACACTCTCTTCTTCTCCTCCATCTCTGTTTTTCTTTCCTTTTTGAGTTGAGACAGTAGGGGAGATGCTGCATTCTCTGTTGCAAACATCTCTGGACTTGTCTCTCATGATCTTCCTAAGGATTAATGGCTAAAACAATGATCTTAACCATAATAATTGCAAGCTTTTGAAGGAATCATGATCAAACCATGATCTAGTCTTCGTTTAACTTTTGATTTGAATTCTGATCTCCTTGGATCTTCTATATTGATCATGTTAGTAGTCAATTGCTGTGTTTTCTTTTCATGATCCATGATCTATCAATCTCTAGTTGTTTCTCTTCTACCATACCATGTTTTCTTCATGAATCATGATAGTTACATATATGGTAGGTTTTGTTTCCTTATTTAGATTTATGCTCTTAGGTCTATTTTCTTGAAGATCTAAGTATGCTTTTCATGATACCCTTACCTGAAGCAATGATCCATTCTCCTATTGTTCTTGTCTTTGATTTCTATCTTGAATTCTTCAAGATCCATGATTGATCTAATTATGGTAACTTTTTGTTTCCTAATTTGGATCTTGATGACTTGATTTGATTAGTGTTTTGAGACCCCCTATATGTTAGGATACTACTAATGTAGTTTACCCCTTGATTAGTACCCTTTTGAACCACCAAATTCGGATTTTATATCTTAAAACTCTGTTTTTTTTAGGCTACTGTCTGCATTGGTCGACTAATTGGTCGACTGGACCAGTCGACCAATCCACTCGACCAATGAGTACAAGCAACTCCGGAATTGGTCCGTGTTGGATGTTTTGGTATCTTTTCTGTTAGGGATCTTTCCTAATATGTTGTATACACTTGTTTAGGACCTTCTTCTCAAGTTTGTCAAGATCTTAATTGATTTTTTAGGATTCCTTTGCGAGTTATAAAAGGTAAGGATGGTTATTTCCTTAATTACATAGATAGCATGAATCTAGTTTCTATATTTGAATATCATTGAATTGTTTCCTTAATCAGATTCTTACAATGATATACTACTGTTGCATAACCTTAATTACAGTAGCATTACTTGTTTATGATTAATTGATTCATGTATGATTTACTTACCAATTATATACAAGTTGATTGTAATTATTGATTTCTTTCCATATATGAAGTTACCATATATGTGATGATATGAATTGATGCATGTGTATGCCTAAGTATGGTTTGGAAAGGAGAGGTGTCCTTTTGACACTTCTGTCCTTGGACTACTACGGGAATATTATGGGATGTTTCCGGAGATGCCCTCTGGACACCTTCCTAAACTGTTGGATGACATATCTAGGATTGTCTAGTAGTGTTTGGCTAGGATGTTCCGTTATGTCAGACCCTAATCGGAGGGGTATTGAGACCGAACGACCTGTGGTAGCAATGGGGATTCATGGGCGCTCAAGACCGGTAACCAACCCGTGAGAGGACATGAATCACATTGTGGGGGCCATTTATTGGTAGGGTTGCATATGGATAGACTTGGGCTCACGGGCGCTTAAGACCGGTAACCAACCCGTGAGAGGACGTGAGAGCTTCCCGTTTACCATATGTGGATGACCTATAGGGTTGATGAGTCCGTAGTCAGGGACTATGAGGACTCTAGTGTGAAGGATACCGGAAAGGATCGCCAGGGGCGAGGAATGGACGTATCTGGATCTGACTTGATGTAACTAAGTAGAAGACTTGCATTTGGCTAGGCTTTACCCTGACATGCGCCGGTACTTAGACCAATGGTGATGTGAGAGAGTGGTGACCTATACCCCCAGCCATGGAATGTCCCGAGGGATGCCGGACCCATTACCAACTGATGATGAGTGATTGAGACCTTCCTAAAGAAGTACGGTGCTATGACTTAATGCATGTCTGCCAATAGAGACCAGCATACATAGAGTTAGATTCATTCATTCATTGTTTGTCTCATACCATATTGCATTTATGTTTGTTCTGAAATCCTACCATTTATGTTATTATGGATTTAACTGCCTTACTGAGTTTCTTTGAAACTCATTCCTTTATTGTACAATGTTTGTTAGACTATTCTACAGGTACTGAATATTATGACGGCCCCTATGAAGAAGCGCAAGGAGAAGAGGCATATCTCCAGGAAGGTGATTGCGGTTACAACAATTACACTGAAGATTCCGCGAGTGGTTATGCTCCGTACGATGCTTAGTCCGACCATTGAGTGGAAGCGCCATTGTGCTGTTTATGAGATTTATACTTATAGGGATGTTGTCTATAAAGTTGAGAACAATTTAGTTACCCATTGTACCTGCTACTGGGATTAGAATCTGTCTTGCTTATTCTCTTTTAGAACTACTTTTCCGCTGGTTGTAGAGTGGGATTTTGCCTCACTTTACTTATCTGTCTTAGACACTGACTATATCTAGTACTCTGATTTATATATGATTCATTCTTTCCTTATTTGGATCTATGGTTTATCTTCCGCACTTTTATTATTATTGTTCATGATTATGTTATTGTTTATGTGGGAGGTTGATTACTCGATACCTGATCTTCGGGCTGTGGATCACACTCTCGGGTATGCCAGATAAGGTACCGGCTGGGAGGATGTGACAGTTAGGATTTCCTCGAACATTGGGCTCTGATACCATTCTGTCGCATCCTCCCAGCCGGTACCCTAACTGGCATACCCGAGAGTGTGATCCACAGCCTCGAAGATCAAGAAATGAGGAAATCATCCTCCCACATATACAGTTACATAATCATAAACAGGAAATAATCAGGGTTTAAATATTATAACAAAAGATTAAAGCCAAGAAATGAATAATCAATATAATCAGAGTGCAAAATGATACCAGATGTAATCACATCAAAAGAAGTAGAGTGAGGTGGAAACTCACTCCACAAAATACAGCGGAACGCAGAATGTAAGTCTAAAAGAAATAATAACTAAAACAATGGAACTAAGAGAAAAATCTAACATCAGGGTTTTCTATTCTATAAATAATGTCTTCAAAATAGTGGACTTCATCAATCCATTTGAGACATTCCACGTATACATTGTCTTTAATCGTAGTACGCATCTTGATCAACTGAGGAATCATCAGAGTAATCTTGATGGTTGCCAACACCTTGCGTTTAGTATGCTTCATTGACTTGCGCTTCATCGTACTGTTCGCCATAGAAATCAGTACCTGTAGAATAGTCTAACAATGTACAAAAGGAATGAGTTTCGAAGAAACTCAGTAAGGTAGTTAATCCATAACAACATAAATAACATGGAAGCAAACCATAACAAGATGCAATGCAATATGAAACAAGTAATGTATGTATGCATCTAAACTCTATGTATGCTGGTCTCTATGGCAGACATGCTTTAAGTCATAGCACCCTACTTCTTTGGGTAGGTCACGCATACGGCTCCTGTTGGTAGTGGGTCCGGGAATCCCTCTCGGACAAACCATGGTAGGGGGTTAAGTCAACACACTCTCTCACAACCATTTGGCATAAGTACCGGTGCATGTCAGGGAAAAGCCTAGCCCAATGCAAGTCATCTAGTCAGTTACATCAAGTCAGGTCCAGATACTTCCATTCCTCCCCTCTCGAGATCCTTTCCGGTATCCTTTCCACTAGAGTCAGCGTATCCAACTCTCTCAAATACGGACTCATCAACCCTATTGGTTATCCACATATGGTAAACGGGAAGCTCTCATGTCCTCTCACGGATATAACTCACCGGTCTCGAGCGCCCATGAGCCCAAGTCCAGCCATATGCAACCCTCCAATAAATGGCCCCCACAATGTGAATCCCGTCCTCTCACGGAAATAACTCACCGGTCTTGAGTGCCCGTGAATCCCCATTGCTGCCGTGGGTCGTTCGGTCTCAATACCCTTCCGAATCGGGTCTGATATAACAGGGGTATAACCTAGCCAAACACTGCTAGACATCCCTAGGTATGACAACCAATGATTCGGGAAAGCGTCGATAGGCAACCCCAGAAACATCCCATACTATTTCCGATAATGTCCAAGGACAGAAGTGTCAAAAGGACACCTCCCAATCCCAAACCAAACTTAATCAAACACATTCTCAGATCAGTCATGACATACACAACCAGTAGTTCATCATATAAAAGAGAATGTAAAAGCAAAATCAGATTAAGCAGTAATAAGTAATTCATATAACATGAATAATGAAAAAGATGATATAAACAAGTGCTACTGTTCTCACAGTAGGAGATCAGAATTAAAGTACAACAACAATAGGTAATCTCATAGTTTCACAAAGTAGAAACCAAAGAACAAGTATTCTATGTAGTTAAGGAAATAACTGTCCATCCCTTCTAATTCGCAAAGGAACTTAGAGAATCAAGTAAGACCTTGACTAAACCTGAGAAAAGAGTCTTAAACAAGTGTATACTATGAGTTAGGAAAGATACATGGAATGAAAGATTACAATTCAATCAAAACAGACCAAGAATGGGGTTGCTGTACCCATTGGTCGACTGATTGGTCTACTACCCCAGTCGACCAACAAAGACAGTAGTAGCCTTCAAAAATCAGAATTTTTAGAATATGAATCCGAATTTGGTGGTTCAAAAGGGTACAAAATAAGGGGGAAACTTTAATGAAAACATCTAAGTCTATAGAGGACAACAAACCATTAATCAAATCAAGTTTCCAGGTCACAACTCAGGAATCAGAAAGTTAACCTAATTAGGTTAAACATAGATTATGAAGGAAAAATATAATATGATCAAGGGTAAGGAAATAAAATTAATAGGTTACAATTCTAGTAAGGAAAATAAAGTGAGAGTCTTCTAACATGATCAAAATAGGGGTTCTTGATCTTACCCAAGAAATTAGGGTTTCACCCATTTTTGGTTCCCATGAAAAGGTTGAGAGTTCCGGATGAAGGGAGGTAAATTGTTAGGTCAATTACAACAAGAAGAATTAAAGAATATTGAATTTATATCGACCTCCACATTACCCATGAGGTTTCCCTCATATGGGGGGTTTACCAAAAGGTTCCCCTGAAGACCACACAAGGTTAGGGTTTCAAGGGTTAGGGTTTCCAGGATTCAACTGGCAAGGGTTGAGATCATGATGATGATCATAGATCTCAAGGAACATGATGAGGTCATGGAATAGATGGTTGCAAGAATGCAGCATCATCTTCCTGATCTCAATCAAGAACAGATTCAAGAAAAGAAAAATTAGAGATAGAGAGGAAAGAGATCATACACATACCTTTGATGTAGGAGGATGAAGATTTCTTGAGTTCTTGCGAGATATCAACCAAGGATGCAAAGGAATCGATTAGATTAGGATCCTAACTCGTTCCAGAGGTTTAGGAGGCAGATGAGGCGGAGTATTCCCGAGATTAGACTTAAATAGAGTAGCCACGATTCAAATTTCAATAACAGAATCAATTGGTCGATTGATTGGTCGACTGATCCAGTCGACCAATCAGAGCATCAACTTCAAAATAGGGAATTGAAGGCTCAGATCAAGTCCAAACATCAAGGGGTTTTGCACACACCTAAAGTGACATACCTAGTATGTAGAAATGCCGTCGAACCAATACAGAGAGCACTCCAAGTCCATCAACTAATCCAATCTTCATCAGTGTGCAGTTTCCATAGAAGGGACACTGACATCCATACTCAAGGATTCCACTCCAGCCATCAAGTCTTCAACTAAAATGGCCCAAAGTTGACTTCTTGCCTTACTTCGGGTTGCTGGACCTACAAACAACAGGGTTTCCCGGTCAGGATTAGGGCTGGGTTTCACAAACATAGACTTCATCGATTATGCTCAGACACTCCCACTCCACAGTAGGGCTAATCCTGGTAACAAGAGAGACCACTCGAGGGATCCTCACAGTAATCTTCGTAATCGCCAACACCTTGCGTATGGTACGCTTCTTCATCTTGCGCTTCCTCATATTACGCTTCATAGCCATCAAAACCTGTAGGGTAGTCTAACAAAAGATATTGTACAAAAAGGAGTGAGTTTCAAAAGAAACTCAGCAAGGCAAGTTATTCCATAATAGCATAAATAACATAGTATCACAAACAAAGCATAAAGTGATATGATATGAGACAACAATGCATGTATGAGTCTAACTCTATATATGCTGGTCTCTATAGGCAGACATGCTTTAAGTCATAGCACCATACTTCTTTGGGTAGGTCTCAATCACACATCATCGGTTGGCAAAGGGTCCTTCATCCATCTCGGACAATCCATGGCTAGGGGTTAAGTCACCTCTCTCTCACATCATCGTTTGGTCTAAGTATTGGTGCATGTCAAGGTAAAGCCTAGCCCAATGCAAGTCTTCTACTTAGTTACATCAACTCAGATCCAGATACATCCATTCCTCCCCTCTCGGGATCCTTTCCGGTATCCTTCACACTAGAGTCAGCGTATCCGACTCTCTCAAATATGGACTCATCAACCCTATAGGTCATCCACATATAGTAAACGGGAAGCTCTCATGTCCTCTCACAAGTTGGTTACCGGTCTTGAACTCCCATGAGCCCAAATCTATCCATATGCAACTCTACCCATAAATCGTCCCCACAATGTGATTCATGTCCCCTCACGGATATAACTCACCGGTCTTGAGAACCCATGAATCCCCATTGCTACCACGGGTTGTTCGGTCTCAATACCCTTCCGAATCGAGTCTGATATAACAGGGGTATAACCTAGCCAAACACTGCTAGACAAGTCCTAGGTATGAAAACCAATAATCCGGGAAAGTGTCAAAGGGCAACATTGGAAATATCCCATACTACTCCCAATGAGGTCCAAGGACAGAAATGTCAAAAGGACATTCCCCAATCCCAAATCATACCTAAACAATCACAATCATAATTCAGTCATATAATCCACGACAGATATCTCATCATATGAAAGAGTATAATAAGACAAGATTAAATAAATAAGAAAACATACATACATGAGTAAGTATTCATACATAATCAAGTACATAAAGTAAATAAGGAAATAAGATCCTAATGTACTTGCAATATTCATATCATAATAGAAACTAACATAACAGTAGCAAATCTAAGTAGTTCCCAAATTAGAAACTAAATCTATGCAAATCTATGTTAATATGGTAACAACTTTCCTTACCTTAAATAGATTCGAATGTATTCTGGACAGACAAGAGGATGAATCCAAAGTTAGTAAATAAACCCTAAAATAGCATTACACAATCATTAGGAAGTAGTCCTAAAAGAATAAGCATGAATCGAATCGAATCGGACGAAGAATACAGATTATGTTCTTGCGGGTTGATTGGCTGGGTTGAGTGCTCCAGTCGACCCAGGCAATCTGCCCAAGAGCAAATCCGAAAATAAAAAGAGAATTTTGATCCGAAACCTATGCTACACAAACCAGAATGCAACAAAACTTGGAGAGAATGTCTAACACAGTAGTCTAAGACTAAAAAGCATAATTTAGACATCAAACCACCATTAAAACATTACTTACTAAATTAGAATCATAGTTTCTATTTTGGTAAATATCATAGTTTTCATTGGAAACATGCTATGAATGAAAGAGATGAACTAGAGATGATTAGATCTCATTCTAGTACAAGAACACAATAGATCAGAGGTATGAATAATCATAGAGAAGCATCTATAATGCTAGAATGAATCAAAATAGGAATATTATCATAGTTTAAGAAGAAATCATAAGAATCATGTCAAGAATGAATGAGATGATCATAGTACAAGAGAATGAAAAGAGATTGTAAAGATATGACTACAAGGTTGCAGCATCTTCATCATAATCTCAGTTCAGAGATGAGAGTGATCATGGAAAGAATAAATCATTAACATAAAAGATAGAATACTAACCTTTAATTGAAGAACAAGAGAGAGAGTTTGCAAGAGTGCAAGATTAGGTCTTCTTCTTCACTCTTGGAGGCTTGGAGATGGTTTCCCTTCGTTTTCTAAGTGTTATGGAGGCTAGGGATACTAACATCACAAAGTCATGGGGTATATATAGCAAGATACTCAAAACAGAAGATTCTGTTAGAGTTCAGCATCTCTGGGTCGATTGGCTGGGTAGCATGGCCCAGTTGACCCAAGCACTCGACCCAGGCTGACAACAAAGCCAAAGATAGGGATTTGAGGGTCTTCCACTACGCGGAATCAAATGAAACTTTAAACACATATTCTATAACATACCTAGCATGGAAAAATGGCTTTAAATGATGTCCCACCAAGCTCTAAAGTCATCAACTAATCTTCTCTTCATCAAGGTGTAGTCTCTTCTCTATATCCAACACTGTCTTCAAGTATGGGGCATCATCTTCAATCTCCATAGGTTCGGAGTTGAACACTATATCTTCTACCAATATGGCCCATACTTTACTTTCACTTCTACTTTGGGTCTTCGGACCTACAATCAAAGAGTATCCGGGTTAAGGTTAGGGCCGGGTTTCACAAGATGGGTGGATGTGACACCTATGGTAAATCGTTTATTCTATTGTTGTTGATTGTATGCTCTTCTCCCCTGCATTTTCCTCTAATGCAAATCAAATTGTGTCCATCCTTCAAGAGTATGAGCAGGTATTTGGATTGCATATTAACCCTAAGAAATATGATGTCCTTTACAATAAGAGAACCCTCCCTAATATTAGGACTGGTAACATCTATCCTTGGCATAAGAGAGGTTTAGTGTCATGGCACATAATTGGGCCTCCTGTCCTCCGTAGGTAAATCTAAGGTTCAAATCTTCTCTTTCATTCTTAGAGGAGGAAGCTCTTATCCCTGCCAAAAAGGAAGTCCTCATCAAAGCATTAGCCTTTGCACGGTCAGTCTATGCGATGTCATGTTTTTTAATACCATTGAACTTTGCGTATCCTTGACCCAAAAGATCTATCAGTTTTGGTACAAGAGTGACCCAAGGTAAGGGAATCTATTGTGTTAAATGGGATATGCTATGCAAGAGTAAAAGGGAAGGAGGTTTAGGATTTAGATGTCCAATGCTTCAATGAAGCTCTGTTAGCAAAACAGAGTTGGAGACTTTTGACTAATCCTGATTCCTTTTGGGTCAAAGTGATGGCAGAAAAAAACCTTAAGGGTAAGTCCATTTTGGAGGTAGAAATCCCGTCAAATTGTTCTTGCGGTTGGAGAAGTGTTCTAATAGGAAGACAGACACTCAAATAGGATTTTAGGAGACAAGTGGCTAATGGACAGGATACGAAAATGTATAAGGACATTTGGGTACCCTCTTTACCTCTTAAGTGCATTACTAGCTCCCCTACCCATGATGGTCCAACATTGGTAAATGATTGATAGATTGGCCTTCTCTGGGATGGAAGGGAGACCTTATAGATTCCCTTTTTTCTCCAATGGAGGCAAATGTCATTCAAACAATCCCTATGTGTTATTATCTCCCTCTTCTTTTGATTCTTGGGTGTGGAGTAAATCAAAGCAAGGTACTTTCAAAGTTAAATCTGCATACTATCCATGCTTGGCAATGGCTGATTCTCAAGGTAACATTCCCTCTCCCTCTTCACCTTCTTTTTGTTGGAAGAGAATCTGAAATATCCCTACTTTATCAAAAATCAAACATTTTCTTTGGAAATCCTCTTATAAAGCCCTTGCTGTAGGTTCTTCCCTCAAGAGAAGAGGCACTTACACTCCCTTATGTTTGGTTTGTAGTAAGGATGTTGAAACTCTTTGCCATGCTTTACTTTTTTGTGTATATGCAAGAGAGTGTTGGAGGATGTTTCCTCTAAGAATTGAAACAAGTGATTTCCGTGGTGAGTCTCTTCATAATTGGATTGGTTTTATTTCATCTAGATTTAAAGGTTATGGGAACTTGGATCATTTGGATCAGATTTGGAGAACACTTATGTGGTGTATTTGGAAGAAAAGAAAATCAGCTATTTCTAAAGGGATCCATCAATTCGACAAACCGTCAATACCTTTAATGCTTTGTGTGCAGAAATCCAAGAATTTTGTAGAAGAAACTCACCTGCGGAGGCAATTCAAAAAACTCAGATGCATAGTAGTGAGGTTAAAATTGATGTTTTTAAGCTCTATGTGGATCGCTCATGGGATGCAAGATCTGGTTATGGAGGTAGGGGATGCATGCAATGGGATGTTCGGATTTTATAATTATTAATTTAATTATATGCCCAAGGGCAATATTGGAAACTCACTATTAGGGCGGTTACAAAATATAGGGTTATATATTTTGGTAACCACCGCATAAGTGAGATTACATTACGTAAGTTTTCCAGAAAAGAGGCAACTCCCATCTCTCTCTCCCTCTCTCCAGAAACACAAGAAAGGAGTTCCTTGCTTTAGATCACTCTTCCATCCTTTCCACATGGCATTTGGGTTGTGGAACTAGTTCCCTTTCCTAGTAATTGTGGAATCACCCCGGTGGAGCTTTGGCGGAGGGATGAGGACGTGGATCCAATTTACTTCCGCTACAGATACTTCATATTTAGGTAAGCGAATCCAGGTAAGGATCTTTCCCATCAATAAATCGAATTGAGATATATGGAGTTATTACCTACATTGGCATCAGAGCCGTGGTTCCCACGATTCTCAGTTCCTCCCCATTGTTTATTTTCGTTGTATGGATCCAATGGGAGGATTAAGGGTTTATGGAAACCCATGGAGAATCCGAGGTTTAATAGGAAACCCATGGGAAATTGATAGGGTTTTCAGAAACCCTTATATTTTGGTTCGGATCCGAGTGGGAGGATCCTTGTGAATTTCCCTTATGAATTTTTGCATGAATTGATAATCCATGATAATTATTTTTGTTTAATATTTATTGCTGGATTTTTTTTCATGTGTTTTTGGATTATTTTTTGGGAGAAAAAAAAATGTGATTTTCCATTTTTTTTGAAAAAGAATTCGTTCAAGAAAATTTTGAAAAAAAACCCGTTTTTGGTCATTGTGGACCAGACGGTCAACCGTCTGGTCACAGAAAGCCAGACGGACTATCCGGGTGAGACAGTAGTCCGTCTGGGCAGACGGACTCCCAAACGGAGAGTCGTCTCAGACGGATTGTCAGACGGCGATCCGTCTCAAAATCCGTCGAGAGTTTGTCCAGTTCTGATTGTGTTTCTATTTACTAGACACCAATGGCTCGACAATCTATGTGATGTTTGGGCATTGAGGGCCTAGTGGGAGCTAATGAGGTAGAAGTATTCTATGTGAACCACCTCATAGCATTAATATGATTGCATGTTTTATTTTAATAAGACTGTTTTTAATTATGGGTCTATTAATCATGTTTCTTACACAGAATGAAACTAGTATATAAGTCTATGTGGGTTTGCATGAGAATTTGATTGAATGATTGTTAGCATATCTTTTGGTTTAAATGCTTATCCCATAGGTTGACTATGCTAGTGTGATTTGTTGTTGTTTGTGTTGTGTTTTATGCTAGAATAGTTAAACTTATCCTTGTATGTAATGTCTCTAGAATAAATGGTTGCTACAAAGAGCATAGTTGCTGACCTCACTAAAGGAGATAAGCTAAATGAGAGGAACTATGACCTTTGGCACCGAAAGGTGCAATATCTCCTGGAAGAGCAGATATACTGGAAACCATAAACCAGACCATGAACCCACCTGAGGAAGGTACCACTGCATAGCATCGTAGGGTCCTTGAGTAATGCTTGCAAGAGAAAAGACCGGGTAGCTAGGATTACAATCTTGAGCTCCATGAGGGATGACCTGATGCTTTGGTTTGAGAAGCATAGGACTGCAAAATCTTTGTGGGAGGCTGTGAAGTTCTAGTACGGAGGGACTTCCACAACAAGAGGCCGCCAACTCGGACTCACCTTTGACGGTTATAAAATGTGCCAAGGTCACACCATGAGGCTGCATATAACCATCATGTCTAACATGATTAGTGAGTTAAGCACATGTGGGCACCAAAAGACTGATGAGGAGCAAGTCTCTGCAGTCATCAGGTCACTACCAAAGACTTGGGAGCATATGAAGATCTTCTTGACTCATGCTGATGATGCCAAGACTTTTGATCAAGCTGCTAAGCACCTTGAGCTAGGGGAGGATCGGATGTTGGTCGATGCCCCTAAAATTGAAGTACTTGCTGCTGAAGCTAGCACTAGTAAGGGTGCAGGCTTCAAGCGCAAGAGAGAGAAAGCTCAACCTCAACGATCCAAGCAAAGTAACCAAGGTGGGAACAGAAATAAGAATGGCCCTAAGCGTTCAAGGGGGACTAGAACTGGCAAGAAGAAATCACCTTTGATTTGCTTCATGTGCCAAAAGCCTAGTCATTTTGCTCGTGATTGCACTGAGCAGGAGGTATGTACTGTGTGTTATACCTCATCTTGTTATGTAACAAGTTCTATTATGCTTGCTGAACTAAATCCTTTGTGGATTGTTGATTCAGGTGCGACAAAACACATAATAAGGGAACGCTCGAGCTTCGTGGAATACCGTCGTATTCCAAGAGGAAGCAGGAGAATAGCGATGGGGAACAACTCAAGTGTGAAGGTTCATGGCATAGCACATGCAAATTAGTTTTGCAAGGTGGTCGGACGCTATTACTCCATGATGTGTTGTATGCTCCAGACATTCGGCGGAATCTTGTTTCTGTTATTTATCTTTTGAGACATGGTTTTAGAGTTGTATTTGAAAACAATTCTTTGGTTTTTTATCTAAATGATACAGTTTATGGTTATGGTTTTCTTCATAATGGTTTTATTGTATTGGATACAATTGATAATTTATCTAATCCTAGTAATGGTTTTGTTTGCCAAAATACTGTGTATATTGATTCTAATTTGTGGCATGCTAGACTATGACATACTGGCTTAGATAGGATGAACAGGTTGGCAAGAGAAGGTCTCTTAGGCCAAGGTTCACTACCTGATTTGCCAACCTGTGAGTCATGTCTAGCAGGAAAAGCAACTAGAAAACCATTTAAAATGGCTTTGAGAGCATGTCTTCCTTTAGAACTTATCCATTCAGATGTGTGTGGACCCATGAATGTGCATACTAGAAAAGGACAGGCTTATTTCATCACATTCATAGATGACTATACACGGTATGGTCACATTTATTTAATTTCTCATAAGTCAGAAGCTCTAGAATGTTTTAAGAAATTCATGTGCTTAGTTGAGAATAAGTTAGATAAAAAGATTAAAAATCTTAGAATGGATACAGGTAGAGAGTATCTCTCCAATATGTTCAAAGGGTTGTGCGATGAAAAGGGGATATCTAGACAACTTACTATTCCAGGGGCTCCACAACAAAATGGGGTTGCTAAGAGGAGGAATTGAACCTTGCTAGACATGGTGAGATCCATGATGGCGCAGGAAAATCTATCCATCTCTTATTGGGGAGATGCTTTGCTGACTGTGGCCTATATCCTTAACAGAGTTCCAACCAAATCGATTCCTTTCACACCATATGAGTTGTGGACCAGAAGGAAGCCAGATTTGAGTTACTTGCGCGCATGGGGATGTGCAGCATATGTTCACTCTACTTCTCACCAATATGGAAAGCTTGGACCGAGAGGAAGAAAGTGTATCTTTGTGAGATATTCTGAACCCTCAAAGGGCCATGTCTTCATTGGACTAGATGAGAGTGAGAGGAGAACGGAACTTGAGTATAGGGATGCAACATTCTTGGAGAATGATTTTCCATCTCTTTCAAGAGTTAACAAAGAATCATCGGAATTCTTTGAAATACAAGATAGTGGTCTTGTCACTCCATGGATTCAGATTCTGGATAATGAACTTGGGGTTCATCCAGAAGATCCTAGTGGCAGTGGGAGTGCAGATGTGATAGCTACCTCAGAGGGAGCAATCTGACATGCACTTGCGCCGTAGTGGGCGCGTGCTAGTTCCTCATCGACGTTTTGACATAGAGGATGAAGCCTACATGGTAACTCCTGAAGAGATTATGTGAAACCCAGCCCTAACCTAACCCTGACCTTGACTCGGTAACCCGGTTGTTTTTAGGTCCGAAGCCCCGGAGTAAAGGAAGAAGCCAACTATGGGCCATCTCAGTAGAAGAATGGTGTTTGACTCTGAACCCATGGATGTTGATGATGAAGTTCCATACTTGGAAGTCTATGCAGATTTGGAAAGGAAGCTGCACCTGTCTGAAGATGAGATTAGTTGAAGGACTTGGAGTATTATCTGACTTGGTTTGAAGGTATTTCTACACACTAGATATGTCACTTGATGTGCATGCAAAAGCCCATAAGGTTTAGAGCCCATTTGATCCTTCAATTCCTTGTTTGAACCTTACTGTCAGCCTTGGTCGACTGATTGGTCGACTGGACCACTCGACCAAGCACTTGACCAAAGGTTTGCTAAATCCAAGAAAATGCAATTTTAGGGTTTTTCACTTATATTTAAACCCTACTTCGTGTTTCTTAGCTACGACTGCCTCCTAAACACTTTGTGAACGTGAGAAGACCTTTCTAAAACTCTTTCTGGTGATTTCAAAGACTCCTCTGCAGATCTGAAGCCTCTCATCTCTGATCTGACAATTCAAGGTTAGTAATCGCTTTGACATTACGAATTTCTTTTCTTTAATCTTATTCTCGATTGAGATTAGGAAGAAGATGCTGCATCCTTGCAACCAACCCTTCGTGATCTCCTTCGTTTCTTTGAGATCTATGATCATCGTCATGATCTTAACCCTAGCCTGATTAATTTCTTGAAACCCTGACCTTATATGATCTTTCTGAAAACCCTTGGTAACTTCCCATGTGAGGGAGACCTCATGGGTAATGTTTATGATTAATCTAAACTAGATTTTCTATGATTTCTTGTTATTTTCTTGATAGCAATCATTCCCTCTCATTCTGTGATCATAACCTTTTTATGGGAACCATAAATGTCACATCCTCCCAGCCGGTACTCTAACTGGCATACCCGAGAGTGTGATCCACAGCCCCAAAGATCAAGTATCGAGGAAATCATCCTCCCACATATTCAATAACATAATCATAAACAGAAAATAATCAAGGTTTAATATTATAAACAAGGTTCAAAACAAGAAATGAATAAACAATATAGTCAGAGTGCGAAAACTAATACCAGATATCTGTAGATATCAAAAGAAGTAAAGTGAGGCGAAAACTCACTCCACAAATACAGCGGAACGTAGTATGTAAGTCTAAAAGGAATTACAACTAAAACAAAGGAAATAAGAAAGATATCTAAACTTAAGAGTCTTCTATCTTATAGATGACATCTTCAAAATAGTGAACTTCATCAATCCAACGGAGATGTTCCAACTCCACGTTGCCTTTAATTGTAGTACGAAACTTGATCAACTGAGGGATCATCAGAGTAATCTTGATTGTCGCCAACACCTTGCGTGTAGTACGCTTCATTGGCTTGCACTTCATCGTACTGTGCATCATAGTAATCAGTACCTGTGGGATAGTCTAACAAAAGATTGTACAAAAAGGAATGAGTTTCGAAAGAAACTCAGTAAGGCAAGTTAATCCATAACAACATAAATAACATGTGGCGAAACATAGCAAGATGCAATGCAGTGTGAAACAAATAATGTATGTATGCATCTAAACTCTATGTATGCTGGTCTCTATTGGTAGACATGCTTTAAGTCATAGCATCGTACTTCTTTAGGAAGGTCTCGGATACGGCTCCTGTTGGTAGTGGGTCCGGCATCCCTCGGGACAATCCATGGCTGGGGGTTAAGTCACCACTCTCTCACATCAACATTTGGTCTAAGTACCGGCACATGTCAGGGTAAAGCCTAGCCCAATGCAAGTCATCTACTCAGTTACATCAACTCAGGTCTAGATGCTTCCATTCCTCCCCTCTCGGGATCCTTTTCGGTATCATTTCCACTAGAGTCTTAATAGTCCCGGACTACGGACTCATCAACCTTATTGGTTATCCACATATGGTAAACGGGAAGCTCTCATGTCCCCTCACGGATATAACTCACCGGTCTCGAGCGCCAATGAGCCCAAGTCTAGCCATATGCAACCCTCCAATACATGGCCCCCACAATGTGATTCCCGTCCTCTCACGGGTTGGTTACCGGTCTTGAGCGCCCGTGAATCCCCATTGCTGCCACGGGTCATTCGGTCTCAATACCCTTCCGATTTAGGTCTGATATAACGGGGAAATCCTAGCCAAACACTGCTAGACAGTCCTAGGTATGACAATCAATAATTCGGGAAAGCATCGATGGGCAACCCCGGAAACATCCCATACTATTTCCGATAATGTCCAAGGACAGAAGTGTCAAAAGGACACCTCTCAATCCCAAATCATACCTAATCAGACACAATCTCAGATCAGACATGACATGCACAATCAACAGTTCATCATATACAAGAGAGTATACAGTCATGATCTAATCGTTAAACAATATAGTAATAAGCTATTCACATAAGCTTAAATAATAAAAAGAAAACATAAGCAAGTGCTATTGTTCTCACAGTAGTAAATCAGAAATATAAAGTATAACAACAGTAGGTAAACTCATAGTTTCATAAGGTAGAAACCAGAGAGTATGCGATCTATGTAATTAAAGAATAATTGTCCTTACCTTCTAACTCGTAAAGGAACTTAGTGAATCAAGTAAGACCTTGACTAAACCTGAGAAGAAAGTCTTAAACAAGTGTATACAACATGTTAGGAAAGATACATAGAAGGAAAGATATCAAATCAATCAAAACAGACCAAGAATGAGGTGGATGTACTCATTGGTCGATTGATTGGTCTACTACCCCAGTCAACCAATGAGTCGACCAACAAAGACAGTGGCCTTCAAGAATCCGAATTTTTAGAATAAACCGAATTTGGTGGTTCAAAAGGGTACAAAATAAGGGGGAAACTACAATGGCAGCATCCTAGTATATAGAGGACATCAAACCACCAACCAAATCAAGTTTCCAGGTCACAACTTAGGAACCAAAAAGTTAACCTAATTAGGTTAAATCATGGATCATGAAGAAAACATAGTATGATCAAGGATAAAGAATTAGAGGATGATAGGTTACAATTCTTGTAAGGAAAACACATTAATTGGCTATTAACAGGGTCAATAACATATATCCAAGAAGTTAGGGTTTCAACCTTTTTGGTTCTCATGAAAGGTTAAGATCACAGGATGAAAGGGAAGTAAATTGTTGGCCAATAATAACAAGAAAAACATAGAAGATCAAATTTAGATTAACCTAAATATTACCCATGAGGTTTCCCTCACATGGGAGGTTACCTAAAGGTTTTCAGAAAGATCTTTCAAGGGTTAGGGCTACAAGAATTTAATTGGCTAGGGTTTCAAGAGTGCAACTGGTTAGGGTTAAGATCATGACGATGATCATAGATCTTAAAGAATCAAATGAGATCATGGAATAGATGGTTGCAAGAATGCAGCATCATCTTCCTGATCTCAACCAAGAACAGATCAAAGAAAAGAAAATCAGATATGGAAGAAAAAAGAGAACATAGACATACCTTTGTTGCAAGAGGAAGGAGATCACTTGAGTTCTTGCGAGATATCAACCAAGGATGCAAAGGAATTGATTAGAATGGAGTTCTAACTCATTCCAGAGGCTTAGGAGGCAGATGAGGTGGAGTATTCCCGAGATTAGACTTAAATAGAGTAGCCACGACCTAATTTACAAAAACAGAATCAATTGGTCGATTGATTGGTCGACTGGTCCAGTCGACCAATCGAACAAGCAACTTCAAAACAGGGATTTGAAGGATCAGATCAAGTCCAAACATCAAGGGGTTTTGCACACACCTAAAGTGACATAACTAGTAGGTAGAAATGCCTTTGAACCAATATAGAGAGCACTCCAAGTCCATCAACTAATCCGATCTTTAACAGGGTGCAGTTTCCATAAATAGAACACTGACATCAACACTCAAGGATTTCAATCCAGCCACCAAGTCTTCTATTGAAATGGCCCAAAGCTGACTTCTTGCCTTACTTTAGGTTGCTGGACCTACAAACAACAGGGTTTCCGGGTCAAGGTTAGGGCTAGGTTTCACAATAAAGGTTGAAACCCTAGTTTCTTGAGTCAAATCAAGCCCATATTTTGACCATGACTTGATGATTTTACCTTCCCATATGATTCTAATACATCCTAAGAAGTTCCCCTTCGAATTTCGGATCAATCCGACTTCAAACGAAGAAGTTATGACCAAATCAGTTTTTACTTTTCCGTACTGACTCGATTGGTCGACTGATTGGTCGACTGATTGGTCGACTGGACCACTCAACCAAGCACTCGACCCAAAGAGTCAGTAGCTTCATTTTTCGCCCGATTTGATTCGTTTGCTCTCTGATCTTTTAGGTATCTTTCCTAATGTTGTATCTATGCTTGTTAGGAGTTTATTTGTCAAGTTTGGAGTTGCTCTCTTTGATCTTTGGATTATCTTCGGCGATAATCAAGGTAAGGACGGTTATTTCATAATAACATAGATCGCATACTCTCTGGTTTCTACTTTTTGAAACTAAGAGTTTGTTTACTATACTTTATACTTCTGATATACTACTGTAAGTACAGTGGTACTTGTTTATGTATTCGTTTCCATTATTCAAGTATATGAAATGTTTATTACTGCATGATTAGATCATGACTTTATATTCTCTTTTATATGATGAGTTGTTGATTGTGTATGACATGACTGATCTGAGAATGTGTTTGATTAGGTATGGTTTGGGATTGGGGAGTGCCCTTTTGACACTTCTATCATTGGACATCGGAGGGAATAGTATGGGATGTTCTCCAATGATGCCCATCGACGCATTCCTGAATCATTGGTTGTCATACCTAGGGCTGTCTAGCAGTGTTTGGCTATAATGTCCCCATGATATCAGACCCAAATTGGAAGGGTATTGAGACCGAATGACCCGTGGTAGCAATGTGATTCACGGGCGCTCAAAACCTGTAACCAACCCGTGAGAGGACGGGAATCATATTGTGGGGGCCATTTATTGGAGGGTTGCATATGACTAGACTTGGGCTCATGGGCGCTCAAGACCGGTAACCAACCCGTGAGAGGACATGAGAGCTTTCCGTTTACCATATGTGGATAACCAATAGGGTTGATGAGTCTGTAGTCTGGGACTATTAGGACTCTAGTGCGAAGGATACCGGAAAGGATCGTCAGGGACGAGGAATGGACATATCTGGAATTAAGTTGATGTAACTATGTAGATGACTTGCATTGGGCTAGGCTTAACCCTGACATGCGCTAGTACTTAGACCAAACGGTGATGAGAGAGAGTGGTGACCAAATCCCCAACCATGGTTTGATGAGGACTTTACCCAATTACCCCGGCAGACCCAAGATGCCAGGATGGCTGAGGGGGAGTGACTGACGACCCAAAGAAGTACGGTGCTATGACTTAAAGCATGTCTACCAATAGAGACCAGCATACATAGAGTTTAGATGCATACATACATTATTTGTTTCATAATACATTGCATCTTGATATGTTCTAATATATGTATTTATGTTGTTATGAGTTAACTTGCCTTACTGAGTTTCTTTCAAAACTCATTCCTTTTCGTACAATCTTTTGTTAGACTATTCTACAGGTACTAACTACTATGACGGACAGTACGATGAAGTGCAAGCCGATGAAGCGTACTACACGCAAGGTGTTGGCGACAATCAAGATTACACTGATGATCCCTTGAGCGATCAAGTTGCGTACTACGATTAGTCGTAATGTGGAGTTGGAGCATCTCTGTTGGACTGACGAAGTCCACTATTTTGAAGATGTCATCTATAGGATAGAAAACTCTTAAGTTTAATTTGTCTTTCTTATTTTCTTTTGTTTCAGTTGTAATTCCTTTTAGACTTACATACTACGTTCCGCTATAGCTGTGGAGTGAGTTTCCACCTCTCTCTACTTCATTTGATATCTTCGGATATCTGGTATCATTTTCCGCACTCTGATTATATTGATTATTCATTTCTTGATTTTAAATCTTTTGTTTATAATATTTAAATCTTGATTATTTCCTGTTTATGATTATGTTATTGTATATGTGGGAGGATGATTTCCTCGATACTTGATCTTCGGGGCTGTGGATCACACTCCCGGGTATGCCAGTTAGGGTACTGGCTGGGGGGATGTGACAGACCGATTGTGAGATGACTTCAGTCGATGAGCATGAACCGAAGAGCTTGCAGGAAGCTCTTGTGGGGTCAAGCTCAAAGGAATGGTTGAAAGCAATAGAGGAAGAGTTGGAGTCGATGAAAGTTAATCATGTTTGGGACTTGGTTGACTTGCTGCCGGGCCGAAAGGCAATTGGGGACAAGTGGGTTCTCAAGATCAAGAGAAAGGCGGATGGATCTATTGAGAGATTCAAGGCTCGTTTAGTGGCTAAGGGCTACACCCAATGAGAGGGCGTTGATTATGAGGAAACTTTTTCCCCTGTGGTTAGGTTTTCCTCAATCCAGCCTCATACTAGCCATTGTTGCTCAGTTGGACTTGGAGCTTTATCAGATGGATGTAAAAACTGCTTTTCTCAATGGAGAACTTGAGGAAGAGATCTATATGGATCAACCTCAAGGCTTTGAAGCAAATGGACTTGAGCGCAAAGTGTTTAAGCTTAAGAAGTCCATATATGGCTTAAAGCAAGCATCTAGACAGTGGAATGTGTGTTTCCACCAAGCTATGATGGAAAATGGTTTTTCCATGCTTGAGGAAGACCATTGTGTTTACACCAAGAGATCTGATAGTAATTATGTCATTCTGACACTGTACGTAGATGACATACTTATGGCTAGCAATAGCAAGGAGCTACTAGAAACCATTAAGAAAGGGTTGATGTGGCTACTTTGGGGTGTTACCTATGGTCATGATAGATTCGACCTAAAGGGGCACTACCGGGAAAGGAGTCAATCCTAAGTGTAGTGATGGTTTGGGGTGAAAGGAAAGGTTTGATTCAATTGCACCCAAAAAAGTGTTTGCTGGCGCCAACCGTATGTGTTACAGTAGTGAACGTTTTAAGGACAAGAAGGTGATCTCTCAGAGGGATCGAGATACCTTTAGTCTAGTGAGTTTGAATAAACCTAGGACACTGTGGTATACTAATGCTTATTTGATTTGTTTCTTTGAGTGATGTGCCATTCTGGCCTTCTGGGAAGGTTTCTAGTTTGGGGCTCACGCATGCAGGTATATCACCGGTCACACAACCCATTTTTCCAGTATGACTTGTGGATGTTAGTGTCTGGGACACAGGTGGTCTATGTATCTGGGATACATAGCGAAGAGATCAATATATATTTGTATCTAGGATATACATGTGTGTCTAGGACACACTGTGAAAGAGAGATTAACACTTGCCCTTGTGCAAGTGGGAGATGTTGGGATTTATAATTATTAATTTAATTATATGCCCAAAGGCAATATTGGAAACTCACTATTAGGGCGGTTACAAAATATAGGGTTATATATTTTGGTAACCACCGCATAAGTGAGTGTGATTACATTACGTAAGTTTTCCAAAAAAGAGGCAACTCCCATCTCTCTCTCCCTCTCTCCTAGAAACACAGGAAAGGAGTTCCTTGCTTTAGATCACTCTTCCATCCTTTCCACATGGCATTTGGGTTGTGGAACTAGTTTCCTTTCTTAGTGATTGTGAAATCACCCCGGTGGAGCTTTGGTGGAGGAATGAGGACGTGGATCCAATTTACTTTCGCTGCAGATACTTCATATTTAAGAAAGTAAATCCAGGAAAGGATCTTTCCCATCAATTAATCGAATTGAAATATATGGAGTTATTACCTACATGGGATTCAAATGGTGGCTTTGTGGCGGCCCAATGCATGGGTAGTGAGGGTGCTTCTGCTACTATCATCGAGCTAGAATCCATACAAGATGGATTGATGCTATCTCTTTCCCTTAAGATGTTGAATTTCCAACTCAGCTCATATTGTAAACAGGTGATCTAAGCCTTACAAGGACTGAGCACGGATTGGATGTATTCGAGTAATGTTTCTAAAATTTAAAGCTTTCTTTACAATTTCAGTATATTTCTTTTTAGTATATTGCTCGATCAAACAATTTATATGCAGATACTTTGGCTAAGGGAGCCAAAACTTTCAAACTTTTGAGACATTGGTGCAGTATCCCACCGGTTTTTATTGTATCCCCTAATCTTTTATCTTCCTGGTCTTTGACTAAATGTGTGAAATTCAGCCCTATCCTAACCCTGACCTTGACCCAAAAACCCGGTTGTTTGTAGGTCCGAAGACCAGGAGTAAAGGAAGAAGCCAACTATGGGCCATTTCAGTGGAAGACATGGTGTTTGACCCAGAACCCATGGAAGTTGATGATGGTGTTCCATACTTGGAGGTTTGTTCAGAACTAGAAAGGAAGTTGTAGCTTGTTGAAGTTGAGTCAAGTTGATGGACTTGAAGTGTTGTTGGACATGATTCAAAGGCATTTTTCTATACTAGGTAAGCCATATGGACTTCAATTCCCTGTGTTTGGCCTTGCTGACTGGCTTGGTCGACTGGGTGGTCGATTGGGCCAATCAACCAACAGAGTCAGAAATCCAAAAAAAATCCTTTGTTTAGGGTTTTTCACTTTCTATTTAAGTAAACTTCGTATTCCTTAGTATCCTCTGCCTCCAAAACTCTCAGAGAACGTGGGAAGACTCCCTTAAGCTTTCCTTGGTGAACTCGAAGAACTTTTGCAAGATCTCAAGCCTCTCAACTCCGATTCTTTGATCTAAGGTTAGTGATCTCTTCTGTGTTGTGATTTATTCTTCTATGAGCTTATTCTTGATTGAGACTATGAAGAATATGCTGCATCCTTGCAACCATCTCTTCCATAATCTCCTTCCATTCTTAAGTATTTATGATCAACTTAATGATCTTAACCCTAATCCTTGTAAAACCCTCATGAAACCATGATCTCCCTTTTCGATTCAATTTCTTAGCATGATTAGATCTGTTTTTCATGATGGAATTGTGTCTGATTTCTAATTATTTTCTACTAAGATGAGATCTGATCATCTCTAGTTTTTCCCATGGATTCATAGTATATTTTTCATCGAAAACTAGGGTTTTTACCAAATCAGAGAATCATGATTTCAAATTGGTAGGTAGTGTTTTTTAACAATGTTAGTGTCTAATCTATACTCCTTTAGTGTTAGAATACTATTTTAAAGGTTTCCTCCAAGTTTCGTAGAGTTTCGAACCTTGTAGATTGAGTTTCGGATCAAAATTCACTGTTTTGCTTCATACTGACTCAGGTGGTCGACTGGGCCAATAGACCAACCAATCGACCAAGCAAGTCAGTAGCTCTGTTTTTCACTTGATTTGATTCGTTTGATCTCCAATCTTTTAGGCTTCTTTCCTAATGGTGTATCTATGATTGTTTAGGGTCTATTTGCTAGGTTTGGAACCTCTCTCTTTGATCTTTGGATAATCATCAACGCTATTTAAGGTAAGGACAGTTATTTCCATAATAACATAGATTGCATGTATTTTAGTTTCTAATTTCGAAAACTCTTAGATTCATTACTGATATTGTACTTTCTAATTATGATGTACTATTGTAAGTACAGTAGCACCTTACTTATGTTTTCTCTTTCATTATTCAAGTATATATGTATGCTTACTCATGTATGTTTTTTAATGAATTGATCATGCTTTTACATATTCTTTTATATGATGAGATGTCGGTTCTAATGATGTGATTGATCTGAGAAAGTGATTGATTAGGTATTATTTGGGATTGGGAAGTGTCCTTTTGACATTTATGTCCTTGGACATCAGTGGAAATAGTATGGGATGTTTCCAATGATGCCCTCTAACGCTTTCCCAAATTATTGATTGTCATACCTAGGGCTGTCTAGCTGTGTTTGGTTAGAAGTACCTCGTTATATCAGATCTGATTCGGAAGGGTATTGAGACCGAACGACGCGTGGTAGCAATGGGGACTCATGGGCGCTCAAGACCGGTAACCAATCCGTGAGAGGACATGAATCACATTGTGGATACTCATGAGAGGCCATTTACTAGTAGGGTTGCAAATAGTAGACTTGGGCTCATGGGCGCTTAAGACCGGTAACCAATCCATGAGGGGACATGAGAGCTTCCCGTCTGTTATTTGTGGATGACCAGTAGGGTTGATGAGTCCGTAGTCAAAGACTACACTGACTCTAGTGTGAAGATACTGGAAAGGATCGCCAAGGGCGAGGAATGGACGTATCTGGATCTGAGTTGATATGAATAAGTAGATGACTTGCATTGGGCTAAGTTTAACCTTGACATGCGCCAATACTTAGACCAATGGTGATGTGAGAGAGCGGTGACCTATACCCCAGCCATGGATTGTCCTGAGGGATGAAGGACCTACTACCAAACGGCGTTGTGTGATGAGACCTTCCTAAAGAAGTATGGTGCTATGAATTAAGCATATCTGCCTATAGAGATTAGCATACATAGAGTTAGATTCATACATTCATTGTCTGTTTCATATCGCATTGCATCATGTTATGTTTTGAAATCATGTTATTTATGTTGATGTGGATTAACTTGCCTTGCTGAGTTCATTCGAACTCACTCCTTTTTGTGCAATCTCTTTTGTTACATTACTCTACAGTACTTGAATACTATGAAGGCCAATATGAAGAAGCATACTACACGCAAGGTATTGGCAACAATGAAGATCACATTGATGATCCCACGAGTGATCACGTTGCATATTAAGATTAGACCTAATGTGGAGTGGGAACGTCTAAGTTGCCCTAACCTTGACCCGGAAACCCTGTTGTTTGTAGGTCCGACAACCCGGAGTAAAGCAAGAAGTCAGTTATGGGCCATTCCAGTGAAAGACTTGGTGTTTGGCTCAGAATCCATGAGAGTTGATGACAATGTTCTATTTATGGAAACTGCACCCTGATGAAGATGGAATTAGTTGATAGACTTGGAGTACTCTCTGGCTTGGTTCGAAGGCATTTCTACCTACTAGGTAAGTCACTTAATGTGTGTGCAAAACCCCTTTATGTTTGGATTTGATCTGAGCCTTCCTTTCCCTGTTTTGGACTTGCTGGTCTGATTGGTCGACTCATTGGTCGACTGGGCCAGTCGACCAATCAATCGACCAATGAGATCTGATTTTGTTGATTAGGTCTTTGCTTACTCTATTTAAGTCCAATCTCGAGTCTACTTCGTATTTTCTGCCTCCAATCTCTTTGGAACGTACCAGAGCCCTTTGCAAGTCATCTCCCTTGCATCCTTGGTGATTTTCTTGACTGATCTTCGTCAAATCTCGTGCTTTTACACAAAAAGGTATATGATCATCCTCTTCTATGTTTCATCTTTGATTCTTCATTACTTTTCTTTCCTTTTCTGATTGAGGACAGTAGAAGTGATGTTGTATCTCTGTTGCTACCATCACTATACTCTTTCACTCTCTTTTCCTAAGGATCTAAAGCTTGGTGGATGATCTTCATCAAGATCATCACTCACTTTTGAAGGAAAACATGTATTCATTCACTTTCCTTATTTAGATTGATGCTCTTTAGTCTTAGATCTATTTTCTTGAAGATCTATGCATGCTTTTCATGATTTCTTATCACAATTAGTGATCCATCATCCTGTTGTTCTTGTCCATGATTTTTACTATGAATTCTTCAAGAACCATGGTTGATCTAATTATGGTAACTTTTTGTTTCCTAATCTGTGACTTGAAGACTTGATATGATTAGAGTTTTGAAGTCCTCTATATACTAGTATACTGTCATAGTAGTGTTCCCCTTGTTTAGTACCCTTTTGAACCACCAAATTCGGTTTTATATTTTAAAAACTCTGATTTTGAAGGCCACTGTCTCTGTTGGTCGACTCATTGGTCGACTGAGGCAGTAGACCAATTCAATCGACCAATGAGTACAGCAACCTCATATTTGGTCTGTTTGGATGTTTTGATATCTTTCCTTTTAAGTATCTTTCCTAATATGTTATATACACTTGTTTAGGACTTTCTTCCCAAGTTTAGTCAAGGTCTTCCTTGATTCCCTAAGATCCTTTGCGAGTTATATAAGGTATAAATGGTTATTTCCTTAATTACATAGATTGCATGAATCTAGTTTCTATATTTGAATATCATTGATTTGTTTCCTTAATTAGATTTTTACAATGATATACTACTGATGCACTACCTTGATTACAGTAGCATTACTTGTTTATGCTAAATTGATTCATGTATGATTTACTTACTAATTATATGCAAGTTGTATGTTATTGATTTCTTTCTATATAAGAAGTTACCATGTATGTGACATGATGGATTTATGCTTGTGAATGATTAAGTATGGTTTGGAAAGGGGAGGTGTCCTTTTGACACTTCTGTCCTTGGACAACTACGAGAATATTATGGGATGTTTCCGGAGATGCCCTTTGGACACCTTCCTAAACTGTTGGATGACATATTTAGGGCTGTCTAGTAGTGTTTGGCTAGGATGTCCCATTATGTCAGACCCTAATCGGAGGGGTATTGAGACCGAACGACCCGTGGTAGCAATGAGGATTCATGGGCGCTCAAGACCGGTAACCAACCCGTGAGAGGACAGGAATCACATTGTGGGGGCCATTTGTTGGTAGGGTTGCATATGGATAGACTTGGGCTCACGAGCTGTCAAGACCGGTAACCAACCCGTGAGGGGACATGAGAGCTTCCCGTTTACCATATGTGAATGACCTATAGGGTTGATGTGTGAAACCCAGCCCTAACCTGACCCTGACCTTGACCCGGTAACCCAGTTGTTTTTAGGTCCGAAGACTCGGAGTAAAGGAAGAAGCCGACTATGGGCCATCTCAGTAAAAGACACGGTGTTTGACTCTGAACCCATGGATGTTGATGATGGAGTTCCATACTTGGAAGTCTGTGCAGATTTGGAAAGGAAGCTGCACATGTCTGAAGATGAGATTAGTTGAAGGACTTGGAGTATTATCTGACTTCGTTTGAAGGTATTTCTACACACTAGATATGTCACTTGATGTGTGTGCAAAAGCCCATAAGGTTTAAAGCCCATTTGATCCTTCAATTCCCTATTTGAACCTTACTGTCTGCCTTGGTCGACTGATTGGTCGACTGGACCACTCGACCAAGCACTCGACCAAAGGTTTGCTAAATCCAAGAAAATGCAATTTTAGGGTTTTTCACTTATATTTAAACCCTACTTCGTGTTTCTTAGCTACGACTGCCTCCTAAACACTTTGTGAACGTGAGAAGACCTTTCTAAAACTCTTTCTGGTGATTTCAAAGACTCCTCTGCAGATCTGAAGCCTCTCATCTCTGATCTGACAATTCAAGGTTAGTAATCGCTTCGACATTACGAATTTCTTTCTTTAATCTTATTCTCGATTGAGATTAGGAAGAAGATGCTGCATCCTTGCAACCAACCCTTCGTGATCTCCTTCGTTTCTTTGAGATCTATGATCATCGTCATGATCTTAACCTTGGCCGTATATTTTTCTTGAAACCCTAACCCTTGCTTGATTTCTGGAAAACCTTGGTGACCTCCTATGCGAGGGAAACCTCATGGGTAATATTTCTAGTAACCTAAACTATAATTTCTATGATTTTCTTGTTATAATTGGCAAATCATTAATTCCCTTTCATTCTGTGATCATAACCTTTCCTGGGGAGCCATAAAGGTTGAAACCCTAATTTCTTGGGGTAAATCAAGAACCCATATTTTTACCATGACTTGATGATTTTATCTTCCCATATGATTCTAATACATCCTAGGAAGTTCCCCTTCGAATTTTGGATCAATCCGACTTCAAACGAGGAAGTTATGGCCAAAGCAGTCTGTACAATTCCGTACTGACTTGCTTGGTCGACTGTTTGGTCGACACTGGGCCCAGTCTACCAAGCACTCGACCAAAAGAGTCAGTAGCTTCATTTTTTGCCCGATTTGATTCGTTTGCTCTCTGATCTTTTAGGCATCTTTCCTAATGTTGTATCTATGGTTATTAGGAGTTTATTTGCTAAGTTTGGAGTTGCTCACTTTGATCTTTGGATCATCTTCTTTGATAATCAAGGTAAGGACAATTATTTCCTTAACTACATAGATTGCTTGTTCTCTGGTTTCTACCTTATGAAACTATGAGATTACTTACTGTTATTGTAATTTAATTCTGATCTCTTACTGTGAGAACAGTAGCACTTGTTTATATTATCTTTTTCATTATTCATGTTATATGAATTACTTATTATTACCTAATTTGATTTTGCTTTTACATTCCCGTGTATATGATGAACTGTTGGTTGTATATGTCATGACTGATCTGAGAATGTGTTTGCTTAAGTTTGGTTTGGGATTGGGGAGTGTCCTTTTGACACTTCTATCCTTGGACATCGGAGGGAATAGTATGGGATGTTCTCCGAAGATGCTCATCGACGCTTTCCCGAATCATTGGTTGTCATACCTAGGGATGTCTACCAGTGTTTGGCTAGGATATACCCCTGTTATATCAGACCCGAATCGGAAGGGTATTGAGACCGAACAACCCGTGGTAGCAATGTGATTCATGGGCGCTCAAGACCGGTAACCAACCCGTGAGAGGACGGGAATCATATTGTGGGGGCCATTTATTGGAGGGTTGCATATGGCTAGACTTGGGCTCATGGGCGCTCAAGACCGATAACCAACCCGTGAGAGGACATGAGAGCTTCCCGTTTACCATATGTGGATAACCGATAGGGTTGATGAGTCCGTATTCCGAGTTGGTCGGTGCCATAGGATACGCTGACTCTAGTGCGAAGGATACCGGAAAGGATCGTCAGGGACGAGGAATGGACGTATCTAGAACTGAGATGATATAACTGACTAGATGACTTGGATTGGGCTAGGCTTTTCCCTGACATGCACCGGTACTTATGCCAAATGGTTGTGAGAGAGTGTGTTGACTAAATCCCCTACCATGGTTTGATGAGGACTTTACCCAATTACCCTGCAGACCCAAGATGCCAGGATGGCTGAGGGGGAGTGACTGACCTACCCAAAGAAGTACGGTGCTATGACTTAAAGCATGTCTACCATAGAGACCAACATACATAGAGTTTAGATGCATTCATACTTTATCTGTTTCATATTGCATTGCATCATGTTATGTTTTGTCACATGTTATCTATGATGTTATGGATTAACTTGCCTTACTAAGTTTCTTCGAAACTCATTCCTTTCTGTATATTTTCTTGTTAGATTATCCTGCAGGTACAGATTATTATGACGAGCAGTACAGTGAAACGCAAGCCGATGAAGCGTATTACACGCAAGGTACTGGCGACGATCAAGATTACTCTGATGATCCCCCGGCGGATCAAGCTGCGTACTACTTTTGAAAACAGCATAGAGTTAGAAAGGATTCATTGGGTTGATGAAGTCCACACTTATGAAGACGTTACCTATAGACTAGAAGACTCTTGTTCCTAGTTTATTTCTTAGTACATTTGTTTCAGTTGTAGTTTCCTTTTTGACTTTCATACTGCATTCCGCTATGTTTGTGGAGTGAGTTTCCGCCTCACTTTACTTCTTTTGATATCTTCGGATGTCTGGTATCATTTTCCGCACTCTGATTATATTATTTATTCATTTCTTGAGTTAAACCTTTTGTTTATAATATTTAAACTTTGATTATTTCCTGTTTATGATTATGTTATTGTATATGTGGGAGGATGATTTCCTCGATACTTGATCTTCGGGGCTGTGGATCACACTCCCGAGTATGCCAGTTAGGGTACCGGCTGGGGGGATGCGACATGATGAGTCCGTAGTCAGGGACTATGAGGACTCTAGTGTGAAGGATGCCAGAAAGGATCGCCAGGGGCGAGAAATGGACGTATCTGGATCTGACTTGATGTAACTAAGTAGGAGACTTGCATTTGGCTAGGCTTTAACCTTGACATGCGCCAATACTTAGACCAATGGTGATGTGAGAGAGTGGTGACTTAACCCCCAGCCATGGAATGTCCCAAGGGATGCCGGACCCACTACCAAAAGGCGTTGTGTGATGAGACCTTCCTAAAGAAGTACGGTGCTATGACTTAAAGCATGTCTGCCAATAGACCAGCATACATCGAGTTAGAATCATATTGCATCATGTGTTTCATATCATATAAGCATTTTACTCTGATTTGAAATCCTGCTATTTATGTTGTTATGGATTAACTGCCTTATTGAGTTTCATTGAAATTCACTCCTTTTTTGTACAATATCTTTGTTAGATTACTCTACAGGTACTGATTGTCACATCCTCCCAGCCGGTACCCAATCTGGCATACCCGAGAGTGTGATCCACAGCCCGAAGATCAGGTATCGAGTAATCAACCTCCCACATAAACAATAACATAATCATGAATAATAATAATCGATGTGCGAAAGATAAACCATAGATCCAAATAAGGAAAGAATGAATCATATATAAATCAGATTACTAAATATAATCAGAGTGTCTAAATCAGATAAGTAAAGTGAGGCGAAATCCCACTCTACAACCAGCGGAAATTTAGTTCTAAAAGAGAAGAAACAGAGTAGAATCTAATCCCAATAGCAGGTACAATAGGTAACTAAATTGTTCTCAATCTTATAGACAATATCCCTATAAGTATAAATCTCATAAATGGCACAAGGGCGCTTCCACTCTATGGTCGGACTAAGCATCGTACGGAGCATAACCACTCGCGGAATCTTCAGTGTAATTGTCGTAACCGCAATTACTTTCCTGGAGATATGCCTCTTCTCCTTGCGCTTCTTCATACGAGCAGTCATGATACTCAGAACCTGTAGAATAGTCTAACAAACATTGTACAAAAAGGAATGAGTTTCAAAGAAACTCAGTAAGGCAGTTAAATCCATAATAACATAAACAGCAGGATTACAAAACAAACATAAATGCAATATGGTATGAGACAAACAATGAGTGTATGAATCTAACTCTATGTATGCTAGTCTCTAATGGCAGACATGCTTTAAGTCATAGCACCGTACTTCTTTAGGAAAGTCTCATTCACTCATCATCAGTTGGTAATGGGTCCTTCATCCCTCAGGACATTCCATGGCTGGGGTATAGGTCACCACTCTCTCACATCACCATTGGTCTAAGTATCGGCGCATGTCAGGGTAAAGCCTAGCCAAATGCAAGTCTTCTACTTAGTTATATCAAGTCAGATCCAGATACGTCCATTCCTCGCCCCTGGCGATCCTTTCCGGTATCCTTCACACTAGAGTCCTCATAGTCCCTGACTACGGACTCATCAACCCTATTGGTCATCCACATATGGTAAACGTGAAGCTCTCACGTCCCCTCACGGGTTGGTTACCTGTCTTGAGCGCCCGTGAGCCCAAGTCTATCCATATGCAACCCTACCAATAAATGGCCCCCACAATGTGATTCCTGTCCTCTCACGGGTTGGTTACCGGTCTTGAGCGCCCATGAATCCCCATTGCTACCACGGGTCGTTCGGTCTCAATACCCCTCCGATTAGGGTCTGACATAACGGGACATCCTAGCCAAACACTACTAGACAGTCCTAAATATGTCATCCAACGGTTTAGGAAGGTGTCCAGAGGGCATCTCCGGAAACATCCCATAATATTCCCGTAGTAGTCCTAGGACAGAAGTGTCAAAAGGACACCTCTCCTTTCCAAACCATACTTAAGCATACACAAGCATCAATTCATAACATCACATATATGGTAACTTCATATATGGAAAGAAATCAATAATTACAATCAACTTGTATATAACTGGTAAGTAAATCATACATGAGTCAATTTAATATAAACAAGTAATGCTACTGATATCAAGACAGTACCACAGTAGTATAACATTATAAGAATCTAATTAAAGAAATAAATTAACAAGATTCAAATATAGAAACTTAAGATATGCAATTTATGTTGTTAAAGAAGTAACCATCCTTACATTTTATAACTTGCAAAGGAATCCTAAGAAATCAAGTAAGATCTTGACAAACTTGAGAAGAAGGTCCTAAACAAGTGTATACAACATATTAGGAAAGATCCCTACCAGAAAAGATACCAAAACATCCAAAACAGACCAATTCTGGAGTTGTTGTACTCATTGGTCGATTGGATTGGTCTATCTGCCCATCGACCAATCGATCGACCAATGAAGACAGTAGCCTACAAAATCAGAGTTTTAAGATATAAAATCCGAATTTGGTGGTTCAAAAGGGTACTAATCAAGGGGTAAACTACATTAGTAGTATCCTAACATATAGGGGACCTCAAAACACTAATCGAATCAAGTCTTCAAGATACAAATTAGGAAACAAAAAGTTACCATAATTAGATCAATCATGGTTCTTGAAGAATTCAAGATAGAAATCATAGACAAGAACAATAGGAGAATGAATCATTGATTCAGATAAAGATATCATGGAAGGCATACTTAGATCTTCAAGAAAATAGACCTAAGAGCATAAATCTAAATAAGGAAACAAAACCTACCATATATGTAACTATCATGATTCATGAAGAAAGCATGGTATGGTAGAAGAGAAACAACTAGAGATTGATAGATCATGGATCATGAAAAGAAAACACAGCAATTGACTATTAACATGATCAATATTGTAGATCTAAGAAGATCAGAATTCAAATCAAAAGATAAACACAGACAAGATCATGATTTGATCATGATTCCTTCAAAAGCTTGCAATGATCATGGTTAAGATCATTGCATTAGCCATTAATCCTTAGGAAGAACATGAGAGACAAGTCCAGAGATGTTTGCAACAGAGAATGCAGCATCTCCTCTACTGTCTCAACTCAAAAAGGAAAGAAAAACAGAGATGGAGGAGAAGAAGAGAGTGTAGACATACCTTTGATGCAAAAGGAAGAGTTTTGACGAAGATCCGTCAAGAAAAACACCAAGGATGCAAGGGAGATGACTTGCAGAGGTCTTTGGTTCGTTCCAAAGAGTTTTGAGGCAGAAAATACGAAGTAGACTCGAGATTGGACTTAAATAGAGCAAGCAAGACCTAATTGCCAAAGACAGAACCCATTGGTCGAGTGGATTGGTCGACTGGTCTAGTCGACCAATCAGTTCAGCAACTCCTAAACAGGGAATTGAAGACCCAGATCAAATCCAATCCTAAAGGGGTTTTGCACACATATCAAGTGACTTACCTAATAGGTAGAAATGCCTTCAAACCATGATAGAGAGCACTCCAAGTCCATCAACTAATCCGATCTTCATCAAGATTCAGTTTCCATAAATAGAACCTCATCATCAACTCTCATGGATTCAAAGCCAGACACCAAGTCCTCCACTGGGATGGTCCAAAGCTGACTTCTTACTGTACTTCGGGTCACTGGACCTACAAATAACAAGGTTTCCGGGTCAAGGTTAGGGCTGGGTTTTACACTGATGGCTATGAAGGTCAATATAAGGAAGCGCAAACTAAATAAGTGTACTTCACGCAAGGTGCTGGCAACCATGAAGATTACATTGAGGATTCCTCAAGTGGTCTTGCTTGTTACCAGGATTAGCCCTACTATGGAGTGGGAACCTCTGAGCGTCATTGATGAAATCTATGTTTATGAAGACGTTCACTATAAAGTAGAATAGACTTTAGTTTAGTTTGTTATATCTTTCTTTCTTATCTTAGAACCGGATGTAATATTTCTTTTGACTTGTGATCTACTTTCCGCTGGTTGTAGAGTGGGATTCCGCCTCACTTTACTTATTGATCTAGACATTTTGATTGTCTTTCATACTCTGATGATATATGATTTATTCTTTCCTTATTTGGATCTTTTGTTTATCTTTTGTACATTGATTATTTATGTTCATGATTATGTTATTGTCTATGTGGGAGGTTGATTACCTCGATACTTGATCTTCGGGGCTGTGGATCACACACTCGGGTATGCCAGGTAGGGTATCGGCTGGGTGGATGTGACAGTATACTTATGAAGACATTATCTATAAAGTAGAAGACTCTTAGGTTAGTTTGATTTTCATTCCTTTGCTTTCCTTTAAGAACAATTGTATTTCTTTTAGACCTACATGCTACATTCCACTGTAACTGTAGAGTGAGATTCCGCCTCATTTTACTCCTTTTTTATTTTTACATCTGGTATCATTTTCCGCACTCTGATTATACTGTCTTTTCTTTCCTTATTTGGATCTCTTGTTTATATTATTATACATTGATTTTCTGTTCATGATTATGTTATTGCATAAGTGGGACGATGATTTCCTCGATACTTGATCTTCGGGGCTGTGGATCACACACTTGGGTATGCCAGATAGGGTTCCGCCTGGGTGGATGTGACAAAATGGGTGGCAACCCAATGGTCAAGGGTCCCCACTATTCCAATTACATGTAGACATTTAGATGGAATTCTATAATGCATTTGGTTGTTGTTGCATTGTGTCAAGTTATTTGCATCTTGTTCTTGCTTGGTTCTCTCATTTTTGCTCTTGATTGAAGGTCTTTTCTTGAAAATTTGTGCGATTTCGAATCTATACATCCAAGCCTGCTCTTGTCGACTATAGTGGCAGAATCGTATTTACATACTTTCAGATCTCTTTCGAATCAGACAAGAGAAATCTGAAATTTTTTCTAGTGACATCTAAAGAATCCGGATTAGCGACCCCGACAGGGAGCACTTTGTACTCCCCGGACACCTCCCTGCTTAACACGTGTTTCTGAAAAAAATAATAAATTATGTTTTCACATTCCGTTTTTTGTTGCGTTTCCTTCACAATTTTAAAACGCCACTTAACGTTTTTTTTACCATTTATTAATTTGGTTTCTCGCATTCGTTTCAGCTTCTTCTCCTCCATCTCTCCTCTCTTCATCTCTTCGTTGAAAGCCAAACCAGCAATAAAAACTCTCATTTTTTCTTCTTCTTCTGCCCGGTTTCTGTTACTTCTATTTATTTTTTGCGTGAAACCATCGTTAATAATAGTATATATAATCCTTGATATTTGCATACTTTAATTCTACTTGTACATGGTTAGAAAATCAGTTTTAAGTTTATTCTTACCCTAACCATGAAGACCTTATCAAAGCTTTTATTTCTGCAAAGAAATTCATTATATTGAAACAGAGAGACCTTACCTTCCTAAATGAGCAATAGGGTGATTTTAGTCAATAGAGAGAGGGTCAGCTGAGCATCAGGCCAGGGAAATGGTACAGCAGAAGAGAGAGTGGTCGTTTCCTAGTTCTTCACTGCTGCTTTGGTTTTCAACCATGAAAAGAGAAGACAGAGAAGAAGTAGATGGAGATGAGAGCACGACTCTGTCACTGCTGGTTTGGTTTTCAGGCATGAAGAGAGAAGGAGATGGAGACGGAAAGATAGATTTTTCGCTACTGCTTTGGTTCTTAGCCATGAAAAGAGATGACAGAGAAGAAGTAAATTGTTTGATTTTCAGCCAGAGAAGGAGATGGAGACGGAAACTGGAAGATGGGTTTTTCGCTAGTGCTTCGGTTCTCAGCCATGAGAAGAGAGATAAGAAGTAGTACATGGAGACAAAAATATGGGTTCCTTCACTGCTGGGTTTGGTTTTCAGCCATGAGAAATGAGGAGAGATGGAGAAGAAGAAGCTGAACGAAAAGTTTGCATTTAACGGGAAACCAAATTAGTAAATGGTAAAAAGAAGTTTTAAAATAAGAAAAACAAGTAACGTTTTAAAATCGTGAAGGAAACGGAACAGAAAACGGAACGTTAAAACATAATTTATTATTTTTTTCAGAGACACGTGTTAAGCAGGGAGATGTCCAGGGAGCACAAAGTGCTCTCCGTCAGGGTCGCTGATCCGGATTCACATCTAAAGGCTTCAAGAGGTGGAGAATGAGCAATCATTGCAAAATGGAAAGATAATGCAACTAAGAACATGGGAATGAACCAAAGGTTTCTTATAAGATTTAAGAATTTTAGGCCCTTAAATATAAAAACAAAAACTATATTTACTCAAACACCCTTATACTAATAATTTAAACCGTTGGGTGCAAACAGATATACGTGGCATGATTATACTGACCGTTGGGTGCAAACAGATATACGTGGCATGATTATACTGACTGACTGCATGCTGCAGCCGCTGCATCAAATAAAATTCTACATCGGATTTGGAAGCTAGAACTTCCCTTGAAGTCTTACCCAAAAAAAGAAAAAAGAAAAAAGAAAAAAATAAACAAAGAACGTCTCTTTAGGCAGGAAAACTTGCTGATGTAAGATCTCTACTGGAAACAACGATCAAGGGCAGGGTGGTTCTGCAAGGTCGACAAGAATACATTGTTTTCTCAGACTGCCATGACACAGTCAAGAGTATCAATCAGGCCTTTAGACTAAAAGATCAAACGGTAGATTGATTAACGGGACCTAAAGAACCACATCAAATCTTTCTTTGAGAAGCTCCATGACTCCTCCAACCCTGCTGATTCCACTGAAGTTCGTTCAACCACCAAGTGATCTCTACCATTAACAACCAGTCCTTAGACTGAAATCCAAATCCGCTTAGCAAACCGCTGTCCGAAATCAGAATCCGACAGATACACAGTAATAATTCGATTCAATAATTATTTATTGATAATTGACATTTTTTTTATTTCTGATTTCTAATTTCTGGTTACCAATCACTTGTTTCCGAATCCAATTTGACAATTTTTTTTTATTTATGATTTCCAATTTCTGGCTACCAATTACTGATTTTCAAATCCTGACTATCTGCCTTTATTTAGAAAAAAATGTTTAATATTTCACTCCATCCGGATAATTTCTAATTTCCAATTACTGATTTCCAAATGCAATTACTATCTAAAAATGTTGAATATCTGACAATAAATTATCCGAATCCAAATCCAATTGTTTAGCTGACGGATAAAAATATTTTTCAGTAAGAAAAAATTTGAATACAAACACCCTTACACGAATACGCAAACATGGATTTCGACTATCCATTCACAAGTCTAATCATTCGGAGGTTACATGGTGCCAGGTTTAACGATTCTAGCCAATATTGTCTCCATCAGATGCAAAGAGCAGGGAAATCAAAGCCTACCAAGACAGCTCGGTATCTAGAGATAAAACCACAACTGTTAATTTGGTCAATTCTCCACTTCTCCAGCTAACACATATTTAGCCATTCACCAAAATCAGAATTCTGAACCAAAAAAATTGGATTAAGAAACAAGCAGGCAACAACTAAAATTAAATAAAAAATGAAAAGATCAAATTGTTATCTCTTCTCTCTGGCAATGTATGATGTATGAGAAGTAGAAAACAGCGTAAGGGAGCACCCATGAGAGAATGCACCCAACCAAATTTTTAAGGATGAAAGCTATCATGTCAACCTGCTAAAAGAAATGATGAAATCCACCACCAAATCCTCACTTAGTTTTCTTGGCTCCTCCCCTGCAAGGGAAAGAAAGGCAAGACAGTTACTTGGCAGTTGCATAAATCTACCGAGATGGATAAGTACAAAGCATGAACCCAGAAACTCACTCAGTTGCTTGAGGAGCAGCGGCTGGTGCTCGCTCCACAGGTCCCTACACAAGCAGTGGTGATGGGAAAGCTCAGATCACTTCAATACATTTTATTCTTTAAATTAAAAATTAACAGCATCTAGTACAACTTTAAATGCAAGCTTTGTCAGAATTACCTGAGCCAAACGCTCCTCCCTCCTAGCAAATTTTCTCTCCCTGCTTGCCTTGTTCTTGGCCCGTTTAGCCTCAAATTGGTCAGACAACGTCTTCTCTCTGGCTTTCTCAGCTTTTGATTTGTGGATGCTTTCCATTAGCACACGCTTGTTCTTGAAAACATTACCCTTCACCTTCATGTACATGTCATGGTACATATGTTTATCAATCTTCTTTGCTTCCCTGTATTTGCGGAGTAACCGCCTCAGGACACGCATCCTCCTCATCCAGAGAATCTTGGTTGGTAGCCTTGCCTCCCTTGTACCCTTACGTTTACCTGCAAACATGGCAGACAACCATCTATGATAACCCAGTTAACTAATCAACCACCAAGGAAAAGCTTAGAAGAGGCAATCCGGGATCAGTATGCTATTCTGGCTTCGTGACATAAATGTCATGTCACTGGTTCAACAACAAGCACACTGACATCACAGATCACAACCATTCTCTACCTCTCTCCATTACATTGTCTTTAGTCCAATTTAATGCTACTGGCCAACACACAGCACTTATCACCAACAAGACTACCACTGACAGACTAAAACCATATCACTTGTATCTCTAATTGCAAAATTTGAGGAAACATTTAAGTTTTGAATAGAAACAGGTCTTCATGGAAAAGGTTTTGGACACTGTATGTCGACAGAGCTAAAGTGCACACCAAGACACATTAACTCCAACTCTCACCCCAATCCCCGCCAGAAGAACACACACATGCACCCCCTACCATAAGATTTATAATGGGGCTTCCCCTCTTCACCCGTGGGAGACAGGTAATATACACTAGAACCTGTTGTTCACATAGCAAAACATACCATAACCAGAGTGACGTCCCTTTCTCTTGGCCTCCTTCATCCTTCGTGCACGTGAGCGAGAGTGTATCTTTGTTGGCTTCCTGATAATGAATCCATCCTTCACCAGCTTCCTTATATTCTGCCCTGTAGATAACAGTCGATTAGAAACGAACCAAAACAATCTGGACAATATTCCCCCCATAAACAAAATATGAAATCATCACCTGCTAGGAATGCAAGGCTAGAGCAGAAATAAACAAAAAAAACTAGAACTAAATATAGAGCTTGTCTAGCTTTAGCAAATATACCCATATCTTCATCACATTTTTCTTTCATGGAGGAGACCTTGAAAGATGTTTAAACTTTAGGAGCCAGCTAATAGTTACAGAAGACAGTACTCTGATGGTAGTCTTGTATATTGCTAAATTAATTCGTTAGAAGCAGTTCACAGGACCTTGCATCGTTATAACTTGATGCCCCACTTCTCCATCAGATACCCATTTTCAATGTGGCACAATTGTCAATCAGTATCGCTAGACTCTGCTAACATGAATCCTATGGTCAACACTCATCCAATCTCACCGGCCTATAAACTCTCATGATGATAATGAACTCAATATAGTAACAGCTAATGGCTTGAACAAGAAAACTACACTAGCCTATTAGAAAGCAAAAGCACTGAATCATAAATCATCCATTCAAAAGCTAATAAAAGAAAAACACAGGTGCAGTTAGTCGTAATAGGCAGCATGTCCTATTTTCTACAAGGAGGGGAAAAAACATGCTAATGAGATGGGGGGACAGGAACCAGTCACTCTTAAAAGTAATACTGAATTTGCTGATAAAAAACGAGCATTAACCCTTCAAACCATTTCAAAAGAAAATTCCTGATGTAATTCCACAAAAAATAAAATAAAATAAAAAATAAAAATCCCACAACAGCAAATTTTCTTATCCCGTGAATGTCCCAGTGACAACAAAACGAGTAAAAATAACTACTAAAATTTGTAAAGCATCCGTTAGATACCAACCAAAATAATATGAATGAAGCAAACTTCCAAATTGCTATTTGAAAATAAAGTCCATCTTAGCAATAGAAACAGGATGTAGATACAAAACAGCCCTAGAAAACATGAAGATATGAGCTTTAACGATGTTCTTCATATAGCGTCTTCCCTTCATAATGGATACCCTAATCAAAGAGATTCAAAACTCTGGAAATCAGTAATTAGTTAGGGTTTAAGATGCAATATTTTGACACTCCTAAAGTAACTTTCAGTTTGTTGAAACAAAACAGTAAAACAACTCCAAAAGCAAGCTGCAGTTGTAGAACGGCAAACAAAAGTAAAATGAGTATGAAACTATCAAATAAAATGATTAGAAACAATGGCTGAGCATCTGGTGTGCTAGAACGACCAGAAACCATCCAAAATATTTGCATAAATCGCATAAATTAATTTAAGTAAGTAATCGAACATTCATTTCCAGTAACTGAGCCAAAAGCTCTACAGAAATAGAAAATGAAGAAATGAGCCACATAGGTAATAGGATGACCGTACTCGAATTGGCCATGGAAATTTCATTGACCTCATTGGGATCAAGCCAGACTTTCCCTCTCCCGCACTTGAGAACACTGGCTGAAAGCCTCTTCTGAAGCTTCAACGACACCATCGCTTCACCGAGACGTTGTATTCCTCCCTCGCCGTTGCAGAGGAAGAATGCAGCGAAGCAGGGCAGAGTTATATATTCAGATGGTAATCTCGTTAGGGTGTGCTTAGGGTTTTAAGAATCGCGAATCGGAATACATTGAATCGGCCTTAACTAAATGAAAAACAGTGAATCGGTTGATTCCGGTTAGTATCGTTTTAACATGGATTCTAATTCCCTTCTTTTCTTGATTTACTATCATGGATCAGTCGATTGCTACTAATTTTTCTTCGTAAATCCAGTCAAATCAAATTGGTAGAGTGGCAAAGACTTGTTGTGGGAGGATTAACTTCCTCGCCTAGTTCGGGTTTTCCTCGAATCCGGTTCTCCTGGTTCTCCTGAGAACAAAACAGAAGTGAAAGTGGGTAGCCTCTGAGGATGGGAAACCACCTCTAATGATTAAGTCAGTCCTTGAAGAAGACATTGAGAATCACTCTCTGAAGAATAAATGTTCTAAGATGATGCAGGAGATAAATGAAGGGAATGTTCTTGGTGGAGTTAAGAAGAAGAGTAATGACTTGAGAGCGTCCCCCTCTATCTGGGTGACTCGTCGTCATTTATAACTGTTGTGGAGAACATATAGCCCAAGGGCCCCCCGAAATGAGCGTACACCCCCACTCGGGGCAGGGAAGTCCTCTTAGGAGGATTCTGAGAATCCCTTCTGGAGTAAAACACATACCTCCTCAGGACATGTATCTTCTGCATGCTCGGGATGAACGGTGCTCTCTCACGAGAGGCACAGAAAACCCCCTCGGGAGGAAGCATATTAACCCCTTCGAGAAACATATTCGGAATAAACTCAAGAATCCCACTTGGACTAAGTCCAAGAGTGACGTTGAAGACGGCCAAGTCAAAAGAGTTAGTTACAGATAACTACTCAATAAGGCCGTTCCGAGAATTGGGGAGATGAGTTATCAGATAACGGCTCTATCTGGTCTGCCAAAGAAGGAGCCGTAACTCCGAAGATATTTCACTCACTCGTCAACTGACAGTCCGAAACTCAAGGAAGCGCCGCCTCTAGGTATCTTCTATATAAACCCACATCCTACATGGAGAAAGGTACGAGATTCATCTGATCAATTATTCATTACGTTCTTGAGAGCTCTCTCAAGAACTCTTATTGTTGCCTAGGCTGACTTGGGCGTCGGAGGCGGTTCCCCGGCCAAAACTTGGCTGGTCCGTTCTTGTTTTCTTTGTGAGTGCAGGCATCTCAGCTATTCCAACTTGGCTGTAGAGCTCTTAAGGTGGTCATCTCAGTATCCGGCCCTCAAAGAAGTTGTAGACGCAACAAATTGGCGCCGTCTGTGGGAATCGTCACAGAAAGTCATAACGAGACGTACCTCTCATCAGGTGACAACTTCCAATCAAGTTATCACTCGAGCAAGAGAAAGGGAGATAGAAAACGGACATGTAGGAAAACAAACTCTCCCTTCTCCAGATCGACAAATTCCAATTCTAGAGGAAGTTCAAGATGGGATTCCAGAGAATCCTCCATTAACCATTCCAACTCCCGTTTGGAGAAGGAGGTTCGAATCAACCTCCGATTCCAGCGACAGTGGCCGATTTGCAAAATATGCAAAGGGACTTGATTCGAAGGTAACTCTCTGACCTAGTGTCACACCCCACCCACTGGTCTCGGTTACCCGCCCGACAACCCGTGGGAGTGATTTGTCACAGGATCCACGGTCTTACCCATCAATAATAATAAATGCAAGTAAAGATAATCATGAGCAAGAATAAGTGCAATAATTAAATAAAAGGATTACAGGAGTCCAAATACTCCAATAAAATAATCAAGGAAAGAAATATATGGTCAAAAGAATATGAGTTCAGCGGAAGCAATCAAAAAGAATTAAATGATCTTCTTTCCAGTTTCTTTCTCTAAAGCTAGAAAATGTTTCTCATGTTTTTCAAGAAAAGGGGGTTCTCCAATTCTTCTCCATACGATGGGCAAATTGCTTGGCCACTTGTTTCCTCCGCCCATCAATGGGTGCTATAAGCACATTCGATGCACTCGCAAGAGCTCTCGTATAGGCTATCTCCATTTTCCACTGTCGGTGCCACATCCTCTTCATACGAGAAGACTCCTTCATGGGAAACCAATCCATCTTCCAACTTATATCCTCCATCTATACAGGCTAATATAACATAGAAAAATAAAGGAATGAGTTCTAACGAACTCAGTAAGAACAACAATAATTCTCATCCATATGTCAACATCAATAGAAATGAATATATGAAGTGCAAAGTATGAATATCACTAAGATCTAACTATGCAAGTCTTTAACAGTTGACATGCTTTAAGATATACACCAGCCCTCCTCTGGGTAGGTGTAGTCACTCTAATTCGGCAAGGACTGGCTATCTTTGTAGGGATCTTGGGTAAAATGGAAAGTCCACACCTGGCTCTCAAACCATGGTTGGGGTTAAGTCAACACTCTCTCACCACGACCATTGGTATGAGTACTGGTGCATGTCGGGGTTTCTAATCCAATGCAAGTCATAATGGTAACATACTACATGAAGTCTAGATACATCCCCTATGGCACCAACCAACAACTCGATTCAGTATCCTTCGCAACCTAGGAATGAGAATCCTCACGGACTGGTTACCGCTATTGGACTCCATTCCATAACCCTATGATCATCCACATATTGTTGGGGCGGAAAGCTCTCATGACTCCTCACGACACCCGATCCGCTCCTTGGACGCCCATGAGCCCAACCCTAACATATGCAACCCTACCATTGTATGACCAACAGTGGACCACTGAGTCTTCGCATGGACCGGTTACTGCTATAGGTACCCTTTCGGTAGGGGAATTCATGGTTACAGTAGTATATCAAATGAAAGAACAGTATTGAAAGACATTGGACTAGCATATTCAAGTCATTTCATAAAGATGAGGTTGTATGTCCTTACTTGTAAATAAGTAGAAATCCTTTAGATTGCAAACCAGAAACAATTATAAAACTTTTATTGGAAACAAAGGACACATATAAATAGGGTTACAATAATATGTAAGTCGAATGAATCAAATCGGACAAAATCCAAAAGTTACTTGCTCACTGGTAACCAACCAGTCGCTTAGGTTGAGCGACTGCCACTAGTGACCGCCCTAAAAACAATGAGTTTCAATCCGAAACTCAAGCTTTCTGATCATCCAATTTCAATCCGATTTTTGGATGATCATAGTCCAAATTTCAAATCTAACGCTCCCACAACCAAGGGTAATACGAAACCTAACAATTGACACCAATTTGGTTACCCAGAATCCTCCCCTTTATTCGATCAATCCTTTTCACGAAAGCAGGGTTTCGTTTTCAGACCTGATCTCATCAAGAGAATTAAAAAGGTAGGTACTGTAATGAGAGGATCATGAACAACCAAAGAGGGAAACAAATCTACTTAAATCATAGCCAAGGGTGGAGTATGAGTGAACAAGGAGTCACTTACCTCAACCAGATCAGCTAGAAAAGGCAAGAGAGCTTCCAGGTCACTAACAGCACTTCAAATCACCTTCCAGCACGTCTCCACTGCCGCCTAACCACCAAAAACAGCAATCATTGAATATAATATTCGTAAAATAGATGAGGGTTGCTATTTATAGAAGTCTGGGGGGAAAATAGGGCAAAACGCCGCAACCAGGACCAAGTGGTTGCTTGGTCCAATCAACAAACACTAGCAACCACCCCCTAGTATATTGCTATACAAGGGTGCTTTGCTCAGGGGGTTGAAGTACAAGTACAACCTAACCCTAATTAACACATGGGGGAGGTCTTACCTTCATTACGGACATCTCCAGATATCACTTGCCTTCTAGAGGTCCAACTATCAAGCAAGGCAGGCTTTTCAAGAGAATCCAGATCCATGGGTTTTGTATAGATCATGGACTTCTATACGGACACTCCACAAATTTACCCAGCTAGACCTTCGAGTTCTTGGACCTACAATATGGATCCTGGGTTAGAAATACGGGGGTTGTTACTGTGAAATGCAGCCCTATCCTAACCCTAGCCTGATTAATTTCTTGAAACCCTAACCTTGTATGATCTTTCTGGAAACCTTTGGTAACCTCCCATGCGAGGGAAACCTCATGGGTAATATTTATGTTAATCTAAACTTGGTTTTCAATGATTTTCTTGTTAGCAATCATTCCCTTTCATCCTGTGATCATAGCCTTTTCATGAGAGCCATATGATTGAAATCCTAGTTTCTTGGGTCAAATCAAGAACCCATATTTTGACCATGACTTGATATTTTTATCTTCCTAAATGATTCTAATACATTCTAGGAAGTTCCCCTTCGAATTTCGGATCAATCTGACTTCAAATGAAGAAGTTAAGACCAAATCAGTCTTTACATTTCCGTACTGACTCGGTTGGTCGACTGTTTGGTCGATTGGGTCAGTAGACCAAGCACTAGACCAAAGGAGGCAGTAGCTTCATTTTTCACCCGGTTTGATTCGTTTGCTCTCTGATCTTTTAGGTATCTTTCCTAATGTTGTATCTATGAATGTTAGGGGTTTATTTGCTAAGTTTGGAGTTACTCTCTTTGATCTTTGGATTATCTTCGGCGATAATCAAGGTAAGGACAGTTATTTCATAATTACATAGATCGTATACTCTTGAGTTTATACTTTATGAAACTCTGAGTTTATGTACTATTCTTGTACTTTATACTTCTGATGTACTACTGTAAGTACAGTAGCACTTATGTTTTCTTTTTCATTATTCAAACTTATATGAATTGCTTATTACTATATTGTTTAATGATTAGATCATGACTTTATATTCTCTTTTATATGATGAATGGTTGATTGTGTATGTCATGACTGATCTGAGAATGTGTTTGATTAGGTATGGTTTGGGATTGAGAGGTGTCCTTTTGACACTTTTGTCCTTGGACATTACCGGAAATAGTATGGGATGTTTCCGGGGTTGCCCATCGACGCTTTCCCAAATCTTTGATTATCATACCTAGGACTATCTAGCAGTGTTTGGCTAAGATGTCCCCGTTATATCATACCCGAATAGGAAGGGTATTGAGACCGAACGACCCGTGGTAGCAATGTGATTCACGGGCGCTCAAGACCGGTGAGTTATATCCATGAGAGGACGGGAATCATATTGTGGGGGCCATTTATTGGAGGGTTGCATATGATTAGACTTGGGCTCATGGGCGCTCGAGACCGGTGAGTTATATCCGTGAGAGGACATGAGAGCTTCCCGTTTACCATATGTGGATAACCAATAGGGTTGATGAGTCTGTAGTCCGAGAGGGAATACACTGACTCTAGTGTGAAGGATACCGGAAAGGATCCCGAGAGGGGAGGAATGGAAGTATCTGGAGGTGAGTTGATGGAACTAAGTAGATGACTTGCATTGGGCTAGGCTTAACCCTGACATGCGCCAAGACTTAGACCAATGGTGATGTGAGAGAGCAGTGACTTTACCCCCAGCCATGGATTGTCCGAGAGGGATGCCGGACCCACTACCAACCGGAGCCGAGTGAATTGAGACCTTCCCAAAGAAGTACGGTGCTATGACTTAAAGCATGTCTGCCAATAGAGACCAACATACATAGAGTTTAGATGCATACATACATTATCTGTTTCATACTGCATTGCATCTTGTTATGATTTGCCGCTTTTTATTTATGTTGTTATGAGTTAACTTGCCTTACTGAGTTTCTTTTGAAACTCATTCCTTTTTGTACAATCTTTTGTTAGATTTTTCTACAAGTATTGACTACTATGACGGACACGAAGTGCAAACTGATGAAGCGTACTACACGTGAGGTGTTGGCGACAATCAAGATTACACTGATGATCCCTCGAGCGATCACATTATGTACTTCAACTAGACGAAATGTAGAGATGGAACATCTCTATTGGACTGATGAAGTCCACTATTTTGAAGATGTCATCTATAGATTTGAAACCGCGTAGTTTGCTTTGAACATTCTATTCTTGCTTTTCTCTTGAAACCGTTGTAATTCTTTTTTGACTTATGCACTACTTTTCCGCTGTAGCTGTGGAGTGAGTTTCCACCTCACTCTACTTCTTTTGATGTGATTACACCTGGTATCATTTCCGCACTCTGATTATATATATTGATTATTCATTTCCTGAATTGAATCTTTTGTTTATAATATTAAAACCCTGATTATTTCCTGTTTATGATTATGTTATTGTATATGTGGGAGGATGATTTCCTTGATACTTGATCTTTGGGGCTGTGGATCACACTCCCGGGTATGCAAGTTAGGGTACCAGCTGGGGGGATGTGACATTTCCTGTCAAGCTTAGGGGGACTAGGGCCAAGACCCCCGCTGTCACATCCACCCAGCCAGTACCCTACCTAGCATACTCGGGTATGTGATCCATAGTCCCGAAGATCAAGTATTGAGCAACCATGCCTCCCATATACGCAATAACACAATCATGAACAATAATATAATCAAGGTCAAGCATATAAACAATGAAATCACAATAAGGATAAGAAACAATATAATCAGAGCGCGGAAATAAACGATACCAATGTATATAATCCAAAAGAAAGAGAGTGAGCGGAAATAACTCCCTCAGTAGCAGCAGAAAGTAGATCAAATCAAGTTAAGGTTACAAATCCAAGTCTTAAAAAGGGGAATTAACAATATAAAAATCTAAACAATCGTTTCCTCGGTCTTATACAAAATGTCTTTGTAAGTATAAACATAAGAGACCAAACACGGTCGCTCCCACACCAATGTCGAACTAATCCTGGTACGAAGCGTAATCACCCTCGGGATCTTCACAATGATCTTCATGGTAGCCAGCACCCAGCCGGTACCCCATTTGGAATACCCGGGATGTGATCCATAGTCCAAGGATCAATGATCTGAGGTCCATGCCTCCCACATACACGGTAACATAATCATGAACAGTAATAATCAAAGGTAAAAACAATTAATACTAAGTATCATGAATAAGATAAGATTAAATAAATCAGAGTGCGGAAGACAATAACAGTAAAGTATAAACATAATCATAAAGGTGAGAGAAGGTATGATAACCACTCTCTCAGAGCAGCGGAAATGAAGTGTGATAACGTTAATTACATGTCCAAGTGTCAAAAGATAATTCCAAAGATAAGTTAGTTACAAGACCAAAGGTTCCATAAATACACCAGGGGAATGGGGCACTAAGCTAGGGTTTCTTCTATACTAATGGTAGTCTCCTCAACAGTACGGATGAAGTAAACCCAACGCTGCCGCTCCCGTACAACTGTGGGGCTAACCCTGGTGCAGATAGTAATCCTCCTCGGCTCCAATATACGAATCCTCACCGACGCCACTACTCGGAGGGTAGTATGTGGAATCATAGTCTGCCTCAAAGGAGGTGCCATCGTAGTCCTCGGTACCTGGAATATAATCTAAAAACATTTGTACAAAAAGGAATGAGTTCGAAGAACTCAGCAAGGCAGTTATTCCATAATTAGAAATCATACACATTCAGAACATAGTATAATGCAATGCAATATGGAACATATGATGCGACTATGAGTCTAACTCTATGAATGCTAGTCTCTAGGGTAGACATGCTTTAAGTCATAGCACCGTACTTCTTTTGGGTCGTCAGTCACTCTCCCATTTCCATATCTTGGGAATGCCTAGGGAAGATCGGTAAAGTCATCAAAAAACACCGTGGTAAGGGGATCAGTCACCGCTCTCTCACATCACCATTTGGTCAAGTACTGGCGCATGTCACAGTAAAGCCTAGCCCAATGCAAGTCATCTACTCAGTCGGTCAAGTCAGATTCAGATACGTCCATTCCTCGCCCCCGGCGATCCTTTCCGGTATCCTTCACACTAGAGTCAGCGAAATCACGGATTCCGGACTCATCAACCCTATTGGTCATCCACATATAGTAAACGGGAAGCTCTCACGTCCTCTCATGGATTGGTTACCGGTCTTGAGCGCCCGTAAGCCCAAGTCTATCCATATGCAACTCTACCAATAAATGGCCCCTTTCAGGTAGCCATAGCATGGTTTATGTCCCCTACCGGATTGGTTACCGGCCTAGAGTGCCCATCCAACCGTACACTACCACGGGTTGTTCGGTCTCAATGCCCTTCCGATTCGGGTCTGACAGGACAAGGATAAACCTAGCCAACCAACTAGACAGTCCTATGTATGTCATCCAATAACCCGGGAGAGTGTCGATAGGCACCATCGGAGAACATCCCATACTATTCCCTCCGATGCCTAAGGACAGAAGTGTCAATAGAACACTCCCCAATCCCAATTCAATACGTAAGCAATCACATATTCAAGTTCATCATCTTTCATGCATCCAATGCATCTTATCATAAAAGTTAAAACATGATATTGAAATGAATCATCATAGACGTAAGTAAACAAGAATAGTAATGTAACATGACAAGAGTATAAGGATGTCAATACTACTGTTCTAACACATATATAACAGTCTTATTAAGATTTAAAAGTAATCCAAAAGGTTCCATTCATAAACAAGAACATAAATCATAAGTTGGTGATCTATATGTTTATGGAGATAACCATCCTTACATTGGGTTGGATTGATGATGAATTGAGAGTACCAATAAATAGTCCAAAATAATTGTTAAGGCCCTAAACAAACATCAATAATAAGTTAAAGAAGGGATTAAGAAGATTGGATATCAACTGGATCAAAACTGGCCAAGGTTGCTGTCAGCAACGACTTTGGTCGATGGTTTTGGTCGATGGTATCGACCAAAAGGATCGACCAAAATTTCCTTCGGGACAAAATGATGGATTTTGGGTGTTTTCATCCTAACTTAGTTTTCCGGTGTTCGGATCAATCTGAAACTTGGGGAAACACTTAACAACAGTAGTAGGACACTATAAGTCAAGAAAATTACCCAATCCAATGGTCCAAACAAAAAGCCCCAATTTGAGATAACAAGTTCAAGTGATAAACATCATGGCATGAGTTGGAATTGATTGCATTGATGAGGAATGGCATGTAATAGTTAGAGGAACTAATAGAAATCCAATTGGAATCATATAGAAGTGATAATCATGAACATAGCATGCCCTACAACTCAGTTTGGTACAAAAGGACATGATGTTAATAGAAAAATAGAGGAGTACATACGCTAGGCATGAGGTGGAGGCATAGCATCAATGGATGGCTAAGAAACTCATAGATTAATCATGTGTAGACATTTGGAGTGGTGGTTGCAAGGTTGCAGCACCATTTCCAATGTCTCACCAGCAAGAAGGAAAAAGAAAAGAGTAGAAAATGGTAGGGTAGAGAGTGGAATGGTGATTCATACCTTAGTGTGGAAGAAGTAGACAAGAATCAATAGTAAACAATGAGTTTTTGATGAGGTGCCCTTCACATTAGCCAAGGAGGTACCTTGGGAAGCTCTCCCCATGATTTTAGGTGAAAAAATGATTGCACAAGGTTCAAGGCTCGAGGTCATAATAAATAGAATAGGAATATTCCATGGAATCTTTAACTTGGCAGACTAGGAAACTTTGGTCGATGGTCCTTGGTCGATGGTATCGACCAAAAGGATCGACCAAAATGTTTCTCAGCAGAAAAATAGGTTTAGTTTAGCAACTTCAAGTAGGGATTTGAAAGGCTATACAAGGTCAATTTGAGTGAGGTTTTCTTCCACAATTCAATCAAGAAGTCTAGTTTCGGGGAATACCTTCGGATTGTGCACAGGAGGTCAATAGGTACATCAACTAGATTAATCTTCTTCGATGCACAGACTTTCCTTAAACACTGATAATGCATTTAAGCAAGGGGTATCATCATCAATGTCCATAGGCTTAGTCTCCGAATCATGATCATCAATCAGAATGGTCCATAGGTCTCTTCTACCACCGCTTCGGGTCTTCGGACCTGAATACAATAATGGATCCGGGTTAGGGTCAGATAGGGCTAGATATTACAAGTACCCTGAGGGTAGTATGCCTCATCAGGGTTCGTCTCGGTGTAGGTGCCATCAAATCCTTCCGTACCTGTGGGATAATTTAACAAAACATTTGCACAGAAAAGAATGAGTTCAAAAGAACTTAGCAATGCAGTTAATCCATAATACATAAGTCACATGATACAAAACATAACATGATGCAAGATGATATGAAACAAATGATGCAAATATGATTCTAACTCTATATATGCTAGTCTCTATGGTAGACATGCTTTAAATCATAACACCATACTTCTTTGGGTAGGTCTCAAACACTCTTCCCTCAACCATTTAAGATATCTTGGGTTCACCGATGGTAATTGGGTCCTGCATCCCTCGGGACAATCCATGGCTGAGGTTTAAGTCACCGCTCTCTCACATCACCATTGGTATAAGTATTGGCGCATGTCACGGTAAAGCCTAGCCCAATGCAAGTCATCTACTCAGTCATATCATGTTAGATCCGGATACTTCCCCTATTGCTACAACCAACTTAGTTCGGTATCCTTCACACTAGAGTCACGTATCCTATGGCTACAACCAACTCGGACAACAGACTCATCAACCCTATTGGTCATCCACAAATAGTAGACGGGAAGCTCTCACGTCCTCTCACAGGTTGGTTACCGGTCTTGAGCGCACGTGAGCCCAAGTCTAGCCATTTGCAACCCTACCAATAAATGGCCTCTATCGAGTATCCGCAATGTGATTTATGTCCTATCACGGGTTGGTTACCGGTCTTGAGTGCCCATCAAACCACATTACTACCACGGGTCATTCGGTCTCAATGCCCTTCCGATTCTGGTCTGATACAACAGGGACATCCTAGCCAACACTGCTAGACAAGTCCTATATATGACACCCAACAATCCGGGAAAGCATTGATGGGCATCTTCGGAGAACATCCCATACTATTCCCTTTGATGTCCAAGGAAAGAAATGTCAATAGGACATTCCCCAATCTCAAATCGTACTTATCCAATCACATGCTCCATTTCACCATATCATACATAAATGATACTTCATCATATTGAAAGGTAACTCATAACATCACATGATCAATCATACATGTAATTGATAAGGATGAACAATCATGATAATCAATAAGTATATAAACATGGTACTACTATCCTAAAGCATGTACATCAGTCATATGATGTTCAAATACAACAAAGAAGCTAAGCCTACTAAGTTGCCAACATCAGTGTAAGATTCACATAGTCTATGCATTTATGGAGATAACCGTCCTTACCTTGAGTCGAGATGAAGATAATCAAATAATCACAAGAGAATGATCCAAAGATAGTATATAGACCCTAGACAAACATAGATGAAAGATTAGAAAAGAAATCGGGAAAATCGGAGGTCGATGGATCAAATCGGGAAATTACACAATTCAACAATCAATTGGTTGACTGACTTGGTGGACTGAGTGAACAGTGCGGGGCTGAATAGTCAATTTTGATTCGAAACCTAGCTTCCGGGGCTCGGATCAATCCAAAATTTGGAGGGATTGATTGTAACAGTATAAGAACACTATCTAGCAAGTAATTAGCATAATCCAATGGTCTAAATAGGAATCCCCAAATTGAAACCCTAAGTTCTATATGCAAGAATCATAGTCTTTAATGAAATCAAATGCAATTGCAAGGGAAATCAGGGAATCAGCTAGGGAAAGTGTTATGCAATAGATTACAATCAAATGATAGCCTAAAATCAGACCTAGCATACTTAACCAAATCAGTTTAGGACAAAGTAACAAGTTGCTAAGAAGAGAATCATAGAAATGCATAGCTAAGAGGCAAAATGAGAGCATAGCATAGGTAGAAGTGGTAGGAGCTTAAGCTTTAGCAAGGAATGAACACATGAAGTGGTGGTTGCAAGGTTGCAGCACCAACTTCATGGTTACAACAGCAAGTAAGAGAAGGGATTAGAAAAGAATACAGAGTAAGAGAGAGAAATCATACCTTAGAGATGATCTTGAGGATGAGAGGCAATGATTGGCAATGATGGATGCAATATTCCTTCACCACTACCAAGAGAATGTCTTGAGAAGCTCTCCCCTCATTCTTAGGAGTCCTGATGAGCACATTTATGTGTGAAATCTTAGGGCATAAAGCATGCATTTTATACACTTAGAGTGGAGTTACCTTGGGTTTTATGTTGTTTTTGCAGATTTTAGGATTTTTCAAGATTTAAGCAAATATTTGGAGTTTTGGGCTTGAATCATGCTATTTTACACGTCAAGAAGTCCATTCAAATTCTCAAATGCGAAAATGGGCCTGATCTGGAGCATGATGGGCTAGAGATGTGTGATTATGGGCCAACTCCGAAATATTGAAGAGAGAAAGACGGCAAATTTGATCTACGGCTGAGATTTTAAATCAAATCTACAGAGATATTATTGAGAGAGTCCAAATGGAAAAGAGTCCTTGCATACCTCAATATCTTATCTCTTATCTTGGATTTAATTAAAGAAAGAAAAAGAGGAAAAAGAATTATATTCAAAAAGAAAAAGAGGAAAAATCCCGTTTTTGAATGCCTCTGTCCAGTTTCGATCAAACCCTTCATCGAACGGTCATCCGATGTCCGATCGTGCTGATTTTTGGAGGAGAGCTTCACGACTACTTAAAACTTAAATCCAACGGTGGAATTATGCATCTGATTTCTCTAAGTTGGCGCGATTACTACGTCAAAACCCTAATTGGTTGAGTCAGATAGAAACCTTGAGTTTTATTCAAATTCAGCCGTGCTTCATATCTCATGTAAACTCTATAAAAGGAGAGCATACTCCATCAAAGGAGAACATGTTCTAGAGCTTAGTAGAAGCATTCTTTCTTCTCTCTTCAGTTTATTTAAGTTTTCTTTAGTTTTCTTTGCTTGCATTAGTGAGATTTAAATTTCTAGATTAAATGTTTAGGTTTAATTTTTTTATGTAATGCAATTCAAGTTCAAGCTTCAAGCTTCAAGTTCAAGTTTCAATTTTTTTTAGATTCGTTTTTCTCTAGGTCTAGCAATTGCAGATTTAGATCATTCTAGATCTAGATCTGGTTGTTAGGGTTGGTTGAGATTCGAATCGTTTGTTCAATTCGCAAGTAAGTAACCTTCTATTAATCTTCTCTCCTCCCTCCATTCCCGCTTCTATCTACCCCTCCATATTCTTAATTTAGGATTTACTTTCAGCATTATTTATTGTTCTGCCTATTCATTCATAATCTCGGAACACATAACCGGAGCAAGCCTACAGTCGTGCCTCTGCTTCTGGTGACGGGTGGTGTTGCATCTGCATTTTAGTTATTTCCTTTTCCTTTTATTGCTTTGTTTATTGCTTTGTTATTTACTTTCTGTTATTTACTTTCTGCCTATTCATTCATAATCTCGGACCACATAACCGGAGCAAGCCTACAGTCGTGCCTCTGCTTCTGGTGACGGGTGGTGTTGCATCTGCATTTTAGTTATTTCCTTTTCCTTTTATTGCTTTGTTTATTGCATTGTTATTTACTTTCTGTTATTTACTTTCTGCCTATTCATTCATAATCTCGGACCACATAACCGGAGCAAGCCTACAGTCGTGCCTCTGCTTCTGGTGACGGGTGGTGTTGCATCTGCATTTTCCTTTCTTTTATTTATGCATTGATTGTGTTTAATTTATTGTTCGTTTCAATTCGATTGCATTAGACGTATAGATTAGGATCGTTTAGTTTAGTTAATTAGTTAACAAAAATTGAATCATTCCACTCTCGCATTACTATTAAGAAGTTCAAATTCTAAGTGGCATACCTCCTTGAGATCGACCCGTTAGCTACACGATACCGTGCGCTTGCGGTTACTTTTAAATTTCACAAACAAGTTTTTGGCGCCGTTGCCGGGGAGGTATTAGTCCACTTTGTTTTTCTCATTCTTAGGTAAATCGAAGTGATTTAAAAAAAAAAAATCAAAGATATTACTCTTAACTTGAGTAGAAACAAAAACGTATAGTAGTCCCCACTCTACTGCAGAATCCACAGGATTCGATTGTTGGTGGCTCCGAAGACTATACGAATTCCCTTGCTGTCAAACCTATAAGCGCTCAGCTATACAACAACCTTACAGCTTTGGAATCATTATTTCAATCTTTGTGGTGGGAAATTCACTACTTTCCCTTCATTTTTGTTATTTTCTTTTCTTTTATTCTTTAGTTACTTTATTTATTTCTTTCATAAGAGTCATTAATTGCATTAAGTGGTTAGTGCATGTGTGTCGGGACTCGTGATTCTACAAATAGAATTGTCCGAGTGTCTAACTTGACCATGGAAGGTCTACCTCCATCACCTCCACCTAAGAGTCTTAGGGATAGATTTTATCCAACTCGATCTGCACAACCTTCCTGTATATGTTTACCTGAAGTGAGGGGTAATAATCTTGAGCTCAAATCTCATTATCTATCTATGTTACCCCAATTTCATGGGTTACCTGATCAAGATGCATACTTGTTCCTTAGGGATTTTGAGGAGTTTTGTGTCCTTATGAAGGTACAACAACTCACTGATGATGCCGTAAGACTACGGTTCATTACATTTGCATTAAAGGATCAAGCTAAAAAGTGGCTTTATAGCTTACCTAGGGATAGCATTATCACATGGGAACAATTCACTGTCCTATTCTTGAAGAAATTCTTTCCTTTCTCTAAAACGAATAAAATAAGAAATGATATTCTTCAATTTCGTCAAAAACCCAATGAGTCCTTTGCTAAGGTAATGGAGAGGTTTCAAAGCCTTCTCCAAGAATGCCCTCACCATGGTATAGAATTATGGCATTTATGCCAAATAATTTATGAGGGTATCGATTATCAAACAAAGCAACTCTTGGAATCTATGTGCCCCACAGGATTTACATCTTTTACTGATGATTCTGAAGCTTGGGAGTTTCTTTTAGACCTAGCAGATAGAACTAGAGAATGGGAGTCAACCCAAGAGTCTGAAAGGACTAGTAGGGGATATTTTGTTGATAGCCAAGTTCATAAGGAAGCACAAATAGATAATCTTTTGAAAAAGTTAGAGACTTTGGTAGTTAAGGTTGCACCACCATCACCAAGTCAAGCACATTTTATTGGCAATTCTATTGCTATGTGTGCATGGTGTCAATCTCCTACACATGTAATTGAGGAATGTCCTAGCTATTCTGGAGGCCAACATGAAAATGTCAGTGCGATGTTTCCAAACCCGTACAGTAACACATACAATCCTGGGTGGAAGAATCATCCTAACTTTTCATGGTCTCAAGGACAAAACCAAAATGGATTAAGCAATTATTCCACACAAAATCACTTTGATGCCCCTCAAAAGCAAAATGCCCAATTTTCTCATAATCCAAATATCCAATTCCCTCAAGCCCCAAATTTCCAGAATGCCAATTTAACTAGGCCTGTCAATCCACCTATTGTGCCTTATATGCCTCACATTGCACAAAATCAATCATCACCAGGTTTCAACAGAGGTAACAATCCGTAGTTTTCTCGTCTCTCTTCCTTAGAGAAGAATATGGAAGTACTTTCCAGTACCTTCATGACTTCTATGCATAATATGGAAAAACAAATTTCCACTCTTGCAAGTGCTTTATCTGAGTGAGAAAAAGGTAAAATGCCTAGCCAACCTGAGTTAAATCCTAGGATTCAGATTCAACAAAAACCACAAAATCAAGTCAACCAAGTTGAATCCTCCCATTCTTCTTTAGCTTCAATTAATTCTGTGTCTGCATTGAGAAGTGGGAAAGGGTATTTAACAGGTGAGTCACATATTAATGAAAAGAGAGAGATTAGTGACCATTGTGATAAGGAGAATGTTCAAGTATCTCTTAATGAGGGTTTGTCTGAGAAACCCATAGAAGTTGAGGATGAGCTAGTTGCTTTAGCAGTACCTAAGTTTGGTGAACCACTATCAGAAACTATGAGAAAAGAGCAAATTTCAAATGAGAGTCCTTATGTTCCTAAGACTCCTTATCCTAGTTGTCTAGTAAATAAGAAGAAGACTGCAACTATGGAGAAAATTTTTGATGTCTTCAAAAAGATAGAAGTGAATATCCCTCTTTTGGATGCCATATCTCAGATCCCCGCCTATGCAAAAGTGTTGAAAGATTTATGCACTCATAAAAGAATCACTAGCATTCCCAAAAAGGCGTTCTTGGCAGGTAACATTAGTTCAATAATTATTCAACCTGTAGCAACCAAGTATAAGGATTCAGGGAGCCCCACCATAGCTGGTGTCATAGGCAATACACACATTAAACATGCTTTACTTGATCTTGGTGCAAGTGTGAATCTTTTGCCTTACCATGTTTATAAGCAATTAGGGTTGGGAGAATTAAAAGCAACTAGAACTACTCTTCAGTTGGCAGATAAGTCAATTAAGATTCCCAAAGGGATGGTTGAAGATGTTTTACTGAAAGTGGGAGAATTTATTTTTCCAGTTGATTTCATTGTGCTAGATACTAAACCATTTTCAATCAAAGATGAAATCCCAATAATTCTAGGAAGACCATTTTTGGCTACTAGTAATGCATTAATCAATTGTCGAAATGGTCTTTTACGGTTGTCTTTTGGAAATCGAACTGTGGAGTTTAATATGTTTAGGATAGGGAAACAACCACAAATAGAAGAAGAGATCAATATGCTTGAGGAATCTTTTGATTTTCCTAATGATGTGATTACCAACTTTGAGATTGATTTTGATTCTGAATTTCAAGAATGTATGGATATGTTGGATGATGATAGTGAAACTTTCTTTTCTGAAATCTCAAATTTTCACACACCTTTAGAGCCTATTGAACCTCTATCCATCTCCATCTCTATCCCCAAGCCCTCAATAATTGAACCCTCCCAGCTACAATTGAAAAAGTTGCTTTCTAATTTGAAGTATGCTTTATTGGAACAAGATAATACTCTTCCTGTTATTGTTGTCTCTGATTTAACTTCTGACAAAGCAGAAGAGTTGATCACACTGTTGAATAATAATAGAGAACTATTGGGTTGGTCTATCACAAATATCAAAGGTCTAAGTTCTTCCATTTTACAACATCATATTCATCTTATGAAAGATGCAAAACCTTCTAGAAAACCTCAACGTATGATGAGAATTTTTTTTTTAACATTGTGAATGTTTTTCTTGAGATCTTTAGAGATGATTTTTCGATTCACGGTTTTTCTTATTTGGAGTGCCTTCCCCATCATACATTGATATTGAAGATAAGACTAAAGCTTCCCATGATAAGCACATCTTGACTGAAAGGTATACCCCTCATTTGTCTTCTTTGTTTAGCATACATGCATTGAGGACATTGCATTACTTAAGTGTGTGTGTGGGGGGGGGGGGGTATAGCTGCGTTGTAGATTTTAACTTTGACTTTGGTTATTATACATATTCTTTCAATTTCTATGATGTGTGAAATGAGAGTGATTTTGGTACCCATCATGAACACATAAAAACCCTGTTGAGAGGAAGGTAACTTGTATATATGTTGAGATGAGACTTTCCTTAGAAAAATAAAAGGCCCTTAACTTAAGGCGTTGAACCATCTATGAGTTTTGTGGGTCCTTGTTTCTTTGGCTAGAAGTTGAGATCAATTTTGTGTATGGCATGACAAAAGAAGAAAGAAAAAAAAAGAAAAAAAAAAAAAAGAGTAGAAAGTAAAAGTTGAATTCCTTGGAACTAGACAGGGCACTCCGACTCAGGAATCGAGGTGACTTGATCGAAACTCTTAGGAAGGAGATTATTGAAAAGAATTCTCGCATCACTGTCTATGTGGGCATATGCAAAGCAAAGCTACAAAGTAACTCGGGTTTTTGGTGTCTGCTCCACCATGTCATTCAAGCCAACCGTAGTGGAGTAATGTAGAGTTCACTACTCAAAAGAAAAAAAAAAAAAAAAAGAGAAATAAATACAAGTGTCATCAATGCCTTGGTAAAATTGTTTGCTCAAAAATACTTCAAAACCTTAGTCCTTGGTCCTCTTACTTTATGAGTGGTTTTGCTTAAAGGAGAGGTGTACTTGAAAGATATAAGGTGAGTCCTTGATTGATATATATGCTAAGTCTCAAGAATCAATATGGGGTAATAAAGTTCAAGTGTGGGGGATCTTAAATCAATTGTGAGAAAAATTGTCATAGCTATTGATCCTGTATGAGTACTTACCAATTGTTAGAGTTGGAATTTGCAATGTTTTATTTTGAGCTAAAATTGGAATTTTGGATGTACATTCACTGCAAACATCCACGAGACAAAACTCGTCCTCTAGGGGTAACCTAGTGGTTTAAAGGCCTGTTGCACATGCTAAGTGTAACCGTGATTCCTACGAAAGTGAGTTAGAATTTATTTTGTTGCACTAGTTTCTTACCTACATTTGTATTTTTCTTTAATTTTTGCTTGAGGACAAGCTTAGTCTAAGTGTGGGGGAATCTGATGAGCACATTTATGTGTGAAATCTTAGGGCATAAAGCATGCATTTTATACACTTAGAGTGGAGTTACCTTGGGTTTTATGTTGTTTTTGCAGATTTTAGGACTTTTCAAGATTTAAGCAAATATTTGGAGTTTTGGGCTTGAATCATGCTATTTTACACGTCAAGAAGTCAATTCAAATTCTCAAATGCGAAAATGGGCCTGATCTGGAGCATGATGGGCTAGAGATGTGTGATTATGGGCCAACTCCGAAATATTGAAGAGATAAATACGGCAAATTTGATCTACGGCTGAGATTTTAAATCAAATCTACAGAGATATTATTGAGAGAGTCCAAATGGAAAAGAGTCCTTGCATACCTCAATATCTTATCTCTTATCTTGGATTTAATTAAAGAAAGAAAAAGAGGAAAAATCCCGTTTTTGAATGCCTCTGTCCAGTTTCGATCAAACCCTTCATCGAACGGTCATCCGATGTCCGATTGTGCTGATTTTTGGAGGAGAGCTTCACGACTACTTAAACCTCAAATCCAATGGTGGAATTATGCATCTGATTTCTCTAAGTTGGCGCGATTACTACGTCAAAACCCTAATTAGTTGAGTCAGATAGAAACCCTGAGTTTTATTCAAATTCAGCCGTGCTTCATATCTCATGTAAACTCTATAAAAGGAGAGCATACTCCATCAAAGGAGAACATGTTCTAGAGCTTAGTAGAAGCATTCTTTCTTCTCTCTTCAGTTTATTTAAGTTTTCTTTAGTTTTCTTTGCTTGCATTAGTGAGATTTAAATTTCTAGATTAAATGTTTAGGTTTAATTTTTTTATGTAATGCAATTCAAGTTCAAGCTTCAAGTTCAAGTTCAAGTTTCAATTTTTTTTAGATTCGTTTTTCTCTGGGTCTAGCAATTGCAGATTTAGATCATTCTAGATCTAGATCTGGTTGTTAGGGTTGGTTGAGATTCGAATCGTTTGTTCAATTCGCAAATAAGTAACCTTCTTTATTAATCTTCTCTCCTCCCTCCATTCCCGCTTCTATCTACCCCTCCATATTCTTAATTTAGGATTTACTTTCAGCATTATTTATTGTTCTGCCTATTCATTCATAATCTCGGAACACATAACCGGAGCAAGCCTATAGTCGTGCCTCTGCTTCTGGTGACGGGTGGTGTTGCATCTGCATTTTAGTTATTTCCTTTTCCTTTTATTGCTTTGTTTATTGCTTTGTTATTTACTTTCTGTTATTTACTTTCTGCCTATTCATTCATAATCTCGGACCACATAACAGGAGCAAGCCTACAGTCGTGCCTCTGCTTCTGGTGACGGGTGGTGTTGCATCTGCATTTTCCTTTCTTTTATTTATGCATTGATTGTGTTTAATTTATTGTTCGTTTCAATTCGATTGCATTAGACGTATAGATTAGGATCGTTTAGTTTAGTTAATTAGTTAACAAAAATTGAATCATTCCACTCTCGCATTACTATTAAGAAGTTCAAATTCTAAGTGGCATATCTCCCTGAGATCGACCCGTTAGCTACACGATACCGTGCGCTTGCGGTTACTTTTAAATTTCACAAACAAGTCCAAATGAGTAGAATAGGGTTCAAGTCACGAGGTTCACTTAAGTAGAGAAGAGAATATCCAAAAAGCATCAAATTCTTGGATTTGGGAATCATTTGGTCGACTGGCCCAGTCAACCAATCAGTCGACCAAGCTAGTACAGCAAGCTTGATTCAGGGAATTGAAAGGCTAAAACAACTCAAACTCAAGTGGGTTTTCTCTTACAAGTCAATCAACAAGTCTAGATTAGAGTATTACCTTTGAATCGAGTCCAGAAGTGCATTAGGTACTTCAACTAGGCTTCCCCTCTTCTAGGTGTAGCTTCTCACCGAACACTGACAGTGCATCCAAGTAAGGGGCACCATCATCAATGTCTATGGGCTCAGAATCAAACACCAAGTCTTCAACTAAGAGGGCCCACATATCTCTCCTTCCTCCACTCCGGGTCTTTGGACCTACAAACATCAAGGGTTCCGGGTCAGGGTTAGGATAGGGCTGGATTTCACACTCGCTATGGGAGAAGGACGTCCTAGGAAGAAGATGAAGGTTCTGAGCAAGAAGTACCTGGATAGGCACGGGAAGAAGGTTCACTGCGAAAGGAAGTAGAAGGAGAAGCAGACTCGTCCTTGGGATCAGAAACACCCTGAGAGATCACACTAGGGTTCTCTTCGTTCGGGACAGAGGATGGACCCACTCAATCAACCAACCCAACAAAGGAACGCACCAGCCCGATGACCTCCTCAAATTCCCTTGGGTCATCATCAACGGGGCTGTAATCGAGGGAACGGTCGGACAAATCCTCTAAGGATTGTTCGTACAGATCTTTTAAACGATCTCCCATAAGGTTGGCAACTCCCGTTGGTCGCTGTCACCTTCACTAGCATAGCCCTCCCGGGTGGGACGAACCTTATTCCTCGGGTTGTTAAGAATATCAAATTTAAACCTATGGTCAGGACCCAAACCACGTCTCTTAGGCATGATTAAAGGAACTTACTTATCGGGAAGGAATGAAGACGGCTGAAAGCTAAGATCAATTGGGAGCTTGGTCGAGAGCAATAGAAGCAATGTACTCTTGTGAATGACAATGAACGGGGTATTTATACTTCCGGAAGAAGAGGAAACAATCTCAATCGGACGGTCGAGAGGCGACACGATCAACTACCCAAACTGCAAGACATTTGAGCTTCCCGAAAGAGTCATTATGGCCAACGGCTTTGTTAGATGACGTGGTGGCCCCAGACTGGGGCTAGCACCTAGGGAAGCTCAACAGTCATGTATTCGACAAACTAGGTCAGGTATGATGCCGGGACATGTCATACTGATCTACATCCCCATAGACCCTATCCCATCCAATGGTGTCAACCATCACACAAGCTAGGGGGCTAGTGTTACGGGAGGTACATGCGTGCGATACACACATGGGTAATCAAGTTGGATCTGGGACATGCACCCGGCCAAATACTCAGTTAGGTGGGTGGGACTAATCCCAATCACACCAAACGAATACGGTATGCTCCATTTAAGCAAAGGCAAAGAAGGTAAGGATGACATGAGTGGAAAATCTATCCCAGGACAACTGGGCGTGCCTGTAATCGTGCCCATAGTCGAGATCCTATCAGCTTTAAATAAGGTAACTTATGCACTACTTAATGAGGACTTGCCCCTTAGGTAAGACACAAACATTTTCTAGTGAATCCCTGAGCAACACTCACTCGGGACCATAATCTGATCCCTGACTAACTTAGCCATCGGAGGCAATTGCCTAGCATCCTAGCCGGCCCGCGTCTAACTTCTTTTGCAAGTTTTACCATCTTCTAGACTGGGAGATCGCTCAAGAGTCAATTTAACTAGGTCGGGACTAGGATCAGATTTGAGACGCAACAGATAGGATACATGTTACCTTTCTTATTGCATATCCTTCCATTCGTGAACAAGAAAGAGAGAGAAAATTGAAAAGAAGAAGGAATATGCAGCTAACATGCATTAAAGAAGAAGAAGAAGAAAAGAATAAGCTACTGCTAGCCTGAGTTTAAAAAAGAAGAGAAATTAGATCCAGCTAACCTATGATTAAGAAGAAAAAAAAGGATTGAATCCTTGCCGTAGAAGCAAAAAGGAAAACAGAGTTTTGAGAGATAAAAGAATTAAAAAAGCATAAATCCTTGGCATTAAAACAATAAAAAATAAAAAGAAAGAAAGAAAGTGAGGTGGAGATTTGAACGATTGCGAAGAGAAAGAAAAATTGGAGAGAAGAAAAATCTAGTTGTTTGCTAGATCATCTGCTACCATGAATCAAATATGAGTAGAAGAGATAAGGAAGGCAGTAGAATTCTTGTGAGAGGAAGAAAAAGAACGAGCACAACAATTAGATAGGTTGACATAACTTGTGAATACAAGTTATTTGACTTTTAGTTTTCTAGGTTGTGTTTGGTGGTGAAAAACGATCATGGATGAAAACTTATTTTTGTTCTATATTGTAACCTAGAAAGTTGGTGCTTATTTAGGCGGTTGGGGTTGTTGCTATTGTCTGAGTTGCATGTTAGATTGAAGCAAGAATTAGTATTGTCACACACCGCCCGCCGGCCTCGGTTACCCGCCCAACAACCCGTGGGTGATATCCTTCACAGGATCCACGGTTTTAGTCTATCAATAATAATAAATACAAATACATGTAATCAAGAGCAAGAATAGAGCAATAATTAATAAAAAGGTTACAGGATTCCAAATACTCCAATAAATATCCAAGAAATAGCCAAAGGAAAGAATCAAGAATCAAATGTAATATCGAGTTCAGCGGAAGCAAAATAAATAAACTAAATAATCTTCTCTTTGGTTTTCTTTTCTAAATCTAAAAGCTAGTTTTCTAAATTAACAAGTAAAGATGTCCTCCAATCTTTCTCCACACGATCATCAAAATCCTGGGAATCTGCCTCTGTCGGCCATCAATGGGTGCTAAAAGTGCACACAAGCATCTTCAGGAGGCTCCATGCTCTGCAAGTCCATGTACCACTGTCTGTCTCACATCAGCTTCATACAAGAAGGCTCTTTCATATGAATCATCTCCAACTTCCGACGTTGAGCCACCATCTGTACAACTCATATAATATATACAATGAAAGGAGTGAGTTCTGACGAACTCAGTAAGGAACAGACAATTCTCATATATATGTCAATACAATCCACGAATGCATATATGAAATGATATGAATGGTATGCAGAAATATGAATGCTACTAAGATCTAACTATGCAAGTTTCTAACAGCTGACATGCTTTAAGATATACACCAGCCCTCCTCTGGGTAGGTCTAGTCACTCTGATCCGGCAAGGACTGGTTACCTCTGTAGGGATCTTGGGCAAAAAGGGAAAGTCCACACCTGGCTCACAAACCATGGCTGGGGTTAAGTCAACACTCTCTTACCACGACCATTGGTAATGAGTATTGGCGCATGTCGGGGTTTCTAATCCAATGCAAGTCATAAAGGTAACATACTATATGAAGTCCAGATACTTCCCCTATGGCACCAACCAACTTGGTTCAGTATCCTTCGCAACCTAGGAGTGAGAACCCTCACGGACTGGCTACCGCTGTTGGACTCCACTCCTTAACCCTATGGTCATCCACATATTGTTGGGGCGGATGCTCTCATGACTCCTCACGACACCCGGTCCGTTTCTTGGACGACCATTAGCCCAACCCTAACATATGCAACCCTACCATTGTATGACCAATAGTGGACCACTGAGTCTCCGCACGGACTGGTTACCGCTGTAGGATGAAACAGAGTCACGTCACCATTGTCATGGGTTACCCGGCTTCAATTCCCCTGCCGAAAGGGTAATAGTGTGTGGGGTACCTAGCCATGCAATTCTAGACTTTCTTAAGTATGTCATACAGTAATCATGATAGTGCTAGAGGCATCAGTGAGGATGTGTCCCATACCACAGCTCTCTGATATCTCCAACCAAGATATCCCAATGGAATACCCCTTCCATCACAACTACACTACATCACTCTTTATCATACCATGAACAGTTGTGCAATATCATAAAAGATGAAGTACATCAAGGAACGCCACAAACAGCAAGTATACAATAAGATTCACATGTTTTATACAATTACAGCAAGTTACATGATCAAAGAATAGTAAATAGAACAGTTGATATATCATATATATGTAATTGCATATAAAGAAGAATGCATGTCCTTACCTGTAATTTAGTAGAAGTCCTCTAACTTGCAATCCAAAAACTATTATAAGAGTTTTATTTGAAACAGAGAACACCTAGGCATAAGGTTACAAGAATATATAAGAGTTAAGAGTCCAAACAATCCAAAATCAAACCTACACAGTTCCTGAAAACCAGCTGGTTGCTTGTGGCGGTTGCTTAAGTTAAGCGACCTCCACAAGCAACCGCCCCTGTTTCAGACAGTTTCCAACTCCGAAAATCAGACTTTTTATCATCCGATTTCAATCCGTTTTGGGATGATCTTAGTCCGAACTTCAAGCTTAATAGGTCTAGAACAAAGGGGTAACAGGAAACCCTAAAATTAACCAAGATTTATTATCCAAATCATTCCCCTTGATGGGATCCATCCATTAAACAAATGCGGGGATTCGTTTATGGATAGGATCTCATCAAGAACATTGAAAAGGGAGATACAACTAATCAATTGGGTAACCACCAACAAAATGGGGATGGGTTCATATGAATCAGAGGTTAAAAAGAAGAGAATAGTAGATGGAGATTCATTACCTTAATCAGAATCACCAATAATAGAAGGAAAAAGGTTCCAAATCATTAACAGCACTTCGCCCACCTTCTAGCACGTTTCCATTGCCGCCTAATCGCCCAAAATAGCAATCCCGAACATAATAATGCGTTAATAGGGCGAAGGATGCTATTTATAACTAACAGGGGGCAAAATAAGGCATTTTCTCGCAAGCAGAACCGGGCGGTCGCTTGGTTTAATCAACCGCCACTAGCAACCGCCTCCAAGTATATTGCTATACAAGGGTGCTTTGCTCAGGGGGTTGAAACCCAAACACAACCTAGCCCTAAACAACACATGGGGTGTCACACCCCACCCGCCGATCTCGGTTACCTGCCCGACAACCCGTGGGTGCGATCCGTCACAATATCCAAGGTTTTAGTCTATCAACAACATTTAAGACAAATAAAGATAATTAAGAGCAAAGACTATTCAATAACTGAATTAAATGAATTACAGGAGTCCAAATACTCCAATAACAATAATAAAGGAAATAAATAATAAATAAAATGAATAAGGGTTCAGCGGAAGTAAACAAAAGAGTTATATCAATTTCTTCCCAGTTTCCTTTACTAAGTTTAAAAAGTGTTTTTCATGAATCTCAAGGTAGGGTGTCCTCCAGTTCTTCTCTATTCGCTGAGCGAACTTTCTGACCACCTTCCGTCTCTGACCATCAATAGGTGCGATAAGCGCACTCCATGCAGCTGCAGGAGCTCCCGCACATGCTATTTCCATCTCCCACTAACGGCGCCACATCTTCTTCATATGGGATGGTTCCTTCATAGGAAACCAGTCCATCTTCCTGTATAATTCCTTCTTCTGTGCAGGTTAATAAACATATACAAAATAAAGACGTGAGTTCTAAAGAACTCAGTAAGAAACAATCACAAATCCCATCAATTATCCAACAAATGTCAAGATGTACCAATAATAAGAATGAATGCAAAATATGAATGATACTATGATTTCTAACTGTGCAGGTCTCTAATAGTTGACATGCTTTAAGTTATACACCAGCCCTCCTCTGGGTAAGTCTCCTCACTCTGATCCGGCAATGACTGGCTACCTCTGTAGGGATCCTGGGAAAAAGGGAAAAGTCCACACCTGGCTCTCATTTCCATGGCTGGGGTTAAGTCAACACTCTCTCACCACGACCATTGGTAATGAGTACTGGCGCATGTCGGGGTTTCTAATCCAATGCAAGGTCATACTGGTTACATGTCTACATGAAGTCCAGATACATCCCCTATGGCACCAACCAACTTGGTTCAGTATCCTTCGCAACCTAGGAGAGAAAATCCTCACGGACTGGCTACCGCTGTTGGACTCCACTCCTTAACCGTATTGTCATCCACATATTATTGGGGCGGATGCTCTCATGATTCCTCAAGACACCCGGTCCGATCCTTGGACATCTATGAGCCCAACCCTAACATATGCAACCCTACCATTTATATGACTAACAGTGGACCACATGTCACATCACTGTCATCATGGGTCACTCGGTTTCAATCCCCCTACCGAAAGGGTAGTAGCATGTGGGGTACCTAACCATGCAATTCTAGACTTTACCTAATAATGCCATCAAATAGTAAAGACAATGCTGAAAACATCAGCAGGCATGTGTCCCATTCCACAGCCTTCTGATATCCCTAGCTAAGATATCCCAAAAATAGATACCTCATCCATCAGGACCATATACCAACTATCATCAATACATAACATTCATAATCAACACAATATGTATGTAAGTAAGACAAACAGCAGTAAAGTAATATGATTTATAATTAAGACATAAAAACAGCAGCATATATATAGAAACATGATTTCAAATAGACACTAGATTAACATATTACAAGTCTATTCAAGAGATAGGATGAATTGTCCTTACCTGCATATCAATAAAACTGTCCGTAAAATGAAATCCGTTAACTATTATATGACTTTTCGCTCAAATAGTGAATACCTATACACAGGGTTACAGTAACATATAAATTAAATGAATCAATTTGAATCAGAACCAAAAGTCATTTGGTCTCTGTTTACCAGCCGGTCGCTTAAGTTGAGCGACCGCCACTAGTGACCGCCCCAAAAATAGATAAGTTAAATGAATAAATTTGAATCAGAACCAAAAGTCATTTGGTCTCTGTTTACCAGCCGGTCGCTTGGGCCGGTCGCTTAAGTTGAGCGACCGCCACTAGTGACCGCCCCAAAAATAGAGAATTTCAATCCGAAACTCAGGCTTCTGATTACTCGTTTTCAATCCGGATTTCGAGTAATCATGACCTAAGTCTCAAATCTAATACTCCCTAAGCCAACGGGTGAGGGAAAACTAACCATTACCATCAATAGATTACCCAAAACTCTCCCCTTGACTGGATTATCCTTCTCACGAAATCGGGTTTCGTTTTACAGTTAATTTATCTCAAGTAGATTGGAAAGAGAGTCACAAAGATTCAAGGGGGTAACCACAAAGACGAGGGGATGGGTTAACACTAATTTTGTGACATCCAGCCCAAACCTAACCAGGACACCCTATTTGTTTTGGGATAAAGAAAGACTTGTTTGATATTAGACCTTAATGTTGGACCTTGATTTCAGTGTTATTATCTTTGAAAGCCTTAAGAAGTCATGCCAGACCTTTCCCTTAGGGTAGACCTGTAATATCTGGCCTTATCCTAACCTTGACCCGGCCCGGAATCTGTTATGTTTGTGGGTCCAAAGACCCAAAGTGGGTGAAAAGATACTTGTGGACCCTTTTGATTGTTGATTTGGTGTCGGAGCCCAAGCCCTTGGACATTGACGATGATGCCCCTCACTTGAGAGCATTGTCAGTGTTAGTTTTGAATCTGCGCACCGAAGAGGGATGAATTAGTTGAAATACCAAATGAACTCCTGTGCCCAATTCGATTATATTTCCCAAAACTAGACTTCTTGATGGACTTGTCGGAGAAAACCCCACTCAATTTTACCCCATATAGCCCTCCAAATCCCTGTCCGAAGTTGCTGAACTATGTCTGGCAAATCCTGCTTTCGCATCGAAGAAGGTGAGATTAGTTGGTGGACGTAATGAACTCCCATGCTTGATCCAAAGATATTTCTGGAAATTACACTTCTTGACTGACTTGTAGGAGAAAACCTCACTCAATTTGACCTCGTATAGCCCTCCGAATCCCTGTTCGAAATTGCTGAACTATTTCTAGATTTTCTGCTGAAACCTGTTACCTGTTTTGGTTGATCCTTTTGGTCAATGCCATCAACCAAGACCATTGACCAAAGTTACCCAGAATCGAGAAAAAGATGCTTTTTGGATATTTCTTCATCTATTTAAGTTAAACCTCGAACCTAGAACGATATTTTACTCATTTCAACACCTGAGAACGTGGGAAGGCTCCTCTTAGGCTCCTCCTTGGCTTAGGTGATGATCTTCTACAATAACCATTGTCTCTTTTCTCCAGCTATCATCTTTCAAGGTATGATTCTCTCTCTTGCTCTCTATTCTACTCACTTCCCTTCTTCTTTTACTGATGAGACCATGGCCAAGGTGCTGCAACCTTGCAAACACCTTGCCATGAATGTCTCTTCCCATTTATACTTGCTTTTCCTTCATTCTTGCTATGCCTCACTTGCATCTTGATCCTTACATATTCATTACCATGATTCCTTGCTTAGCGACTTGATTTCTTATACTAAATTGAGATGTGGAGTTGATTAGTCTAATCTCTGCCTTGCAAATGATTGTAATCATGTTCCTAACCTATTCTCCAACTAATTCTCTAGCTTCCCTTTCAATTACATCAATTTCTCATGAATGCTAGGATTCTTGTCTTTAGAACATAGGACCTCAATTTGGGGGTTTTCATTTGGACCATTGGATTGTGATAATACTTGCTAGGTAGTGTTCTTACATTGTTATTAATCATCCCTCCAAGTTTCAGATCGATCCGAACCCCGGAAGACCAATTTCGGACCAAAATCCCCAAAATCCACTATTCTGTCCCGAAGAGAATTTTGGTCGATCCTTTTGGTCGATGCCATCGACCAAGACCATCGATCAAACTTGTTACTGACAACAACCTTGCCCCATTTTGATCCAATTGACACCCAGCCTTCCCGACTTCTTCTCTAACTTATTATTGATGTTTGTTTAGGGTCTTAACAATTCTTTTGGACTAATTCTTGGTATTCTCAATTCATCATCAACTCAATCTAAGGTAAGGATGGTTATCTCCATAAACATATAGATCATCAAATTATGATTTATGCTCTTATTTATGAATAGAATCTCTTGATTTCTTTTAAATATTTATAAGACTGTTATATATTTGTTAGAACAGTAGTATTGAAATCTTCATACTCTTGTCATGTTACATTACTATTCTTGTTTACTTATGTCTATGGTGATTCATTTCAATATCATGATTTAACTTGTATTATGAAGATGTATTGGATGCATGAGAAGTGATGAACTTGAATATGTGATTGCCTACGTATAGCTTGGGATTGGGGAGTGTCCTATTGACGCTCTGTCCTTGGGCATCGGAGGGAATAGTATGGGATGTTCTTCGAAGGTGCCTATCGACTCTTTCCCGGGTTATTAGATTACATACATAGGGCTGTGTAGTTGTTTGGCTAGGATTTCCCTATCGTATCAGACCCGAATCGGAAGGGCATTGAGACCGAACGACCCGTGGTAGCAGTGGGGATTTGTGGGCACTCAAGACCGGTAACCAACCCGTGAGAGGTCATAAATCTCATTGTGGGAGCCATTTATTGGTAGGGTTGCAAATGGATAGACTTGGGCTCACGGGCGCTCAAGACCGGTAACCAACCCGTGAGAGGACGTGAGAGCTTCCAGTTTACTATTTGTGGATGACCAATAGGGTTGATGAGTCTGTAATCCGGGATTACGCTGACTCTAGTGTGAAGGATACCGGAAAGGATCGCCGGGGGCGAGGAATGGACGTATCTGGATCTGACTTGATACGACTAAGTAGATGACTTGCATTGGGCTAGGCTTTACTGTGACATGTGCCAGTACTTATACCAAACGGTGATGTGAGAGAGCGGTGACCTATTCCCCTACCATGGTTCTTTTTTTTTAGATGACTTTACCGAACTTCCCCGGGCAGACCCAAGATATCTTGTATGATTGAGGGGGAGTGACTGACAACCCAAAGAAGTACGGTGATATGACTTAAAGCATGTCTACCATAGAGACTAGCATACATAGAGTTAGAATCATAATTGCATCATGTGTTTCATATTATATTGCATCATGTATCTATGTTATTGTGGAATAACTTGCCTTGCTGAGTTCTTTTGAACTCCTTCCTTTTTATAACATTTTTGTTAGACTCTACTGCAAGTACCACCACTGTTGACTATGATGGTCAACACTCTGAAAACCAAGTTGATGACCCATACCCCACTAGTCACGGTGTACAAGTTGATAAAGACCAGTAGTCCGAGATTGGGACTTATCTAGAGCAGTTCGGCCTTTGCACTTGTGTGCTAGTGTTGGGATATCGTCCCATTTTCTTTTTTTTTTTCTTTTTTTTTTTTTTTTTTTTGCGTGGGCCCGGGGGGGGGGTGAATCAGTGTCTTCAAAAATTCACCACAATGTGGTTGGGTCTACCAGACAGTGTACCACCACTCTGCAATCAAGGCACTCCAATATGTGCAACAAAGAAAAATAAACAAAAACGCAATGTACCAGAGTTTACGTGGTTCGGCCAAATTGCCTACATCCACGGAATAATACCCAACCTAGGGTTTCGTATATTACTCAATGCACTCTTAGATATTTTGACTGCTACAACAGTCCAGGAACACCAATCCCTGCTTTAGTCTAAAATGCAATTCAGACAAGGGCACCAACCCCAACCCCCTAGACAAGCTCCAACTTGCTAGGTCACAATGTAAACCAATAATTCAAGTTCCCCAAATTACATTCATGAGCTAGATTCTTCATCACTAAACATAACCTAGAAAATAATAGACAATCACTTGTGAATACGGGTTACCTCAACTTGTGTAAGATGCATGGTAACAATACTTGTTTCTCTTTTTCTCCAACTCCTTTTTTTTTTCTCTTTTCAATCTTTTTCAGTTTTCTCTCTTTAAAAAAGCCATACAACCATGTTCCCTTCTTTTCTTTTGCTGCTTCTTTTTTCTTCTCTTTCACTTTCTTTCTTGTTCAGCAAAACAAAAGACTTCTTATTCCAAGCTTCAGATCTCCATAGCCAACCAACGTCTTCTGGTTCGACCTCCACGCTATTCCCAAGCTCCTCAAAACGTCCTCATCTTCTGCTGGAGTTTGATCTCCTTTTATAGATTAATTTAACTCAGAGTTTGAATCAAACTCAGAGTTCCTATCTGACTTAAACAATGAGTGTTTTAACGTACAAATCGGACTAACTTCGAGATATCCAATGAACAATCCCACCGTTGGATTTGAAGATCAAGAAGTCTTGAAGCTCTCCTCCAAAAATAGGCTCAATCGGACACTGGATGACCATCCGATGAAGAGGTTGATCAAAACTGGACTCAAAGTTTGAATCAAACTCAGAGTTCCTATCTGACTTAAACAAGGAGTGTTTTGACGTACCAATCGGACTAATTTATAGATCTCCAATGAACAATCCCACCGTTGGATTTGAAGATCAAGAAGTCGTGAAGCTCTCCTCCAAAAATCGGCTCAATCGGACACTGGATGACCATCCGATGAAGAGGTTGATCAAAACTGGACAGAGACCCTCAAAAACGGGATTCTTGAGTTTTCTTTATTTGAATTGGATTCTTTCTCTCGGAACCTTTTTGTGTGTTGCTGTACCATATCAAAACCCACTTAAGTTGCCAACAATGACAACACCTTCATTTTAGGCCAATGGAACAACAATTTTTTTTATTAAAAACCATATTTCCTCCCCCCCCCCCTTTTTTAAAAACCCTTAAAACCCTTAATTTTTTTTTTCCCCCCCCCCCCTTTTTTTTAAGGCCGGTTTTCCCCTCCTTTTCACACTTTGAATAATTGTCCTATTTGTATCATTTCCTCACTATGATATTATTTGTGAAACTTTCTGAGATCTCTTCTAGACTTTTATTATTAAATTATTTGAATACAAGGAATTATTCTTGGTTTTGATTATATTATTGTGCTAAGTGGCTATGATCGTTCCTAAACTTGATCGACGGGACTGTGATTCACTCCCCGGGTAATCCAGATAGGGTACCCCCTTGGTGGATTTAGGGCGGGATGTGACAAATTTAATGGACAAAGAGAGTAAAGAACAAAGGCTAAATTCATTACCTCACGATAGAAAGCCAGAAAAAGGAAGGACTGATCTCCAAGTCACTGCCAGTACTCCAGATCCACTTTCGGAACTTCCCCGCAGCCGTCTAACCTCCAAATTTAGCAACCACGAATAAAATATTCGTTACTTAGATGAGGGTTGCCTTTTATAGAAGTCAGGGGGCAAAATAGGGTAAAATTCCCAAAAACAGACCAGGCGGTCGCTCCAGTCGGTCGCTCCAGGCGGTCACTTGGTTTAATCGACCGCCACTGGCAACCACCCCCTTGTAATTTGCCATACAAGGGTGCTTTTGCTAGGGGGTTGATACCCAAGGCCAACCTAGCCTTAAAGAAGAGATGGGGGAGATCTTACCTTCATTCCGGACATCTCCGAACAACACTTGACTTCCAGAATTCCTAATACCAAGCAGGGCAGGCTCTTCAGACAAAGGATCCAGATCCATGGGTTCAGGGTATGGATCATGGACTTCAATTTGGACACTCCACAAATTCACCCGACTAGACCTTCGAGGTCTCAGACCTGGATTACAGATCTCGGGTTAGAAATACGGGGGTTGTTACATTCCTCCCTCCTTAAATAAATTTCGTCCCCAAAATTACAACGTACCTGAAGATCCAAAAAGGTGAGGATACTTGGACCGCATCTCATCTTCTTTCTCCCAAGATGCTTCCTCAAAAGAGTGATTCTTCCATCTAATCTTCACCAAAGGTATAGTCCGATTTCTCAACTGCTTGTCCTTCCGATCCAAAATCTCAGCCGGTTCTTCATCATACGTCAAATCCGCACTCAAACCTTCCAGTTCATGCTGGAGCAACTGCTTTGCACTTGTCAAGCATTGCCTTAGCATAGATACATGGAAAACATCATGCACACCAGCAAAAGACGGGGCCAGAGCCAACCGATAAGCTACTGGTCCAACCTTTTTAATAATGTCAAAGGGACCAATATACCTAGGGCTGAGCTTTCCTTTAACATTAAAACGCATGACTCCTTTCATCGACGAAACTTTCAAAAACGCACGCTCACCAACTTGAAACTCAAGGTCAAACCTTCTTTTATCCGCATAAGACTTCTGTCGAGACTGAGCAGTTTTGATCTTTTCTCTAATCATATCCACCATGGTGCCGGTGGTTCGATTAGATCAGGGCCAAGAACACGCCTTTCCCCAACTTCATCCCAATATAGAGGAGTTCTACAAGTCTTTCCATACAGAGCTTTAAACGGGGCCATTCCAATAGTAGATTGATAACTGTTATTATAAGCAAACTCCACCAAGGCTAGGTGGTCATCCCAGTTACGACTCATATCAATGACACACACTCTAAGCATATCTTCCAAAATCTGTATGGTCCTTTCCGATTGGCCATCGGTCTGAGGATGATGAGCAGTACTCAAATTCAGCTGAGTACCCAGAGCTTTCTGTAGACTATTCCAGAAACACGACGTAAACCTCGGGTCTCTATCTGACACAATGCTAACAGGAACACCATGCAGTCTCACCACATTATCAACATAGAGTCAGGCCAACTTATCCATAGAATAGGTGATCTTCATTGAAATGAAGTGTGCCGATTTGGTTAATCGGTCCACTACCACCCACACCGAGTCATTCCCTTTGCCAGATCAGGGTAGAGCAGTGACAAAGTCCATAGCAATGTCTTCCCACTTCCAACTAGGTACTGGAAGAGGTTGCAGAAGGCCAGACGAAGGCTGCCGAACAGCTTTCACACGTTGACAAGTTCCACACTTAGCAATGAAATCTTCCACATAATTCTTCATGCCAGACCACCAAAAATATCCTTTCACATCATGGTACATCTTCACACTTCCCGGATGAATAGTAAAGATGGACTGATGAGCATCAAGTCAAAATTTCGCTTCGAGGTCTTCAACCGCAGGAACACAAAATCTTTCTCTAAAAATGAGAGCACCATCAAAGGCTAGGGAGAAATCTTCCACATCCTTAGTCTTTGAAGTGATCAGGTCAATCTTCTTCTTCAATTCCGGATCAGTCAATTGTAGAGCAACAATTCAGTCCCTCAAACTCGGTCGGACTGACACAGCTGCTAAAATAGCACCAGAACTTTCTGACAAAATCTCAAGTCCAAATCTAACAACGGAGAACAATAAGGGCTTACTAAGAGATGTCAAAACCAAACTTCCTCGATTACTCTTTCTACTTAAGGCATCAGCAACCATATTAGCTTTTCCTGGATGATACTGAATATCACAATCACAGTCCTTTACCAATTCTAGCCATCTTCTTTGTCTCATATTCAACTCCTTCTGAGTAAAGAAATACTTGAGACTCTTGTGGTCAGTGAAAATCGATATCTTTTCACCATAAAGATAGTGATGCCAGATCTTTAGCGCAAAAACCACAGCTGCCGCTTCCAAGTCATGAGTAGGATAGTTATGCTCATAGTTCTTCAATTGCCTAGAAGCATAAGTTACCACCTTCCCATGCTGCATCAAAATGCAACCCAAACCAACTTTAGAGGCATCGGTATAGACTGTCAAACCTCCAGAGTCATCTGGTATCGTCAACACAGGAGCGTTAGTTAACCTTTTCTTGAGTTCTTGGAAACTCTTTTCACAGGCTTCCTTCCACTCAAACTTGACTCCTTTTCTTGTAAGCTTTGTCATAGGTGCTGAGAGTCTAGAAAAATTCTCAATGAAGCGCCTATAATATCCCGCCATACCAAGAAAACTTCGAATCTCAGTGACTGACTTAGGTCGGTCCCAATCGGCAACAGCTTGAACCTTTGCAGGGTCAACCTTAATACCGTCAGCAGAAACAATGTGACCTAAGAACATAACTTTAGGTAACCAAAAGTCACATTTGCTGAACTTGGCAAACAACTTCTTCTCTCTCAAACGCTGCAGAGCAAAACTCAAATGCATAACATGTTCTTCTTCGCTCTTTGAATAAATCAGAATGTCATCAATAAATACAATGATAAACTTATCTAAGACATCCTGAAATACTCGGTTCATCAGATCCATGAACGCTGCCAGAGCATTAGTAAGACCAAATGGCATAACCCGGAATTCATAATGCCGATATCTAGTCCTAAATCAGTCCTGCAGACATCACTGAACTTCACTCTTAACTGATGATACCCAGATCTTAGATCGATCTTCGAGAACATAGAGGCACCTTTCAACTGATCAAACAAGTCGTCGATCCTAGGGAGAGGATATTTATTTTTAATCGTCAACTTGTTCAATTCTCGATAGTCTATGCACATTTGCATACTACCGTCCTTCTTCTTCACAAACAACACCGGGGCTCCCCAAGGTGAAACACTAGGTTGAATAAACCCTTTGCTTGACAAATCATTTAACTGAGTTTGGAGTTCCTTCAACTCAGTCGGAGCCATCTGATACGGAGCTTTCGACACAGGAGCTGCTCCAGGAATTAGATCAATTGAAAACTCTAACTCCCTCTCTGGAGGCAAACCAGACAAATCATCAGGGAAAACATCAGGAAAGTCCCTGACAACTTCAATATCAGACAACCGTTTCACACCTTCCGAGACATCCACAGAAGAGGAAAGAAGTCCAACATCCTTAGTCCACTGCCTGACTTTCACAGTCGCAGCCACTATCTTCTTGCTCAACTTCCCTTGACTACCTTGATACTCAAACGGACTATCATCCTTAGGATGAAACAGTACCTTCCTTTCCAAACAAAGGATAACTGCGCCATACTTAGATAACCAATCCATTCCAAGTATCACATCAAAATCAGACATGTCCAACTTGATCAAACGGGCTTCAAGGGTTCTACCAGCAATAACAACAGAACAAGATTCAACCACTTCATCTAATCTAACAACAGATCTGGTAGGAGTACTAATAACTAGTTCTTTTTCCAGCTTCGCAAGTGTAACAGGAATACGACTCACAAAAGAAGATGCTATGAATGAATGTGATGCACCAGTATCAAATAATACGAAAGCAGAGGTAAATGATACTGAAATGATACCTGTCACAACATCGTGATTTGTCTCAGATTCTGAACCAACAACACTGAACACTTTTCCAGTGGGAACATTCGAAGCAGACTTCAAAGCTGACACCTGAGAACTCGGCTTCTAAGTGCAGTTACGAGAATAATGACCCGGCTTTCCACAGTTAAAGCAGATCAAATCCCTACCACTCATAGGATGCTGGAGAAGGATATGCAGGTCTCTGGTTATTAACCACTGGACGAGGGTTAGCATAGATCGGTCCAGTACCCTGACTACTTGCAACAGGACGCACCAATGCACCACTAGAACCATAGCTCGAAGCAGAGCTAAAACTGGAACTAGCTCCTCTAGGCTGAAACGAAGGGGCAGTATAAGGAGCAGGCCTAGAGAATCTCCGGTTACGGTCACCCAAATGATTCCTGTTCGCAATAGAACGCTGAAGCAGATAATTCTCCCTCTCATTATCTTCTACCTTCTTCGCATCCTGTACCATCTCAGCATAATCCACAATCGGATGAATTGCTAGGTAAGTCTTCAGTGACGACCTCAAACCCTTGAAGAACTTCTTTGCCTTCTCACGATCACCTCTGAAAGCAGCAGGGGAAAAGTAGAACAATTCTTCAAACTTCTTCTGGTATTCCAGAACAGTACTAGGTCCTTGCGTGAGTGCCATAAACTCAGCTTCTTTAGCATCTCTCACAGACTCAGGAAAGTAATTCTTGCAAAATGCTTCCTTGAAAATTTCCCAAGTAAGAACCGTGTGCGAAGCTTCCAAAATAGGTCTGGTAGCATTCCACCACGCATCGACTTCATGTCTGCGATCTCTGTTCTGCACACAGAATCTTCTGAGGTTCATTGCAACAGAGGTTGCGAAAAGCTTTTTCCATCTCTCGGATCCACTTGTTAGGGAACAATGTATTCGACGAAATACCAGTAAAAGCAGGGATCTGAACCTTCAAGAAATGCTCCATCAACCTTGCATGCGAACCAGGGGTAAAACCGTCCACAAAAGGACCAGCTGCAGAAGTACTAGCTCCATTAGGGTTAAGAGCTGTCTGGGCATTCTGCTGAGTAGTCGCAAAACCTTGCATCATAGTAGTAAACTGATTCTGCTGCTGATGCATCATGTTTCCCAGAATGTTCATCACATCCTGAATAGAGACTACTTGCGGTGCACGCGGAGGATTTTCGCCAGTAGAAGGAATTTCAACTCGGGGAGGCTCAATTCCAGTGTTTACTACAAGTATTTCAACACGGTTCTGATTCTCACCACCTTCTTCTCCAACTTGATCATTAACAGCACGATTCCTTAATTGAACCATTCTGCAAAAGAATTCCAAAAATTAGCAACACTAAATGATCCAGTCCGGAAAAGATTCCACAAGTCAAAATAACTCCACAACATGGCCAACATTCACAAACAGAAGCAGCAACAAGCACAAATTCCAAAAATCAACAAAACAGAGCCAAAAACCAAAAATCTGTGCAACAGTAACTAGACCAGTCGCTTAAGCCAGTCGCTCAAATCAATCGACCGCCAGTAGTGACCGCCCCAGAATACGCGCGACAGCAACGTTTCAAATACGGTTTTTGGGTCTCATTTCACTTTTACGCTGCTCCAAACACATTTTGGGCTCTGGGGATTTCGTGCTAAGGGTTAGGAAAGTATTTTGGAGACTCCGTTGGCTTCGAATCTACTTCCCACGTGACACTTACACACTACACAGGTAATCTTCTCACAAAACCCTTCATTTCTATGGTTTGCATGAAAGAAATACAATGTGCAACTATTTTTAGGTTTTCTTTTGTGCAAAAATATTTCTTTTACTTCCCATAACATGTCTAGGCATAGATCTACTGTTCACTATGCATTTTTACACTAACAGGTAATTACTGGACATCTCATGGCTTCTCATTTTGCATCTTTTTCGCCTAAAAACATATTTTCTCGCTAGATGGCTGCACGCGGAGGTAGGAGAGTACCCATTCGTGGCCGAGGTCATGGTCGAGGTAGAGGTGACGCACATGACCCAGTCCATCCAGACTACTTTAGATCACTGGAGGCACAGGAGCTGTACTTTGGCCACTTTAGTCAGCGTCCGATCGAGCATGGTCGACCAGTAGTGACTGCAGACGTAGAACAGTTCCAGATCGAGAGTAGATTTGCGGTTATGGGCTGAAGAGGTACCTTGTTTTTGAACGAGGATGCCTATCCAAAGCTAGTCAAGTTATTCTACAGCAACCTGACCTTCCACAGAGAGATGGATGGAGAGCACGACACTAGGCTGGTGATAGAGAGCCGGGTGAAGACTACAGACATACGCTTCACCACAGAGGAGCTGGCTCACATCCTAGACGTGCCATACATCCATAGCGACAGGAGATGGTTCGAGCCGGGGGCTAAGTCAGACAATGTAATTCACTGGGAGGAGAGAGCTCTCGTCTTCTCGAGCATTTGCCCATAGGAGTGCAGCGGGGTAGAGTCAGTGACCAAGCTGCATCCCTCATGCAGGATCATCTCCCGGATTATAGCACGAAACTTGCTGCCTAAGGCAGGTCAGCAAAGTGAGATTTCACTCATGCAGGCTGTGATGACCTTCTCAGTGTACACCGGCTACCAGATAGACTTGGCTTACATAATCCAGAATGCCATGATCTATCGAGTGACTCATCTGAGGGGAGCAAACCTTGGATACGGCGACTTCTGACGCGGATCTTCGAGCACTTCGGGGTCGACCTAGAGGGAGAGGAGGCTGTCCTGGTTGGGCATGGCCGTACGATAGGTCACAGATTGGTCACTTAGATGCACTTATTGGGCGGACCAAACTCACCAGAGATGCCAGCCGAGCCGGAGGACATGGATGTAGAGGCTGATGATGAGGATCATGCAGACTCGCCACCCACCTTCCCAGTTCGAGATAGGAGGTACATCCTGGGCTTAGGATACTTCGGAGGTCGCACCACCTGGGGCTAGAGGTCTGTTCACTCGGATGGAGCAGTTCGAGCAGGGGCAGGTAGAGATGAGGGGCCAGATAGCAGAGTGCCTTGACATACTCAGCCAAATGAGACTAGCTCCACCACCACCACCAACACAGCAGTAGATAGACTTAGGTTTTGATCCATTTTGATTCAGTTCTGACATATAGTTTAGATATGTTTATTGAAGTTTTTATTCAGCACATGTTCATTTCCTACCATTTTGTAAAGCGTAGAGTACGCTCCAAATTATGTAAAGCTTTATCTTATTAATGAAATACAGTTATATTTGTTGTACCTGTATTATTGTCTCTTATGCACTTTCTTGATAATTACAATGTGAGAATGTATTTCACTTGACTTATAGTAAGTTATGCAAAAGATAATTCACTTACTTTCTCAATTTGTTTCTAACGAAATATGTTATATTATTCACTCTAGTTCTTTTGAGTCACTTCTGGATCTATGACTCAGATTGCTAATCTAACACTTGTATCAAATATTATTGACTTCGTAAAACCTGGCTCTGATACCACTCTGTCACACCCCACCCGCCGGTCTCGGTTACCCGCTCGACAATCCGTGGGTCCGATTCATCACAAGATCCAAGGTTTTAGTCTATCAACAATATTTAAGACAAATAAAGATAATTAAGAGCAAAGACTATTCAATAATTGAATTAAATGAATTACAGGAGTCCAAATCAATAACTCCAATAACAATAATAAAGGAAATAAATAATAAATAAAATGAATAAGGGTTCAGCGGAAGTAAACAAAAGAGTTATATCAATTTCTTCCCAGATTCCTTTTCTAAGTTTAAAAAGTGTTTTTCATGAATCTCAAGGTAGGGTGTCCTCCAATTCTTCTCTATTCGCTGAGCAAACTTTTTGACCACCTTCCGTCTCTGACCATCAATAGGTGCGATAAGCGCACTCCATGCAGCTGCAGGAGCTCCCGCACATGCTATTTCCATCTCCCACTGATGGTGCCACATCTTCTTCATACGGGATGGTTCCTTCATAGGAAACCAGTCCATCTTCCTGTATAATTCCTTCTTCTGTGCAGGTTAATAAACATATACAAAATAAAGACGTGAGTTCTAAAAAACTCAGTAAGAAACAATCACAAATCCCATCAATTATCCAACAAATGTCAAGATGTACCAATAATAAGAATGAATGCAAAATATGAATGATATTATGATTTCTAACTGTGCAGGTCTCTAATAGTTGACATGCTTTAAGTTATACACCAGCCCTCCTCTAGCTAAGTCTCCTCACTCTGATCCGACAAGGACTGGCTACCTCTGTAGGGATCATGGGAAAAAGGGAAAAGTCCACACCTGGCTCTCATTTCCATGGCTAGGGTTAAGTCAACAGTCTCTCACCACGACCATTGGTAATGAGTACTAGCGCATGTCGGGGTTTCTAATCCAATGCAAGGTCATACTGGTTACATGTCTACATGAAGTCCAGATACATCCCCTATGGCACCAACCAACTCGGTTCAGTATCCTTCGCAACCTAGGAGAGAGAATCCCCGCTGTTGGACTCCACTCCTTAACCCTATGGTCATCCACATATTATTGGGGCGGATGCTCTCATGATTCCTCATGACACTCGGTCCGATCCTTGGACATCCATGAGCCCAACCCTAACATATGCAACCCTACCATTTATATGACTAATAATGGACCACAATGTCACATCACTGTCATCATGGGTCACTCGGTTTCAATCCCCCTACCGAAAGGGTAGTAGCATGTGGGGTACCTAACCATGCAATTCTAGACTCTACCTAATAATGCCATCAAATAGTAAAGACAGTGCTGGAAACATCAGCAGGCATGTGTCCCATTCCACAGCCTTCTGATATCCCTAGCTAAGATATCCCAAAAATAGATACCTCATCCATCAGAACCATATACCAACTATCATCAATACATAACATTCACAATCAACACAGTATGTATGTAAGTAAGACAAACAACAGTAAAGTAATATGATTTATAATTAAGACATAAAAACAGCAGCATGTATATAGAAACATGATTTCAAATAGACACTAGATTAACATATTACAAGTCTATTCAAGAGATAGGATGAATTGTCCTTACCTGGATATAAGTAAAACTGTCTGTAAAATGAAATCCGTTAACTGTTATATGACTTTTCTTTCAAACAGTGAATATACACAGGGTTACAGTAACATATAAGTTAAATGAATCAATTTGAATCAGAACCAAAAGTCATTTGGTCTCTGTTTACCAGCCGGTCGCTTGGGTCGGTCGCTTAAGTTGAGCGACCGCCACTAGTGACCGCCCCAAAAATAGAGAGTTTCAATCCGAAACTCAGGCTTCTGATTACTCGTTTTCAATCCGGATTTCGAGTAATCATGACCTAAGTCTCAAATCTAATGCTCCCTAAGCCAACGGGTGAGGGAAAACTAACCATTACCATCAATAGATTACCCAAAACTCTCCCCTTGACTGGATTATCCTTCTCACGAAATCAGGTTTTTGTTTACGGTTAATTCATCTCAAGTAGATTGGAAAGAGAGTCGCAAAGATTTAAGGGGGTAACCACAAAGACGAGGGGATGGGTTAACACTAATTTAACAGACAAAGAGAGTAAAGATAAAAGGCTAAATTCATTACCTCATGATAGAAAGCCAGAAAAAGGAAGGACTGATCTCCAAGTCACTGCCAGGCCTCCAGATCCACTTTCGGAACTTCCCCGCAGCCGTCTAACCTCCAAATTTAGCAACCACGAATAAAATATTCATTCCTTAGACGAGGGTTGCCTTTTATAGAAGTCAGGGGGCAAAATAGGGTAAAATTCTCGAAAATAGACCAGGCGGTCTCTCCAAGCGGTCGCTTGGTTTAATCGACCGCCACTAGCAACCGCCCCATGTAATTTGCCATACAAGGGTGCTTTTGCTAGGGGGTTGATACCCAAGGCCAACCTAGCCCTAAAGAAGAGATGGGGGAGATCTTACCTTCATTCCGGACATCTCCAAACAACACTTGACTTCCATAATTCCAAATACCAAGCAGGGCAGGCTCTTCAGACAAAGGATCCAGATCCATGGGTTCAGGGTATGGATCATGGACTTCAATCTGGACACCCCACAAATTCACCCGACTAGACCTTCGGGTTCTCGGACCTGCAATACGGATCTCGGATTAGAAATACGGGGGTTGTTACATGGGGGATGTCTTACCTTCATTCCGGACATCTCCAAACACCACTTGCCTTCTACCAAAGATCCAACTTCCCAGTAAGGCAGATTCTTAAACAAGAGAATCCAGATCCATGGGTTCTGGATATGGATCATGGACTTCTATCTGGACACTCCACAAAATTAATCCGACTAGACCTTCGGGTTCTCGGACCTACAATACGGATTCCGGGTTAGAAAAAGGGGGTTGTTACAAGTATTCCTGGACTGTTAATGCAGTAACAATAGTCAAAATATTGAGGAGTGTATTGAGTAATATACGAAACCCTAAGTAGGGTATTACTCCGTGGATGCGGGCAGTGGGCAGTTTGGTCAAATCACGTAAATTTGGTGCCCCACGTCTCTACGGTTGGTTTGTTTGTTTTATTTTGTTTATTTTTTTTGGATTGTTTCGATTGTAAATGGTGGGACACTGTCTGGTGGACCCAGCCACATTGTGGTGTGTGGTAGACTTGTCCGTGTATGGTGCAAAGAAATGAACTTGTGGAGAAGCTCAAGACATCCAGCTGAACCCGGAGTTTCCCGAACTAGGTACCATGATCAGGTTAGAATAGCTTGAGGAGTTCAAAAGAAAAATTCAATTGATTTTGCAAGTAGAGCAACCTTGACGTGTTTGCATGGTCAGTCGAGGATATGCCTAAAATTGACAGGAGGGTAGCTAAGCACAGCTTGCATGTGGATAAGAAGATATGTAATTCCAATCATTCAAAGAAGGCAAAAAATTTCTCGAAAAGCATAATGCAATCAAAACAGAGGTTGAGAAGGTGGAGCAATCCGGCTTCATCAAACTAATTGAGTGTCCGATCTGGTTGGCCAATGTTATCACAGTCAAGAAGGCAAATGGGATGTAGAGGACGTGTACGGATTACATGGATTTGAATAAAGTATGTTCAAAGGATTGCTACTCCCTTCCTCGGATAACCTACTGATCGATGCAATGGCCATACATGAAATTCTAAGTTTCATGGATGCTTATTCGAGGTACAATCAAATCATGATAAACCCAAAAGGCAAGAAGCATACAACCTTTAATTATTTAGTTAATAATTAATATTTGATTAGAAAAAAAAATCGCATAACACATTAGTGGTATGTTTGCACTTGAATTCTATTACCAACATTTCTTGCATAAGTGGATATTTGTAAAAATGACACTTTCACTCACAATACACTCATTTTTTTTAGATTTTGGCGTAGGCCGGTGATGTGTCCAAAATCTGCTCAACCCTTGGATCTCCACGTGATGTCCTGCAAAACAAAAGCGTCAGATGTGGCCCGACCGCTGGGGTCGGGAGTCCACCTCCGAAGGCTAAGTCAGTTGATGAACTTAATCACAAACGGCTCTGCTAGAAGCGCAGAGCTAAGGAATGAAGAACTGGGAAAGGTGATCTAGATAGCAGATCGCTGATAGTTTAGGTCTATCAGTATGTATCTGAACCTAAGTCTCAGATAGTATTCTTTTCGATCCCCTCACCTTGTATGGTAGTGAGGTTTATATAGAGTGTACCTTCGAATCTCCTTCGTTGGATGCACTTGAGCCTTCTTCGGGTAGTCGTTGGATCTTATCAGTGAGATCCGTTGAGCAATAGACTTCTACTAGTTTGGGCTAGTAGAGGACTCCTGAGATAACCTTTAGGTTATCCGATGTTTATCCCTTCGATAATGATTATCCGCAGCCGTCAATTCGAGTCTGCCATCATTGGGGTGATTACCCTAATCCATAAGTAGGATTAGGGCACGCTTGCAGCCGAATAAGCTTTCTTCTTCAGCAAGCCATCTTCTGGATCCGGTTTGCTCAGGAGCGAATCGGTTCTTTCCGTCTCGACCGGGGTCGAGGGTCGGACCAGGTATGAACCCGGTCTAATCATAATCCCTCCGTATCACGAGCCCCCCAGACCAAGCGTTAGGTCGATCCCGAGGGCTTGGTTTTTAACTGGGTTCGTCGTCAGATGATAATCTCTGCGTGCTTCATTAAATGTCATATCACATTTAATGCGGTGGTCACTTTTCCTCGAGCGTTGTGAGTGTAAGGCCACATATCTCCTTGCAGTTGATCTGTCGTGGCTCACGTCATCCAAGCGACGGTTTCCGAACGCCTATTTCGGATTCGTGAGTTCAAACTTTCAAAACGTCTTTCAATCTTGATCGCTGATTTTGAATCAATCTCGATCGTTCAGATTCCCGAACATTCGTGCGGGAGTTTTAAAAGCGGTTCGTTGTCTTCGTAGGTTTCATTCTTCCCTGTCTGGAATTTGAACATTTGTTGTCTCGCTTCGCGCCTTCCTGCTCTCAAGCTTTCGTCTCACTGAATCAGTAAGTTTACTGGTCTTTTTCTTTTTAGTTTACTGAAACGAGTAATGGCGGACGATAGGGCTTCTTTAGTACCCAGTGTTGGTAATAGCAGTGATGCTTTTGCTTCTCCTGCTCCCGAACAGTCGGATAGTGATAACAAAACCCTAACTGTCCTCTGGCGCGAGTTCGCTGAAGTTTCTCAAAAAGGTTTTGAAAGAAAAACCGAAACTTCTCCTGTCCTTCTCAAGTCTGGATCTTCCAAGATTGTCGAGTCTTCTAGGCAGCCTCAAACCTCCGGGTCCAATGGTGGACCTGGCTCTGTTCCCTCCATTTACAATGAGGAAACCCTTCTTTCAGCTGTCCAAGATTTTGATCTTCCTTCCTCATATCAGGTTAGGGCTCCCCACCCTGATGAGAGGGTTGATTCATCCCTTTCGGGTAAATTTTCTCTGTATATAGATGCACTGGAAAGCGGGGTTCACTTTCCCTTTTTTAATCCTTTGTTCTCCGCCGTTCTGAATCATTGGAACATTTGTCCCGGAATGCTCCTCCCCAATAGCTGGCGTCTCATCGTCGGCTTCTTGGGTTTGTGTTTCGAGCTTGGCATTATGCCATCTCTTTCTCTCTTTGTACATTTTCATGTTCTTTCTATCTCCCATCCTCCCGGATGGGTTTTTCTGTCCAAACGCAATAAGGCTGAACTTGATTGGAGGGGCAGCATCCTTGTCAAAGGAACTTGCCCTTCTAACCACAAAAGATGGCGCGAACGATACTTTTTCTGTCGAGTGCCTCCATCAGATCTTAACTTCCCAACCACCTGGAGGAGGTGTACTTCTTCTTCCGAGAGTAACCGAGGCCTTCCCTTATCCAGAGAAGACGAGGCGGCCATCAGGAAGATCAAATCCATTCCGTGGTATCAAGAGATACATGGATTTGAAGTGGAGTATAACTCCATCCTTCAGTACTGGGGCTTGGCTCATTGTGAGCTTCTAACCATCATCCTTTAATTTGACTGAAGTGATATGTTTTGAATTCTGACTCTTGTCCTTCTTCTTTGCAGTGCCTCCAAGAATGAACCCTGAAAGCCTGCGGGTGAAGGCCGCTAGGGCCGTTGTGACAGCCGAGCAACGATCGCCCAGAGTCTTGACCGTAGATCAAGAGGCTTCTCTTCCCTCTCCCGACCCCTCTTATAGGGGTATCAGGAATATCAGGCCTGTAGCTGATGCTTTGGGGAAAGGGAAGAAACCGATGGTGGAGAGGTCTAATGTCTCTTCCTCCGCCCGGACCAAGAGGAGGCATGACACAATTGATGCTCCCTCCAACAAAAAATCCAAAGCTTCAACGGATGGTGAGGAGGTCTTCACCCCCGAGTGGACCCTGAAGCTAACCGACAGGGTTACTCGGGATCCCGAGAAAGCTGCAGAATGGAGCTCCCTCAGTCTTGCTCCTTCTGATCGCCAGGAGTTTGAAGCCCTGGATGACACCTCCCTTGTTAGTCAATCTACAAGGTACCGGTCTTCTTGCTTAGTTATTTTCTCATAATTCCTTATGACTTCTTCTGATATTTTCCACCTTCCCAGGAATGCTGTGTTGAGCTTTTATCAACACATGGAAGCATTGAGCCGAGTTGGTCGCACTAGCTCCTTGATGCAAACCTATGAAGAGAATTTGGCGAAAGCCAATTCTGAAATAGACCAGCTGACTGCAGCTGCCGTGGAGCTGCAGAAAAAGCATGAGGAAGAAGTGATCTCCCTCAAGGAGGCCCTCGAAGTGTCGAAGATTCGTGCCGCTGCTGCCGAGCGCGAGGCCAGGAAGCAAAAAGCAGCTGCCACGTTGTTTGGTGACAGGCTTGAAATCAAATGTAGGGAGCTCGAAGAACATCTGAAGTTGGCGATCCCTAGCAAGCCCGAGCATATAAAGCCAGAGCTTCGGAAGGAGTGCATTCAGAAATACCTGAACAGCGTACCTTTCTCCGAGCTGCTAGGTCTCTACAACCTTCAAGCTTATCGCATGGGGCAGAACGACGTTTGGGAGCGAATCCTTGGATCGATCCCTGCCTTCGACACTGCTCCTTTTTGTGAGGTGTGCCACAAAGAGGTCTTCGGGAAAGTTGGTATGGATCTCCTGGACTGGGCTCAGGAAGAAGATGATCCTTTTCCAGCTGACCCTCAATATGAGGCATACCTGACTGACGAGCCGGCACTTCCAGAGGAGAAATCACAAGCCGAGTCTCAAGTTGCTGCTGTAGAGGACTCAGCCGATGCCATTCTTGAGGAAGGCTTTTCTCATGATCCTAAGAAAAGTCCTCCCGACCAAGGTCCCTCGGGCAACAATGAAGAAAAGGCTTAGGGAGTTATCTTTTTGTACAGATTTACCCTCTATTTAATGAATAGACATTTCTTTCTCATGTTGGCCTTTATATTTCCCCGTCTCCTGCCGAAATCTTGCCTTGAATATCAAATTATTAATGATAAAACTTATCACTTAACTTTTCATTCCTCGCCGAATAATAATCTTGTAGAAATATTGTGAAGATGCGTTTTGGGAAGATGCATTAATCTTCCCCACTACTTCATTTATTGCAAAGTCCGCACGTTTCCCTTCTGCGAAGTTCAAACGTTTTTCTGCCTTTGTATACCATTCACTGTTTCCAATGAATCGGAAATACATCCACTATTTTAATGGTAGTGCGACGATTGGAGGTATCTCTGCATCAGGTGCTCGCTTCCACATGTTTCCATGTGGCATCCCTCCGACCGTTGATCTTGCTTTCTGCGGATTTCGAAGTGTTATTTCGATCTAGGTCGTCGGTTGTCCTTAGCCTTCAACCGTCGTCTTAATACCTGAGGCTATTTAAAGCCTTTGTGGGTACTCTCCATCTATCCTGACTTCTGCAAGTTAGATTTGCTAAAGTGCTAAAGCGACCTTTAGTCCTTCGGCCTGCTTCCGTATTCCTCGTACTCCAACAACAGCTCTATCAACTTCTGAACAAGTGAGTTTTTTGATTACTCATCTCTTTCCCCACTTCCCCCCTGAGTAAACTGCACAGTAGTTATACTTGGGGTTTAGTTTGTTGTTTTGTCAGAAGTTATAGAAAACTAGGGTTTCCCCCTTGTTATTGTCTTTGTTTCTGTACTGATACGGCTTGTTTTGTTTTGCATAGTGGCTCCCAAGATCAACCCGAACTTTATCAGAGCAAAATCTTGCAAGAAAATCGTTCCGTCGGTGGTGGTTGGGGCTAGTGCGGTGGTTTCAGCTAGTGAATCCTCCAAGCGTAAGGCGACTGCTGCCGGTGAATCTTCAAGTCAGATTCCCGCAGTTTCTGTTGATGCCGTCCCTGCGCCTCCTTTGCCCGAAGTGACCGCTTGTCTTTCCCAGGAAGATCTTGATCACTCCGTTGCCGATGGTGCTGGCGGCAATCCTGCTAGTGAGCCTGTTGGTGAGCCTGTCGGTGCACCCCCGAAGGAGACTCTTCGGGCATCTGAGGCAACTATGTTGGCGTCTGATGAAGGTGTGGTCCCAGCAGGTGCTGCTCCTATTTCTAACTCTAGTGCTTGTTTGGCATCCTCCTCCTCTCCTTCCGAGTTGGAGGATTTTGCCACTAGGAAGCTCCGTCGGGTGACAAGTGATGCAGCTCATCCTTCTCTTGGTGTAGCTCATCCTTCTCATCCTTCGCCTAAATTAGTGTCAAACGAGTTTGACAGAGCGTTGGAATGGTGTACTGCTGCTCGAATGACTTCTAAGAGCGCAGTTCTTTCCAAACTTCCAGATGAAGTCTTTACGAAGTCACTGGTGATGTAAGTCTTTCTTCATTATCCTCTCGATTCTGAAAAATTACTTTTCTCGCTCCTCGCTAACTCGGAAGTTGTTTGCAGGGAGTCTTGCTTGTAACTTCCACAACCAAGTGGAAGCGGTTTATAGGCTCGATAGATTGAGCAATGAAGTTTCTAGGCTTCGGGAAATCTTTGAAGCTAAAGATGTTGAGATTGCTCGCCTTCGGAATCTAGCTTGGGAGGTGGCAGGAGAAAAAAATTCGATGATTGGTCGTCTTCGGTCAGACTTGGATGATGCCAGGGAGAAGATCCCGCGATGGGAGCGAACAGTTGGAAAGTCGGGAGCCAAAGGATCTGAAACGTTACCTGAAAGGCAAGCTGTCGTTCCTTTGCCCGAATCCCTACCAACTGATGTTTGCAGAGCCTGCGTCTTCAAGTATTTACACAGTAAGCCTTTTGTTGATATGCTGAATGCTTATAACTTGCAGGCGTACCGGGATGGTGAGAACGAAGTATGGGAATCAATATTAAGGAAGGATCCTCATTTTGATACGACTCCCTACAGTGCTATTTGCTATCCTGAAGTATTTACCGACCGGGGTATTCCTCCTCCCGACTGGACCAAGGATAAGATTGATCCTCCACCTTCCGATCCATATATTATGCAATATCTGGAAGATTCTCCTGTTTATTCTCCCTTGGAAGAAGTCAATTATGACAAGCTTGTACTGAATGCGAGTTTGGTCGAGGACCATACTTCTCCTGGACAAGCTGGACAAAGAGTATGAAATTGCGGAGGATTTTATACATACCGAAATATTTTTGTAATCCTCATTTCTTCTCTTCTTTTCCTTGAATCCCCACCAATGGTTGACTCATATGTTTGTTCTAGCAAAGTCGCGTCGATCTTGTATAACTTCTTAACAGTCACCTATGATGACTTTCTTTTTTGATCGAAGATTGTATCCAGCTCTTGTAATTGTTTTGATACTGGCCTCTTTGGATCTTTTGAAGAAATAAGAAATTACTTTATCTTGAACTTTGCTAGCCACTTGAATCGCCGTTGCATTAGGTCTTAGTTGTTTGAAACAATGCCTTTACTTAAGGATTTTCGGAGAAATACAATAAGTCTGAGAAGGAACTCACTCGGGTTTTAAACCGATGCCTTTACTTAAGGATTTCCGGAGAAATACAATAAGTTTGAGAAGGAACTCACTCGGGTTTTAAACCGATGCCTTTACTTAAGGATAATTCAAAAATTCAATAAGTCTCGAAGGAACTCACTCGGGTTTCAAACCGACGCCTTGCAAAAGGAACTCACTCGGATTTTCATCCGATGCCTCGACTTAAGAAAGTTCGAAAAATTTCCATAAGTGTTGAAGGACCCACACGAATTTTCATCCGATGCCTTATAGTTGGATCTTGTTCTTGAATGTGGTGTATGATGCCCCCCAATCAAAAGATAGTTTGTTGAAAGCCAAAAATTGCATTGATTGAGTTGAAAATGATTACATCGCGAACAAAATTGAAATCATCCTCAAGGATAAAACTTTTTGAGATGCCTAGCATTCCACGAACGATCCAACTCTTTCTGGTATTGATGTTCTTCACTGTAAGCTCCTCGAACCGACCGGTTTCACAACCATATAAGGTCCTTCCCAGGAAGGGTCCAATTTTCTTTGGTGACGCGGGTCGGAAGCTAGGGTGTTTCTCAACACCAAATCTCCAGCTAAGTACCGACGATTCTTCACTCGAGTATTATAATGAGACGCTATCCTTCTTTGATAATGTTGAGTTCGTGCTATTGCCTTTGCCCGAACTTCGTCCAACAAATCAAGACTATCAAGCAGTCCTTGTTCATTTGCTTTTTCTTCGAACTCACGATCCCGTAACGTCCCCGCCATTATCACCACTGGTGCCAATGCTTCGGATCCATATGCCAACCTGAATGGAGTTTCTCCTGTGGGTGTTCGAACCGTAGTTCTATAAGCCCACAGTACATTATGAAGTTCTTCGACCCAAGAAGCTTTGTCAGCTTCGAGTCTTCTCTTTATTCCTTCCAGTAGTGTTCGGTTAGTAACCTCTACCTGTCCATTGCTTTGGGGGTATGCCACTGACGACATACGATGCTCGATCATATATGTTCCACAGAATTGCTCAAATTGTGGACAGTCGAACTCGAGTACCATGGTCAGTGACAATAATATTTGGAATCCCAAAGCGATATATGATTGATTCAAGCACAAATTTCTCCACTTTTTTCTCAGTAATTGCCGCTAGTGCACTGGCTTCTACCCATTTTGTGAAGTAATCAATTGCTACTATCAGATATTCCCGTCCGCCTGATGCCTTGGTGAATTTGCCCATGATATCAATTCCCCACATTGCAAAGGGAATGGGATTTAGAATTGAAGTCATAGTTTCCGCCGGGAGCTTCGATACTATAGCATGAATTTGACAGTTACCACATCGACGAACTTACTCCATAGCAGCCTCTTGGACCTTAGGCCAATATAACCCAAGTCTTAGAATTTTGTGGGCCAGGGCTCGGCCACCCATGTGAGCTCCACAAATTCCTTCATGAACCTCAGCCAAAGCTGATTTTGCTCCTTCAGGGCCTATACATCTCATAAGGGGTCCAGCATAAGATCTTTTGTATAGTCTCCCATTCTGAATGACAAATCTAGCTGATCGAATCTTGATCAACCTTGCCTCTACTGGATCCTTAAGTAATTTGTCATCCCTTATATACTCGATTATTGGATCCATCCAAAGAACGTTCGCTTCAATATAAGAAATTTCTTTCTCATGATAACTTGGAAAAGTTATCTCTTCAATGTAGACCGAAGGGTCTAGATTCTTTTCCTTGGCATTGGCTAGTCGGGATAGCTCATCTGCCACTGAATTTTCATTCCTCGAAATCTGAGATATCTTCAAATTCCGAAATTGGTTTTGAAATGCCGCCACTATCTCTTGATATTTACGCAAGCGTGGTTCTTTAATGCCATACTCCCCCTGGACTTGGTTGACTATAAGTTGAGAGTCACTATAAATAGTAACATCTGTAATAGATAATGCTTTTGACAACCGAAGTCCCGCTATCGAAGCCTCATATTCCGCTTCGTTATTACTTGCATCAAATGCGAATCTCAAAGCATATCGAATAATAAATCTCTTTGGACTTTTTAATAGAATTTCAGCTCCTGCTCCATCTTTATTACTCGAACCATCCACATATACCTCCCAAGTGGTTGGTATAATGGGATCCTCAATGGTGGGTTCCACTGGTGCAGTAGTTTCTACTACAAAGTCGGCTAATGCCCGAGCCTTGATTGCAGTTCTGGGCTTAAAGCTCACTTGGAACTCGCGCCGAGCTCAACCGACCAAGACACCATCCTTCCGGACAAATCAGGTTTGTTAAGAACTTTACTAAGAGGAAAAGTTGTAAATACCTCAATTGGATGAGCCCTGAAAATATGGCCTTAGCTTCCCGGCAGCCATCATGAGAGCTGAGCACTGCTTCTCAATCTGCGAATATCTCGTCTCCGCATCTAGCAACACGTGGCTTACATAGTAAATCGGCCACTTGTTTTTTATCTTTTTCCCGAACAAGTACTTCGCCGACCGCCGAAAGGGACGTCGCTAGATATAGCTGTAATATTTCCCCCTTCTCCGGTCCGGACAGAATCGGTGGTTGTCCAAGTGCTTCTTTTAATTCCTCGAAAGCTTTCGGCACTCTTCAGTCCACTTTGCTTCCTTCTCGCCCTTCGGTCTTTAAGTGCCTTGAAGAAAGGCAAACATTTTTCTCCGGACTTGGAGATAAATCGATTTAAAGCAAGGAACTCTCCCGGTCAAACACTTGTACATCCCGAACAGTTTTGGGAGCCTCCATATCAATCGAGCTTGTATTTTGGCGGGATTAGCCTCAATTCCCCTCTCGTGATACCATGAAGCCCAAAAATTTGCCCGAGGAGACTCCAAAGGCACATTTTTCCGGGTTTTAGCTTCATTTGATGTTTCCGTAGTCTTGAGAAAACCTCGGTCAAATCTGCAATATGATTTGCTTTTGTAAAGCTTTTCACTAGCATGTCATCAACATAAGCTTCAACATTCTTTCCTATCAGCTCTTTGAAAATCTTGTTGACGGCCCTCTAATATGTTGCTCCTGCATTCTTCAGGCCAAAAGGCATGACCTTGTAATAATAGCTCTCACGATCAGTCATAAAAGCCGTATACTTCTCATCCTCCTTATTCATAAGGATCTGATTATACTCTCGAGTAGGCATCCATGAAACTTAAAGTTTCATATCCTGCAGTCGCATCTATCAAGAGGTCAATCCGAGGCAACGGGTAGCAATCTTTTGGGCAAGCTTTGTTTAGATCTGTGTAGTCTGTACACATCCTCCACTTCCCATTCGCCTTTTTTACCATTACCACATTGGCCAACCAAGTTGGGCACTCAATTGGTTCTATGAAACCAGAATTCTTAAGTTTTTCAACTTCGCTTCGAACGGCTTCATACTTTTCAATGGAGAAATTTCTTCTTTTCCGTATCACTGGTTTCGCCTTAGGGTCTATCCAGAGTTTGTGCTCTGCAATGGCCCGATCATGTCCTCAGCAGACCATGCGAATACATCTTTATTCTGCTGAAGAAATAACTTCAACTCATCTTTAAACTCTTCCGGCTATTCAGACCCGATATAAGTAATCTTTTTCTCATCCTCGGTACACAGCTGGATTTGCTCCAGTTTCTCCACTGGTTCGGGTCTTTGCATCTCTATCTCTTCCCGATCATCTCGAACTTCTATGGGGAGAGCAGTTACCTTCCTCGGGCCCTCCTTGTCTTTTAAATAGGCAACATAACACTGCCGAGAGATCTTCCGGTCGGAGGAGACTTGACCAATTCCCATATCAGTCGGGAATTTTATCTTCAGGTGTTTTGTTGAAACAATAGCACCTATCTTGGATAAAGATGGTCGCCCGAGGATCATATTATAGGCTGGTAGTTCCCGAACTACCAAAAAATTGATTCGGACAGTTGTTTCCTTAGGAAAACTTCCAATGGATAAATCCAACTGGACCGATCCTTCCGCCACTATAGATGACCCTGCAAAGCCATATAGATGTGTGGATGAAGGTTTCATTAAGTCCTGATCCACCTTCAATTTTTGATACACTTCGTAGGATATTAGGTCAGCTGCAGACCCTGTATCAATCAAAACTCTATGCACTTCCCGCCATGCAATCTCTACCTTGATGACTATAGCATCATCATGAGGTAAACAAACATCTCTTTCGTCTTCCTCGCTAAAGGTGATAGAATCTTCACCATTCAGCTTCTTCCGCTTCTGCATCTCTCCGGTTCCAACAAATTTGGATTTTTTTTTCAGACTCCGGAGTGATTCGGGCTCTGGTCCCCCGAAGATGGTAAGGATCGGTGACCGAGTAGCTTCAATCACCTCCTTGCCTTTCTTAGACTTCGGGGCCTCCCTTGATCATTCCGAACTAACCGAACGATCCTTTTTCGGAGCAGCCGCACGTGGCTCACGTGGCTCCTCCCTTCTCCTCGCTAACAAAACGGACAGATGTCCCCGAGATATCAATCTCTCAATATCTGCCTTCAGATGACGACAGTCATTAGTATAATGACCATAGTTCTTTTGGAATCGGCAATACTTTTCCCGATCCTGCTGCTCTCTGGGTTTCAAAAGAATTTTAGGCGGCCATTTTAAAATATTTTTTCTTTTGAGGATATTCAAAATATCAGCCCGAGGAGCATTCAATGGAGTGTACTCACTTTTACCGGGGGACCTTTGGCGCCAAGGCTGGGATTTTCCAACCCGATCGCGAACATTTTTCTTTGGCTTCTGCTTCTGCTCAGGAGCCTTTTGTTCCTTATTGGAGACTTTATTCCTTGGCGCACATCTAGAATCTCCATGACTTCAGCTGCTCGGCATCTCTGTACCAACTCGGCATAAGTCGCAGGCATATCCTGTAGTAATAACTCCAGGAGTTTCCGATTAGTGAGTCCCGTGAATAGAGCATTTTTGGCTACTTGTTCATCCAAATTTTCTATCTCCATCGTCACTTTGTTGAATCTTTTCAGAAACTCTCTGATTGATTCGCTCTTTCCTTGTTTGACAGTAAACAAGGTTTCTTCCGTTTTCTTGACATGTATCCCACTCTGGAATCGCCCTATGAATTGGCGCGCCAATTCGTCAAAGTTTATGATCCTTCCAGAGGGAAGGTTAGAAAACCACTTTTGTGCTGCTCTAGTTAGAGATGAACCAAAAACCCACGCATAAAATTTCATCGAATTACCGAGAAACGCCATGGTCTGTTGGTAATAGCCGATGTGAGCTGTTGGATCTCCGGAGCCATCGAATGTTGAGAAGGTAGGCAGACGGAAGTTATGGGGAAACCGATATCCCGCAATTGGCTCAGCAAAGGGAGTCTTCCAAATGACTGAGTAAATATCCTCAGTTATTCTTCCCTTAGCCAACTGCCCTAATTTCTCATTGATGTTGGCCAATTCTTGACCAATCTGGGTCGGGTGATCTTCAGCAATATGATCACGACCTCGATTAACATGATCATCCCGTGCTACTCGATCATCACGAATAGCCCGTCCTTCCCGAGCATTCCTCTCGTCGCGAACTGCTCGATCATCATAAACGGTTCTTCTGACAGTGGGTGAGTGAGTTCTTACCCCTGTATCCAACCTTGTGTTTGAATCAGTTGTACTCTCTTGTGGTCTGTCGAACCGATCGTCTCGCCTCGGTTGATCATCGATCCTCCGAAATCCTCGGTCTCCTTCACGGAAATACTGATCAATATTCCGGTCTTCAGCCAGTCTCTGGTCACGTGGCAATACACGTCTCCCTGAATCGCGCTGATCAGGCTCTTGTGGTAAAAACACTCGTCTGGTGAGCATGCGGAGTGCTTGGCTCACCTCCAAGAGTTGAATCTTTACCTGATCCAATTGATCTTGGATTGTATCAGGAGGAGGATTACGTCCTCCCTGGCCACCATCCACCTCGATAGGATTTTGGCTTTCCTGGGGAATATCTGGATTCTTCACTCCAGGGATCTGAACGCCGGAATTGCGTTGTGCAGCGGCTGCTGATCTAGTCACCATGGCTTTTCAAGTCGTTTCCCACAAATGGCGCCAATTGATGCGTCCAAAATCTGCTTAGCCCTTGGATCTCCACGTGATGTCCTGCAAAACAAAAGCGTCAGATGTGGCTCGACCGCTGGGGTCGGGAGTCCACCTCCGAAGGCTAAGTTAGTTGATGAACTTAATTACAAACGGCTCTGCTAGAAGCGCAGAGCTAAGGAATGAAGAACTGGGAAAGGTGATCTAGATAGCAGATCGCTGATAGTTTAGGTCTATCAGTATGTATCTGAACCTAAGTCTCAGATAGTATTCTTTTCGATCCCCTCACCTTGTATGGTAGTGAGGTTTATATAGAGTGTACCTTCGAATCTCCTTCGTTGGATGCACTTGAGCCTTCTTCGGGTAGTCGTTGGATCTTATCAGTGAGATCCGTTGAGCAATAGACTTCTACTAGTTTGGGCTAGTAGAGGACTCCTGAGATAACCTTTAGGTTATCCGATGTTTATCCCTTCGATAATGATTATCCGCAGCCGTCAAGTCGAGTCTGCCATCATTGGGGTGATTACCCTAATCCATAAGTAGGATTAGGGCACGCTTGCAGCCGAATAAGCTTTCTTCTTCAGCAAACCATCTTCTAGATCCGGTTTGCTCGGGAGTGAATCGGTTCTTTCCGTCTCGACCGGGGTCAAGGGTCGGACCAGGTATGAACCCTATCTGATCATAATCCCTCCGTATCAGCCGGTTATTTGAACTTCCAATCACTGATAAGCCAGAGAATAAATGTTTGCATCGTAATAACATGCGTCCTCTCAAGTACAGAGTCAAGCTAACACATGTCATCCCTACAGAGTCAAGCTAACTCATGTCATCGCTTTACACAATTGGTTGTAGTATGTGAGGGAACAAGAAAATAAGCCTTCCTTACTTGTAGCCCCTCACCCCTCAATTCAATTACTCACTCTACCCTTGCTTGATCCATATCCTCGCTTAGTCCATCAGGTAGTGGATATTTGTAGATATGACACTTTCACTCACAGGACACTCATTTTTCTCTAGATTTTTGGCCTAGGCCGGTTATTTGAACTTCCAATCATTGATTAACCAGAGAATAAATGTTTGCATCGTAATGACATGCGTCCTCTCAAGTACAGAGTCGAGCTGACACATGTCATCCCTTTATACAATTGGTTGTAGTATGTGAGAGAACAAGAAAATAAGACTTTTATAAACACAGAGAAGTTTCAGTATTGCATTCAGACATGTCTCCACTATGATCAGGTGTACCAATGCAATGACCAATGTCTCTTAACGCAAATCCTAGTCATTACTATTAATTTAAGTATTTAAATAAATCAAACTAATAAAACAAATGTGTTTAACTATTAAATAGACCAAGCCTAACTAGACCCGATTGGATTATTATATTGAAACATAAGTCTAACACAATCATGGACGCATAAGCGCAACACAATCATGGGTAGCATTGTCCCCCTGCGTACTGTAACGAACTCAATGTTGATGCCTAATGGGGAAATGTCTATCACAACATATTTGATTATTACAAGAATTTATTGCTACGACAGCAGTCCTTTTGCTGGAGACTAATGCATAAAAAAACTGCAGTAGATGAGGTAATTTAGCACAAAGGTATTTCTCTCGCTTCCTGTTGTGACTTCTGTTTTCAAGCTTCAGAACTATTCTTCATTGTATGTTACAGTGCCCTTTTTCTCACTGTTCTGGGGACAGCTTTGCATCAAAGTTTAGCCTAGATTGGTTAATGAAAGAGAAATTGTCGGAGTATTTTATAGTGGAAAGGACAAGCTAAAGATCACCCTCTAGGCGTGGTTTGGTTGAGTGGCTTCCTTAGTGTGCATGAGTTTAATGTGGAGGGTGGAAAATCAAACAGTGGCTCTCTTATTCAAGCAAAAGACCAATCTTGAAGCTGAAAATCCTGACTTTCTCCTCTTCATCTGAAATTTTTAATGGTGTCCCTTTCTAGTAAGGGATGGTTTAAACTTAATACTGATTGCAGCTCTATTGGGAACCTAAATAATGTAGGGCAGCAGGCGTATTCAGAAATGAAATAGAAGCAGAAATAGAAGCTATCATTCTAGGTCTTGAATGGTCTATACGTTTGGAAATAAAAAAGCTCTAGATAGAAACTGATTTGGCAGCTGCTATGTGTTTCAAAGAAGAATCTTCCCATGGTGGATATTTCTGCAATGGAGAGAGCTTGAAGGCTTCTTGGATAGCATACAACAGAAACTTTCACATTGTTACAGGGGAAACTAATATGGTTGTGGGTTAACTAGCTAGATTATCAGCAAGGTTGGCGTTCTCAGAAGTTGATACACAGTGGTCTTATTTGATGAATAGAGAACTTCAGTGGGATGCCTCTGGTTGTTCGAGATATCAATTTTATTTTTTCATTGTTTTCTGTTGTATGTGTACATGGGAAATGATCATGCCTTGAAGATTGCTGGAGTTGGCACCATCAAGTTGAAGATGTACGATGGTATGGTGCGCACTATTCAAAATGTGCAGCATGTGAAGGGCTTAAAGAAGAATTTATTGTCTTTAGGACAATTAGATGAAATTGGGTGCAAGACACGCATCCAAAATTGAATGATGAGAATCGTCAAAGGAGCGCTAGTTGTGATGAAGGCTGAAAGGGGAACTGCAAATTTGTACAAATTAATAGGAGAAACGTGTCTAGAGGCAGAAGCGTCAGTTGCATCAACCGGTACTGCGGAAGAGATGACAAAAATGTGGCATAAAAAATTGGGCCACATGTCAGAGCAAGGGTTGATGGTTCTTGCCGAACAGAAAATACTCTCGGGCCTCACAAAGGTTTCATTACCCTTTTGTGAGCACTATGTTACAAGTAAGCAGCATAGATTGTAGTTCAATGCATCTGCTTCCAGGAGTAAAAGTATTCTGGAATTAATTCATTCTGATGTTTGGCAAGCACCTGTTACATCTCTGGGAGGAGCAAGGTACTTTATATCTTTTATTGATGATTAATCCAGAAAATGTTGGGTGTTTCCTATCAAGAAGAAGTTAGATGTGTTTTCAGTTTTCAAAACATTTAAAGCGCAAATTGAACGAGAAACTGAGAAGAAAATCAAGTGCCTCAAGACGGACAATGGTGGAGAATATACAGGGGATGACTTCCTTGAGTTTTGTAATCAAGAAGGCATCAAGAGACAATTCACGGTGGCTTACACTCCTCAACAGAATGGAGTAGCGGAGCGAATGAATAGAACTCTACTCGAAAGAACGAGAGTCATGCTAAGAACTGCAAGTATGGCTAAGTCCTTTTGGGCAGAAGCCGTAAACGCTGCCCGCTATGTGATTAATCGATCGCCATCAAGATCGATTGATCTGAAAACACCGATGGAGATGTGGACTGGCAAACCAATTGATTATTCACGCCTGCACACATTTGGGAGTCCTGTGTACGTGATGCATCATTCCCAAGAAATTTCAAAATTAGATCCAAAATCTAGAAAGTGCAAATTCTTGGGATATGTTGATGGAAGGGGTATCGACTGTGGGATCTCACTGCCCACAAGGTCGTCATCAGCAGGGATGTCATTTTTGCAGAAGATAAGCTACAAAAGGAAGATGTGAGTAGCATTTCAATAGAAATTTCGAAGAGTACAACAGTTCAGGAGGATGAGAAGTCCGTCCCAGAAAATTCTTCAGGAGCAAAATAAAAAAACGAGGAACAAGTACCAGTTGAGTCTACAACTATAGAAGTTCGACAGTCAACTCTTGAAAGACATACACCAACCTGACAGTCTGATTATATTATGGAGAGCAATGTTGCATACTGTCTTCTAACAAAAGATGGGGAGCCATCAATATTCAAAGAAGCGATTGATAGCTCAGAAGCGTCACTTTGGATGGCAGTTATGCAGGAAGAACTAGAAGCTCTTCATAAGAATAAGACGTGAGAGCTTGTACCTTTACCGCACAGAAGGAAGCCCATTGGTAACAAATGGGTTTACAAGATCAAACAAAACAGTGATGATCAAGTAGAGCGGTATCGTGCAAGAATGGTGATCAAAAGATATGCTCAGAAAGAAGGTGTCGATTTCATAGAAATCTTTTCTCCAGTGGTTCAACTTACTACTGTCTGGATAGTTCTGGCACTTTGTGCTACGTTTGATCTACATATTGAGCAGTTAGATGTAAAAACTGCATTCCTTCATGGAGATCTTGAATAATAAATCTATATGCTCCAACCATAAGGTTTTGAAGAACCAAAAAATAAGAACTTGGTTTGCAGGTTGAACAAATCTTTATACGGCTTAAAACAGGCGCCAAGATGTTGGTATAAGAGATTAGATTCCTTCATATTGAGCCTTGGATACAACAGACTTGCTTCAGACCCTTGTACGTATTACAAGAGATTTGGTGTTGATGATTTCATTATTTTACTGTTGTATGTTGATGATATGTTGGTGTCAGGCCCCAATGAAGATCGGATCGTAGAATTAAAGGCTCAGTTAACTAGGGAATTTGAAATGAGGAACTTGGGACCCGCAAACAAGATTCTAGGGATGGAAATTCACCGAGACAGAAATAACAGGAAGATTTGGCTATCTTAGAAGAGTTACTTAAAGAAAATCTTGCAACGCTTCAATATGCAGGACTGTAAGCCAGTTTCTACCCCGCTTCTTGTTAATTTCAAGTTATCCTCAAGTATGTGTCCTAGCAATGAAGCAGAGAGGATGGAGATGTCTCGAATACCGTATGCATCAGTAGTGGGGAGTCTGATGTTCGCTATGATATGTACAAGACCAGACATTGCACATGCAGTGGGAGTGGTTAGTTGTCACATGGCGAATCCAGGACGAGAGCATTGGATTACTGTGAAGATGATCCTAAGATATGTTAAAGGAACCGCGGATGCTGCTCTATGTTATGGAGGATCTGAATTTACTGTCAAAGGATATGTTGATTTTGATTTTGCAGGTGATCTTGATAAAAGGAGATCCACTACTAGCTATGTGTTTACAATTGCAGGAGGAGCTGTGAGCTGGGTATCTAAACTACAGACAGTTGTAGCACTATCTTCAACAGAAGCTGAGTATATGGCAGCTACACAAGCTTGTAAAGAAGCAATTTGGATAAGAAGATTCATGGAAGAACTTGGGCACAAACACGAGAAGATTCTCTTGTATTGTGACAGTCAAAGTGCCTTGCACATTGCAAGGAATCCAACTTTTCCTTCCAGGACAAAACACATAGAAGTACAATATCATTTTGTTCGTGAAGTGGTGGAGGACGAAAGGGTGGATATGCAGAAAATCCACACGAAAGAGAATCTAGCAGATGCATTGACAAAGGCAATCAACATTGACAAGTTCATTTGGTACAGATCCTTGTATGGCTTGACAGATACGTAGATAGCATGGTGGTGGCAAGATAGAAAATGGTGTGGAGATTAATTGGTTCTCAATCTAATCTCCAAGTGGGAGATTGTTGTATAGTCTTAGTCCTACATCTAGTAGAAGTAGGAATTGTTATCCCACATCAAAAAGAAGTGGGAGTTTGTTGAGAGTTTTAGTCCCAGTTCGAGTAGATGTGGGAGAAGGTAGGATGTGGAGCGGCTATAAAAGGATGCCTCCCCCTCCCCATGTAATTCATCCCAAAATCCTCCCTCTTGTATATTTCTTTATCTATAGTGGAATTTTCTCTCTTGTCCGTGGTTTTTTCCCTTTAAGGGTTTTCCACATAAATTCTTCTGTTTTTCTTTTCTCTTATTTGCTAATTGTTCTATTCGGTGGGTTTTTTCATAACCCAACAGTGGGTTTTGTTTTCATCCTACAGAGGTGTTGTAGAAATTTTTTTATGTCATTATTCACGTGTTTGTTTTCTTTTCGGTATCCTGGAAATATATATTGGGTGATTAAGTGCATGTCTAGGAAAATTTTGTCTAAGGAGTCTAGTATTTAAGCGGACCGATTGTGTCCCTCCAGTCTTTTTTGGAAATTTTCCTAGTGTACTTTGATTCAACAATATACCAGTTGGAGGTACCCTGAGGAGATATTTTTCACATGAAATAGTGGGAGTATTCTGTAGTCAAAAGCAATTTATGATAGAAGCAATGGCAACAAAGATCGACATCGACAAGTTTGACAGAACGAAATTCTCATTATGAAAAATGAAGATGAATGCATTATTGATAAAAGATAGGGAAAATTACTTGATTAGCTAGTCTTAAGTTTTCATTTACAAAAGTAATCACTCAAAGTTTCACTTAACAAAACTAGCTAAAACTGAATTTGGATGTACAAAACTAGCCAAAATAGTGATTTTTCATCCATTTGGACATTTTTACCCCTAAATTAATCATACCAATATAGGGGTAAAATGTCCAAAGGGAATGAAAAATTAGTGATTTTTTCCTTTTGAACAAAATAGTGATTTTCCCTTTTTAATGTGGTTAATTTTAGGGGTTAAAAATGTTAAAGGAATGAAAAATTACTATTTTGGCTAGTTTTGTAAACCCAAACTTAGTTTTAGCCAGTTTTGTTAAGTGAAACATTGAGTGGTTATTTTTGTAAAAGAAAACCTAAAAGTGGTTAATCATGTAATTTTTCCTAAAAGATAATTGTTTGGAAGCCATCAATGTTTGTCCGGCAGATATTACAGATAACGAAAAGTGGAACAGAATAGATGCAATGGCCTTTTCCAATTTGCATTTGACATTATCTGATGATATTTTAGCAGACGTAAAAGAGAAGAAAGCTGCTAAGGAGGTTTGAGATCACCTCATCAAATTGTATGAAGCCAAGTCACTTCACAACAAAATTTTCTTGAAGAAAAAGTTATATACCTCACGGATGACAGAATTTACATGAGTTACAGAGCACTTACATACTCTGATTTCAATATGTTCTCAACTTTCAACGTTGGAACATAATGTTTCACCTCAGGAACGTGCTGAAATTCTACTCCAAAGTCTTCCAGATTCATATGACACAGTCATCATCAATTTAACCAATAATATGCTCTCTGATTATCTGGTATTTGATGATGTTGCTGCTACAATTCTTGAAGAAGAAAGTAGACAAAAAGGCAGGGAAGATAGATAGGCAAGCTCACAACAAGCAGAAGCTCTGTCTATGACTTGAGGAAGGTCAACGGAACGTGATTCCAGTGGGAGTCACAATCAAGAGAGGTCAAAATCCAGGGGTAAGAAGAATTTGAAGTGCTATAATTGTGGCAGAAGGGGACATTTAAAAAATGAGTGTCGATTCAAAAAGGGTGTAGATAAGGCAGAAACATCTAAAGGGTGTGTTGCTGAAGGAGAAATTATTTATAGCGAAGTAGGAACGGTATCCAATGATAAATTGGAGCTCACTGATGCTTGGATCTTGGATTCGGGAGCAACATGGCACATGACCTCTTGTAGAGATTGATTTCACACTTATGAACCTATCTCTACAGGGTCTATGTACATGGGAAATGATCATGCCTTGGAGATTGCTGGAGTTGGTACCATCAAGTTGAAGATGTATGATGGTATGGTACGCACTATTCAACATTTTCTATAATTGCTACTAGTGGAGTTAATGTTTTCTCCCTAACTAGTCTTTTTATATCAATATTGAGAGTGGAACTAGTGAGGTTGGTTGAGTGAAATGGTTTCATATGACAATGTACAGCTTTTTTTTTAACTCTTTTTTGCTTTAATATCAATTACCTTTTAGCGGAAAAAATAAGTTTTATTTTTTTTTACATTTAAACCCCCAGTTTTGTTCGGAAACTAATGAAATATCCCCAATTTGCAAACCTTATGCTTAGGTCTAAAAAAGTTAACACCTGAATGAGCTAGCTGATGATGGCTAAGGTTGAAATGATGAATATTGATATGGGAAAGTTCTACTGAACCAGATGATTGAAGACCTATCAAGTTCAGTACGATCTGACCAAGTCCTGGTCAGATTATGGATGAACCAAGATAGCCCACATGATACAAGGAACTCCAATAAGGGTTCAAACTTACCCCCAAGTCCCTGGAAGGACTTATAGTCAAATATAAAGTACTTAGATCTTATGATCAAATTGTCAAAGACTCCGACAAGTTAGAGATTCCATGTTAGGTAGAGTCTTTTTCAGATTCAACAAGTTATGTTCAATAGATCCCTGAGAAAGGTGGGATACTTCTAGAGTTTAAGTTGGACTCTATAAATGTAATCTCCTAAGCTATAGATATCGACACTTCCACCATCATCAGGTAGGCATTTTTGAGTTATACCCATTGGCATTGTGATCTACAACCTACTTTCTTCATTTGGTCGTGTGCTTCACTAATTTGATCGTCGAAGACGTAGTTCGACCGATTTGGTCGAGCATGTTTTTTCAGGTTTGTTTGCTTGTACTACGGAGCAGGATTTTGGAGTAACAAATATATCCTTAAATAAATGAAATTAGAAATTAACATGTGTTATAGATAAGATCACATGTGTAGACACGCACATGTGTAGGGTCGGCTTAATACTCGGGTTTCCACTAGGTTATATAGTCGGGACATATCCCGGTCAAATGTAACCAATATGGAATGCTCCATTCACACCAAGACAAAGAAGGAAATGCTAACATAAATAGAAGGTTCACTTCAGAAACAGCTGGGCGGGCGATGCTCGGGACCCTGTCTGTTCTAAGAAAGGTAACTTATACACTATTTGACAAGGTCTCAACCCTTAGGTAAGGACACAAACATTTTCTAGATAATCTCCGAGTAGTACTTGCTCGGGACCCTAATCTGATCCCCAACTAACTTAGCCATCGGAGGTAGTTGCCCAACATCCAAGCTGGCCTGCGTCTAACTTTATTTGCAGATCATAGTTGAGACCTCAATCGGAAGCGAGTTGATTTACTTCAGTCGGGACCAGGGTCAAGTCTAAGACGCAACAACATGCACCCCCCATACCCTAACACTTAAAAGAAATGGGTGAAGAGATATCTTCACCAATCTTCTTTAATTCCCAATACAAGACAGCAACCGTGTGGAAGTAGCAATGAGCTTGGACTAAGGGTAGAGTTTTAAGAGTAGGTTTATCATGACTGGGTAAGAATCTTGACAGCCATTTCATCAAATTCTATATAATGAATTCAAAGTTTGGATCAGATTTTTCCTATACCTTGAAAACGAGTCCTCTCTTTCTAGAATCGTAGATATATGGCGTTCAACTCAAGCAGCATAGCAACCACCGTTCCCTCTCTTTTTGTCTTAACTACCCTAACTCACTGAGATTTTCAAATCCAACAATGCCGTTCAACTTCTGGTGACCCCTCTCTACGATTGAGTGTGGCGGACTTTCTGCAGATCTGACTTCAATCCAGTATATGGTTTCGTATCTGTTGCATCTGCATTTTCCTGTCTTTTATTTATGCATTGATTGTGTTTAATTTATTGTTCGTTTCAATTCGATTGCATTAGATATATAGATTAGGATCGTTTAGTTTAGTTAATTAGTTAACAAAAAAAATTGAATCATTCCACTCTCGCATTACTATTAAGAAGTTCAGATTCTAAGTGGCATATCTCCCTGAGATCGACCCGTTAGCTACACGATACCGTGCGCTTGCGGTTACTTTTAAAAATTCACAAACAAGTTTTTGGCGCCGTTGCCGGGGAGGTATTAGTCCACTTTGTTTTTCTCATTCTTAGGTAAATCGAAGTGATTTAAAAAAAAAAAAAAAAAAATTTAAAAAAAAAAAATTCAAAGATATTACTCTTAACTTGAGTAGAAACAAAAACGTATAGTAGTCCCCACTCTACTGCAGAATCCCCAGGATTCGATTGTAGGTGGCTCCGAAGACTATACGGATTCCCTTGCTGTCGAACCTATAAGCGCTCAGCTATACGGCAACCTTACAGCTTTGGAATCATTGTTTCAATCTTTGTGGTGGGAAATTCATTACTTTCCCTTTGTTTTTGTTATTTTCTTTTCTTTTATTCTTTAGTATTTTATTTATTTTTTTATTTAAAAAAAAAAATCTCAATCTTTCATAAAAGCCATTAATTGCATTAAGTGGTTAGTGCATGTGTGTCTGGACTCGTGATTCTACAAATAGAATTGTCCGAGTGTCTACCTTGACCATGGAAGGTCTACCTCCACCACCTCCACCTAAGAGTCTTAGGGATAGATTTTATCCTACCCGATCTGCACAACCTTCTTGTATACGTTTACCTGAAGTGAGGGGTAATAATTTTGAGCTCAAATCTCATTATCTATCTATGTTACCCCAATTTCATGGGCTACCTGATCAAGATGCATATTTGTTCCTTAGAGAGTTTGAGGAGGTTTGTGTCCTTATGAAGGTACAACAACTTACTGATGATGCCGTAAGACTACGGTTTATTACCTTTGCATTAAAGGACCAAGCTAAAAAGTGGCTTTATAGCTTACCTAGGGATAGTATTATCACATGGGAACAATTTACTGTGCTCTTCTTGAAAAAATTCTTTCCTTTCTCTAAGACGAATAAAATAAGAAATGATATTCTTCAATTTCGTCAGAAACCCAGTGAGTCTTTTGCTAAGGTAATGGAGAGGTTTCAAAGCCTTCTCCAAGAATGCCCTCACCATGGTATAGAATTATGGCATTTATGCCAAATAATTTATGAGGGTATCGATTACCAAACAAAGCAACTTTTGGAATCAATGTGCCCCACAGGATTTACATCATTCACTGATGATTCCGAAGCTTGGAATTTTCTTTTAGACCTAGCTGATAGAACTAGAGAATGGGAGTCAACCCAAGAGTCTGAAAGGACTAGTAGGGGATATTTTGTTGATAGCCAAGTTCATAAGGAAGTACAAATAGATAACATTTTGAAAAAGTTAGAGACTTTGGTAGTTAAAGCTGCACCACCAAGTCAAGCACATTTTATTGACAAATCTATTGCTATGTGTGCATGGTGTCAGTCTCCTACACATGTAATTGAGGAATGTCCTAGCTATTCTGGAGGCCAACATGAGAATGTCAACGCGATGTTTCCAAACCCATACAGTAACACGTACAATCCTGGGTGGAAGAATCATCCTAACTTTTCATGGTCTCAAGGGCAAAACCAAAATGGATTAAACAATTATTCCACACAAAATCAATTTGGTGCCCCTCAAAAACAAAATGCCCAATTTTCTTATAATCCAAATGTCCAGTTCCCTCAAGCCCCAAATTTCCAGAATGCCAATTTAGCTAGACCTATCAATCCACCTATTGTGCCTCATATGCCTTACATTGCACAAAATCAATCATCACCTGGTTTCAACAGAGGTAACAATCCAGAGTTTTCTCGTCTCTCTTCCTTAGAGAAGAATATGGAAGTACTTTCCAGCACCTTCATGACTTCTATGCATAATATGGAAAAACAAATTTCCACTCTTGCAAGTGCTTTATCTGAACGAGAAAAAGGTAAAATGCCTAGCCAACCTGAGTTAAATCCTAGGATTCAGATTCAACAAAGACCACAAAATCAAGTCAACCAAGTTGAATCCTCCCATTCTTCTTTAGCTTCAATTAATTCCGTGTCTGCATTGAGAAGTGGGAAAGGGTATTTAACAGGTGAGTCACATATTAATGAAAAGAGCGAGATTAGTGACCACTGTGATGAGGAGAATGTTCAAGTATCTCTTAATGAGGGTTTGTCTGAGAAACCCATAGAAGTTGAGGATGAGCTAGTTGCTTTAGCAGTACCTAAGTTTGGTGAACCACTATCAGAAACTATGAGAAAAGAGCAAATTTCAAATGAGAGTCCTTATGTTCCTAAGGCTCCTTATCCTAGTCGTCTAGTAAATAAGAAGAAGACTGCAACTATGGAGAAAATTTTTGATGTCTTCAAAAAGATAGAAGTGAATATCCCTCTTTTGGATGTCATATCTCAGATCCCCGCCTATGCAAAAGTGTTGAAAGATTTATGCACTCATAAAAGAATCACTAGCATTCCCAAAAAGGCGTTCTTGGCAGGTAACATTAGTTCCATAATTACTCAACCTGTAGCAGCCAAGTATAAGGATCCAGGGAGCCCCACCATAGCTTGTGTCATAGGCAATACACACATTGAACATGCTTTACTTGATCTTGGTGCAAGTGTGAATCTTTTGCCTTACCATGTTTATAAGCAATTAGGGTTGGGAGAATTAAAAGCAACTAGAACTACTCTTCAGTTGGCAGATAAGTCAATTAAGATTCCCAAAGGGATGGTTGAAGATGTTTTACTGAAAGTGGGAGAATTTATTTTTCCAGTTGATTTTATTGTGCTAGATACTAAACCATTTTCAATCAAAGATGAAATCCCAATAATTCTAGGAAGACCATTTTTGGCTACTAGTAATGCATTAATCAATTGTCGAAATGGTCTTTTACGGTTGTCTTTTGGAAATCGAACTGTGGAGTTTAATATGTTTAGGATAGGAAAACAACCACAAATAGAAGAAGAGATCAATATGCTTGAGGAATCTTTTGATTTTCCTAATGATGTGATTACCAACTTTGAGATTGATTTTGATTCTGAATTTCAAGAATGTATGGATATGTTGGATGATGATAGTGAAACTTTCTTTTCTGAAGTCTCAAATTTTCACACACCTTTAGAGCCTATTGAACCTCTATCCATCTCCATCTCTATCCCCAAGCCCTCAATAATTGAACCCCCCCAGCTACAATTGAAAAAGTTGCTTTCTAATTTGAAATATGCTTTATTGGAACAAGATAATACTCTTTCTGTTATTGTTGTCTCTGATTTAACTTCTGACAAAGCAGAAGAGTTGATCACACTGTTGAATAATAATAGAGAAGCATTGGGTTGGTTTGTCACTCATATCAAAGGTCTAAGCTCTTCCATTGAACAATATCATATTCATCTTATGAAAGATGCAAAACCTTCTAGAGAACCTCAACGTATGATGATAATTTTTTTTAACATTGTGAATGTTTTTCTTGAGATCTTTAGAGATAATTTTTCGATTCACGGTTTTTCTTATTTGGAGTGCCTTCCCCATCATACATTGATATTGAAGATAAGACTAAAGCTTCCCATGATAAGCACATCTTGACTGAAAGGTATACCCCTCATTTGTCTTCTTTGTTTAGCATACATGCATTGAGGACATTGCATTACTTAAGTGTGGGGGGGTATAGCTTCGTTGTAGATTTTAACTTTGACTTTTGGTTAGTATACATATTCTTTCAATTGCTATGATGTGTGAAATGAGAGTGATTTTGGTACCCATTGTGAACACATAAAAACCCTGTTGAGAGGAAGGTAACTTGTATATATGTTGAGATGAGACTTTCCTTAGAAAAATAAAAGGCCCTTAACTTAAGGCGTCGAACCATCTATGAGTTTTGTGGGTCCTTATTTCTTTGGCTAGAAGTTGAGATCAATTTTGTGTAGGGCATGACAAAAGAAGAAAAAAGAAGAAGAAGAAGAAAAAAAGAAAAAAAAAAAAAGAGTAGAAAGTAAAAGTTGAATTCCTTGGAACTAGACAGGGCACTCCGACTCAGGAATCGAGGTGACTTGATCAAAACTCTTAGGAAGGAGATTATTGAAAAGAACTCTCGCATCACTGTCTATGTGGGTGTCTGCTCCACCATGTCATTCAAGCCAACCGTAGTGGAGTAATGTAGAGTTCACTACTCAAAAGAAAAAAAAAAAGAAATAAATACAAGTGTCATCAATGCCTTGGTAAAATTGTTTGGTCAAAAATACTTCAAAACCTTAGTCATTGGTCCCCTTACTTTATGAGTGGTTTTGCTTAAAGGAGAGGTGTACTTGAAAGATATAAGGTGAGTCCTTGATTGAGATATATGCTAAGTCTCAAGAATCAATATGGGGTAATAAAGTTCAAGTGTGGGGGATCTTAAATCAATTGTGAGGAAAATTGTCATAGCTATTGATCTTGTATGAGTACTTACCAATTGTTAGAGTTGGAATTTGCAATGTTTTATTTTGAGCTAAAATTGGAATTTTGGATGTACATTCACTGCAAACATCCACGAGACAAAACTCGTCCTCTAGGGGTAACCTAGTGGTTTAAAGGCCTGTTGCACATGCTAAGTGTAACCGTGATTCCTACGAAAGTGAGTTAAGATTTATTTTGTTGCACTCGTTTCTTACCTGCATTTGTATTTTTCATTAATTTTTGCTTGAGGACAAGCTTAGTCTAAGTGTGGGGGAATCTGATGAACACATTTATGTGTGAAATCTTAAGGCATAAAGCATGCATTTTATACACTTAGAATGGAGTTACCTTGGGTTTTATGTTGTTTTTGCAGATTTTAGGACTTTTCAAGACTTAAGCAAATATTTGGAGTTTTGGGCTTGAATCATGCTATTTTACTCGTCAAGAAGTCCATTCAAATTCTCAAATGCGAAAATGGGCCTGATCTGGAGCATGATGGGCTAGAGATGTGTGATTACGGGCCAACTCCGAAATATTGAAGAGATAAAGAAGGCAAATTTGATCTACGGCTGAGATTTTTAATCAAATCTACAGAGATATTATTGAGAGAGTCCAGATGGAAAAGAGTCATTGCATACCTCAATATCTTATTTTCTATTTAGGATTTGATTAAAGAAAGAAAAAGAGGAAAAAGAATTATATTCAGACAAGGATGAAGCAAAAATCCCGTTTTTGAATGCCTCAGTCCAGTTTCGATCAAACCCTTCATCGAACGGTCATCCGATGTCCGATCGTGCTGATTTTTGGAGGAGAGCTTCACGACTACTTAAACCTCAAATCCAACGGTGGGATTATGCATCTGATCTCTCTAAGTTGGCGCGATTAGTACGTCAAAACCCTAATTGGATGAGTCAGATAGAAACCCTGAGTTTTATTCAAATTCAGCCGTGCTTCATATCTCATGTAAACTCTATAAAAGGAGAGCCTACTCCATCAAAGGAGAACGTGTCTTAGAGCTTAGTAGAAGCATTCTTTCTTCTCTCTTTAGTTTATTTAGGTTTTCTCTAGTTTTCTTTGCTTGCAGTTGTGAGATTTTAAATTTCTAGATTCAATGTTTAGATTTAATTTTTATGTAATGCAATTCAAGTTCAAGTTTCAAGTTCAAGTTTCAAGTTTTTAGATTCGTTTTTCTCTGGGTCTAGCAATTGCAGATTTAGATCATTCTAGATCTAGATCTGGTTGTTAGGGTTGGTTGAGATTCGAATCGTTTGTTCAAATCGCAAGTAAGTAACCTTCTTTATTAATCTTCTCTCCTCCCTCCATTCCCGCTTCTATCTACCCCTCTATATTCTTAATTTAGGATTTACTTTCAGCATTATTTATTGTTCTGCCTATTCATTCATAATCTCGGACCACATAACCGGAGCAAGCCTACAGTCGTGCCTCTGCTTCTGGTGACGGGTGGTGTTGCATCTGCATTTTAGTTATTTCCTTTTCCTTTTATTGCTTTGTTTATTGCTTTGTTATTTACTTTCTGTTATTTACTTTCTGCCTATTCATTCATAATCTCGGACCACATAACCGGAGCAAGCCTACAGTCGTGCCTCTGCTTCTGGTGACGGGTGGTGTTGCATCTGCATTTTCCTGTCTTTTATTTATGCATTGATTGTGTTTAATTTATTGTTCGTTTCAATTCGATTGCATTAGATATATAGATTAGGATCGTTTAGTTTAGTTAATTAGTTAACAAAAAAAATTGAATCATTCCACTCTCGCATTACTATTAAGAAGTTCAGATTCTAAGTGGCATATCTCCCTGAGATCGACCCGTTAGCTACACGATACCGTGCGCTTGCGGTTACTTTTAAAAATTCACAAACAAGTTTTTGCAACGGCGCCAATTTGTGGCCAAATTTTCTCACTTAATTAGTTTCAGATCTGCAAATACTCAGCGGTGAATCAACACTTTTTACCGTCTGCAAAATCTAGATCTAACGATTAATTGAAGTTTCTGTGTTCTGCCCTTTTGGAGAAACATAAATCCTGCTCCTTTACATGATCGATTGGGAGATAGTCTGAGGAACTTGGTGCTGGGTTGCTGATCGAGATGGCTGGGTTGGTGATGTTTCAACGTGATTGGGGATGAATACTATTTCACCTTCTGCTTCCTTGGATCCGCATCAGAATCAGCTTTTAAGTAAGCCAAAATTTTCTGCATGCTATTTGTTTGTTAAAAGTCCCCAATACATGTGCACTTCAATTGTTTTCTTGGATTTTTCTGTCCTTGTGATAGCTCCAGCATTCTGCTGTGTTTTCTTGTCCGGCTTATTGCCGTGTTTCTAGTCTGGCTCTTGGCCGTGGTTTTGTCCGGTTTTCTTGACCGTGTTTTTGTCCGGCTTCTTGGCCGTGTTTCTCGTCCAGCTCTTGGCAGTGTTTGTTTGTTCGTTTTTCTGCAGTGTGTCTTGTGACACTTCTGGGAAAAAAATAATTTCCCGCTGAATTTGAACCCCTCAGCTCATAATGAAGATCTTGACGTGGAATTGTCAAGGATTAGGGAGTGCAGTGATTGTTCGTTCTTTGAAGGAACTCCTGAAATCTCAAAAGCTGGATATTATGTTCTTGATTGAAACAAAATGTTCAGCAATAAAGGTGGAATCAGTTCGAAGGAAATTGGGAATGCATAAAGCTTTTGCAGTGGATTCAAGGGGTCACTCAGGTGGTCTTTGTTTGCTTTGGAATCAGAGAGTTGAAATCAACATTCTTACAGCAGATAAAGATTTAATTGATTGTCATTTGGAGGGTCAAAATGGAGAGAAATTTCTGTTCACAGGGATATATGGTGACCCTATAAGACATCAAAGGCATTTTGTGTGGGATAAAATCAGGACGTTGGGGTCTCAGAGACAGGAACAATGGGTATGTGCCGGCGATTTTAATGCTATTCTCTCATGGCAGGAAAAGGTGGGGGTAATACAATAGGAGCAAGAGATGTTAAACAGTTCAAGGAACTTATAGATGATTGTTCTGTGATGGATTTGGGGGCAAAGGGGCCTGTCTTTACTCGAAGAAATAATAGAAGGGGTCGTGACTTGATAAGAAGTAGGCTCGACTGAGCTTTTGCTAACCCAGAATGGCGTGCTAATCATGAGAATGCTACTATGGTTATTAGATCAGCTATTGGGTCAGATCATTTGCCTTTGCTTATTGACTCTGTTGGTGTTGTAAAGGCGGGAAAAAGGCCCTTCCGATTTGAAAACATGTGGCTTCGACATCCAACATGTAAGGATAAAGTTCATGAAGCTTGGGAGGAACAAATTCACGACGAACCTGCAAAGGTTGTGGAAATAAAACAGGAACACTGTCAGGAGATTCTGAGGCAATGGAACAATGAAACCTTTGGAAGAGTTGAAAATAATATTGCAGGTCTTATATCTGAATTGGATGTCCTAAATAGCATTACTCCCTCTGATTGGGTAGACAGAAGAAGAGAAGAAATTTCTATTGCCCTTGATGAACAATTGGCTCGAGAGGAGATTCTGTGGCAGCAGAAGTCACGTGTACAATGGCTTCAAGCGGGTGATAGGAATACTAGTTTCTTCCACCAAACTACACTCCAAAGAAGAAGTTCAAACAAAATATTCAGATTGTGCAAAGAGGATGGGGGGTGGACAACCTCTGAGGAGGAAATCACAGATGAAGTGCTTAATCACTACACGAAAGCTCTCTTTAGAAGGCGTGGATGAACAAGCATTAGAACATACATTGCAATGTATCCATCCTATGATTTCGGCAGATACAAACGAGGAATTGATGAATTCTCCTGAAACAATTGAAATAAAAAAAGCTTTATTTGCGATGAAGCCTTCAAAATCCCCGGGCCCTGATGGATTCCCTCCAGGGTTTTTTCAGAGGTTTTGGATTCTCATTGAAGCTGAGCAGGTTTGTTAGAGATGTGTTCAGCTCTAGGAAAGTGAGTCCTGCAATGAATGAGACTTATGTTTGTCTTGTTCCTAAGATAAAACATCCAGAAAAAGTGGAACACTTTCGTCCGATTAGTCTATGTGGGGTGGCCTTCAAAGTTATCACAAAAATTATGGCTGAGAGACTTAAGAAATTCCAAGAGCCACTGATCTCCCCATCACAATCAGCTTTCGTCCCTTCAAGATCCATATCTGATAATGTATTATTCGCTCATGAAGCCTTCCACTTCCTACGGAACAAAAAGAAAGGTAAACAACGGTTCATTGGCTTGAAGCTTGATATGCGGAAAGCGTATGATCGCCTGGAATGGAAATTTATAGAGATGGTGCTCTCTCGGATGGGATTTTCTGAACAGTGGGTGAATTTGACCATGGAATGTATCTCAACTACATCATACCCCTTCTTGATTAATGGGTGTGTGGAAGGGTATCTCAAATCATTGAGGGGGGTGCGGCAAGGGGATCCTATTTCCCCTTTCATTTTCATTCTTTGCACCCAAGCTCTATCTGCTATTATTCGAGAGTTTGAGCATACTGGGTCGATTGAGGGGATGAGAATATGAAATAGAGGTATGGCTCTAACTCATCTACTATTTGTTGATGATTGCCTTATGTTCTCCAAGTTGAATCTTGATGCAATATTCAATTTGAAAGATTGCCTGGAAAAATTTTGTGCGGCAAGTGGGCAGTCGATGAATTTATCAAAATCATCATTGATGTTGTTGGAAAATGCCAAGTCAGCATTTGCCACATCAGTCTCCAATCAGTTTTGATGATGACAAACACTCTACTAATGTTTCCATAAAGATATGTTTTTTGTCCAGCTCATCACTGCAGAGAATCTCGATGTAAATATCCGGTTTAAAGAAATTTCCGGAGAGTCAAGCTCAAAATCAAACCATCTTAGACAAAGAACCAAAGTCAAGAGGAGAGCATCAAGATCACTGATCAAGATCAAGTCAAAGACCAAGTCAAAGATCAAGACTTAGGCTAAATCAGGGCTTAGGACACCTTTGCATACACACACATGTAAATACATCCATAATATGTAATCCATGTTACTAGAGTGACCTAGGACGTGTTAGTAAGGTGTACATCGCTTAGGATTGTCAAAACGATCTAAAAATCCAAGCCATATCCCAGCCCAAAGTTGTTTAGAAAAACAGAGCCCAGACGGATGTTCGTCTGAGCAGACGGACGTCCGTCTGTTTTCATAACTCTGTTTCTCAGAAACAACAGAAGGTCAGACGGAATTTCCGTCTGGCAGATGGATGCCCATCCCGAGCGATCCCAGGGCCAGGACGGATGACCGTCTGAGCCAGTCCAGGCCAGACGGATGACTGTCTGAGCAGACGGACGTCCGTCTGTTTTCATAACTCTATTTCTCAGAAACAACAGAAGGCCAGACGGAATTTCCGTCTGGCAGATGGATGCCCGTCTGAGCCAAACCAGGCTAGACGGATGACCGTCTGGGCAGACGAACGTCCGTCTGGCCCAGATTTGACTATAACGGCTAGTTTAAAGAGAATATCTTCTACAGCTGTTTGTAACGGATACCTTTGAGACGGATGACCGTCTGGGCAGACGGACGTTCGTCTGGAACAAAATCTCGCAAAGATTTTATGTCCGTTGGGAAAATGGGGAAAGCAGTAACTTGGGGTCTATAAAAGCCCAATCATCCCCATTTGAGAATCATCCTTCTCCCCCATCTAGCACATATTCACTCACAAGTGAAAAAGCAAAGTTTTGGTGTTTTTAGCATTATTGCTGTCCTCCCAACTCCTTAACTTTGAGGGATATTCCAAAGTTGAAGCTTTCACTGAAGCAAAGTCTGGAGTTATTGAAACCGCTGAAGTATATTGATTCTTGGTTCATTCATTACATCACTTGCACTCAAAGGGTAAAGGGTTACTCTCTTTTGATAGGTAATATCTAATACTTTTCGTATTGTGAATTGGTTATTTTAATTCTAGTCTAGGTTGATTAGAATTCATTGTATTGGATACTCTTGTCCGTAAATGAAGATTGTATTGGATACTCTTGTCCGTGAACGAAGATTGTATTGGATACTCTTGTCCGTGAACGAAGATTGTAAAGGGTACTCTTGCCCTGAAATGAAGATTGTAAGGATTTGTTTCTCTACCCACTGTATTGAAAGAGATCCGTTAGTGGAAATACTCTCTTGAGACTAAGAGAGGAGTGGACGTAGACTCGTAAAGTCGAACCACTATAAATTCTGTGTTTGTGATTGCTGTTTGTCATTAGATTTCATCTTGAACTGTCAATTCATTTTGAAATTACAACTAAACCAGAAAATTGGTATAAACCACTAGGTACAACCTAATCAACCCCCCTCTAGGTTGCACCAACAGATGTTTAGTGCCAATACCCATTCCCGTTTAAAGAGGTGGTTCTCCCGTGTGCTCAAGATAAAGTATAGTTCCCCCCCTTCAAAATATTTGGAACTTCCCATAAGCATTGGGAATGACAAATCACAGTCTTTTCAGTTTATTCAGGATAATCTCTCCCACAAGATTCAAGGCTGGAAGGGTAAGCTTTTAAGTCAAGCTGATAAGGAAGTGTTGTTAAAATCAGTAGCATTTTCTCTTCCAAACTATGTTGGATCACACTTTCTATTACCTTCTTCATTTCATAAGCAAGCACGACAAAAGGCTACAATTTTTTTTTGGGGAGATAAGGAATGAAAGAATAAACTCCATTGGGTAAGCTGGGAGAGACTTAGCAAATCCAAGGAGAAAGGGGGTTTGGGATTCAGAGACTCAAAATTATAGAACATGGCCTTTTTGATGAAGTTGGCTTGGAAACTTTTTCAAACTCCGGAATCTTACTGGTCTAAGTTGATGAAAGGGATTTACTATCCAAACTCAAATTTTTTTATCTGCAAGGTTGGGGGAAACCCTTCATGGGCGTGGAGAGGGGTTATCCAAGCAAAAAACATGCTATTAAAAGGTCTCAGATGGAGAGTGGGAGATGGGGTCAATATAAAGGTGTGGGAAGACCCATGGATTCCAGTGGAAGGGAGGGAAGTCTCTTTGGAGATCAAGCGGCCATCAAGGTGTTCAATGAACGTGTCTCAGAACTGATTGACCAAGATCACAGATGTTGGAAGATTGATCTACTCAATTCACTCTTTTCTCTTGAGGAAAGTAAGGCAATTCATGGAATTAGGCTGAGCATATTCCATCAAGATGATCAGTTGGTGTGGGGGGCAGCAAAGAATGGACTTTTCTCGTGTAAATCCGCATATCATCTATTAAAGAATCTTGAGGAGGAAAAGCTAGAAAACCATTCGAGCACATCTAGAAGTCGGAGACAAGTTGAAGATGTTGTATGGAAAAATATTTGGAGCTACCAGACACTTCCAAAGATTAGAAATTTCCTATGGAGAGCGTGTGCACGGGGTGTAGCAACGGGTGAAGAGCTGGTTAGAAGGCAGATTCAAATTGATCCTTCATGTTCGTATTGTGGGTGCAGTCTAGAAACTAAGGATCACATTGTTTTTGAGTGTCCGATTGCAAAACAGGTATGGTTTGGTAGCTCACTTACATACATTCCACCTGAGGAAGCCCCATTGCTAACAGAATGAATTAAAAGTTGGTCCGCTGTAAAAGGGATCGGAAAGGAGGTAAGCAAATCAATACTCAACCTATGTTCCTTTATTGTTTGGCACCTTTGGATTGCAAGAAATAACATGATATTTGGGAGAAAACAAACTACTCAAAAGAAATTATTGAGGCAACCCAAATAGAACATGCTAAATTTGAGGCAATCAAGACAACAGGAGGTGGGGAAGTGATAAATAATACTCAACCTGATGAGAATCAACAGCAATGGGAACCTCCGCCTCAAGGTAAATTAAAGTTGAATTCAAAGGTGGTGTCGGCTATGTTCTACGAAATCATAAAGGAGAAATTTTACAGGCAGTCTCTGAACTGGTGCTATGCAACTCAGTGGTGGAAGGGGAAGCTCTCGCTATGAGAGTTGGATTGATGTTTGCACTTTCAGAAGACTGTAATCATCTTCTGGTGGAGTCTGATTGTAAATACTGGTTCAATACATAAACAGTACTTCTAGCTCCCCTCCCCTATGCTTAGCTCCTCTGGTGGAGGATATTAAGAAGTTAAGCTCATCTTTCCTCTCGTGCTCCTTTTGTTTTATTCCAAGAGCGATAAACGCAGTTGCGGAAACTCTTACAATGAGGGCACTGTCGATCCCGTATACGACGGTTTGGCCTATTTCCATTCCTTGGCTTCAAGAGTTATGCTCTCCAGTTGCCTAGGCTGTTTTGCGGGTTGTTTTTTTTTCTTCTTTCGATTAATGGAAATTTCTTACCAAAAAAAGAAAAATAGCTTGAAGTTCCAATGGCCAAACTCAAATCAAAACAAACAGTTCGTCACGAAAAAGACAAAAAAATTAATGGTGAAAAAGGGACCCGTTTATTATATTTATATAGCTAGTCAATGAAGCGGACAAAATTTCCCCCATTAGTCAATTACAGACGCCTGACTCTTGGAACATAAATTGCGGGCTGCTTTCAACTACTTGAGACCGAAGAAAATTCAGCTACTTCATGACCATGCTTCAAGGTAACACTACTGTTGTTTGAAAAAAAAAATAAATAAATAAAGTAACACTCTGACAAAGCCACTTACCGAATTGAACCGTCTAAAAAGTCTTCATGGCTCATCGTTCTACCAATGCTCCGATGCAAACTGCTCTCCTTGTGTCTCCTGCAGTCACTTGTTGAGAGTTTTTTGTTACAGAGCAGAAGCTTAGATAAGCTCACAAAGCTAAACCCTAGTAACTACTTAAAAGCAAACAGATTGAGATGAAAAGAGATTAAAATCCCTAATTTTTTATGGTCTCCCTGAGCCCACTTCATCTTCAGATCCTGTGAGACACTCTTTTTCTTCTGTAAAGCTTGCATGATGAGAAGGGTGTGGAGAATGACCCTTTCCAAAGGATCTAATATGATCCTTCAGTGACCTTTTATGTTTGAAATCTGAGCCGCATGTACAATACCATAGCTTCCCACAGTTCTTTTCATGTGTTCTCCAGTCGCCTTTAACTGCAAATGGCTTCCCACATTTCCTACACATGAATGGCTTCACTCCATGCTTTCTCTTGTAATGTGTTTGAAGAGTTCTGAAATCTTTCAGTGGTTTGGCTCGAGGATAATTGATGTTGTGATTGCAGCCATGGGC